>NC_054374.1:58662094-58982094 GCF_017654675.1 Xenopus laevis
TCTGTCATTTCAGGTACTGCAAAATCAACACATTTACATTGTTTTTGGGGGGGGGGCAAAGGTAGAAAAAAGTAAGTTCACCCCAGAAAACCATATATTTTCGGAAAGTACACATTCCCACGAATCTAAATTGGGTATGCATGTCTTTGTACTACAAAGTACCAAGCCGCAAATCATTTTAAATTTGGTGATTTTGGGGACATTTCCAAAAATGACTTCAAAATTTCTACCCTGCAGCATCGTATTACCCACATACTTTTAGGTATCAAGAGAAATCACCCCAAATATGAAAGCCTAGGGTCCTCTGAACAGTTTGATGCCCAATATGTATAGGTGTACCCAAGCACGTGGCATATAGGGGCCCCAAAAGGAAGACCCCCATATGGTCTGTCATTTCAGGTACTGCAAAATCAACACATATACATAGTTTTGGGGGGAGCAAAGGTAGAAAAAAGTACATTCACCCCAGAAAACCATATATTTTCGGAAAGTACACATTCCCACGAATCCAAATTGGGTATGCATGTCCTTGTACTCCAAAGTACCAAGCCGCAAGCCTTTCCTAAATATGGCGATAAAAGCAACAGTTTTTACATTTTTGAAAATTGCCTAAAAATATTGCAATTGGCCGCATTTATCTCACCCAATTTCTTACATACAATTCTAAAACACCATAAATACTGATGCCAAGGGTCAACTGAACCGTTTGATGCCCAATATGCATTGATATACCAAGGCAGCTGGCATGTGCGGACCCAAAATGAAAATAGTGCATATGATTTTTCTCCGCTGCCGATTCGCCTTCTGTGAACATAGACCCTTGACTTCATATTATGTGCCTCAAGACCCTCCTAACAGCAAAGACCCCCCCAAAACCATATATTTTTGGAAAGTACACATTCTGACGAATCCAAAAAAGATAAAGACGTCTTTCTACACCAAACTGCAAAGCTTTTCTAAACGCAGAGGTTTTTACATTTCTGAAAATCGCCTAAAATTGTTGCAGTTTGCCGCATTTATCGCACACAATGTTTTACGTATAAAGAAAAATCACCCTAAATATGGACGTCAGAGGTCTACTAAATAGTTTGATGCCCAATATGCATAGATTTACCAAAGTATGTGGCGTGTACAGACCCCAAATGAAAAACATGCCTATGAATTTTCACGCTAGCCAACTAAGCTGCAGAAAAGAGAGCCCCAACTGTGCGTTATGTGCCATAAGGCCCCAAAACTGTAAAAAGACCCCCAGAAACCCATATATTTTTGGAAAGCATATATTCTGGCGAATCAAACTAAGTAAAATAAATCTTTCTATACCAAAGCACCAAACAGCAAAACTATACTAAAGATACATAAGGAACAATAATGCATGGATAAAATTGCAATAAAACCACAAAAATAGCGTAAATCAATGAAATAACAAAATAATTGATCCGGCAGCGTAATTAGTGGCCAAAATCGATTATCCAATAGTCACGCTGTCAAAATAACATGCTTTTAGGCAAAACAAACAGTACAATGAATAAGTAAAAAAAAAAAAAAAACACCTGTTTGTGAGTTTTTGTGTCTACATATTTGTGCACTAATAAAAGTTGTCTGAGTGTGCAAATACATGTAATTAAGTGTAAATAAGTGTACAAAATCGACCAAGTGTGCTAAAATAAAAAAATAAAAAAATACAAATTTTTACTAAAATGTTTATGTAAGTGTATAAATGTACTGTAGGTATGTGTAAGTGCAGGTAAGTGGGTAAAAAAACGTGCACTTACCGTTTTTGTAGCAGGAGGATTGCTGGAACCGAAGGACGACTCCTGGCAGCGTGTCTGCAGAGTTACTGCGCAGCAGGAAGTGAGTGGGCGTGTGGTGCGACGAGGAGGAGGTAAGCCAGCAGCAGCAGCGCTTACATTGCGCTTCTGCTACTTTGAAGTCGGATCTGCGACAATCGCGTCGCAGATCCGACTTGACAGCCCCCTAGCCACGTTGCCCAGGGGGCTGTCTACCCTCCTGACTCTCTGCAGAGGCGGCAAAAGCCGCCGATGCAGAGAGAAGGACTCAGCTGCAATAGAACGTACGAGGTACGTTCTTGGCAGCCTGAGCCCTGAACCGCCAGCACGTACGCCGTACGTGCTTGGCAGTTAAAGGGTTAAAGGATAAGTAAACCTTAAAAATAAGTGAATGTTAAACTGATGAGGGGGCTATTCTAAGCAATGTTGCAATTTACATTCATTATTTATTTTCTTTTTATTCCAAGATATTAAGGGATACATGTGCTGTTAATATGAATGAATTGTGTTACAACAGCGCCACCTGCTGGTCATTTCCCCACCAGTCTGACCAGCAAGTAGTCAAGGAAGTTGTCAGGAGAAAGAAAGAGGCTGATAAATTTAGAAAACCTTAATAAAATTAGAAACCTTTCTCGCATCTTTCCTAAGCAGAAGAACATCAGCCTCTTTCTTTCTCCTGACAACTTCCTTGACTACTTGCTGGTCAGACTGGTGGGAAACTGCCCAGCAGGTGGCGCTGTTGGAACAAAATTCATTCATATTAACAGCACATGTATCCCTTAATATCTTGGAATAAAAAGAAAATAAATAATGAATGTAAATTGCAACAGTGCTTAGAATAGCCCCCTCATCAGTTTAACATTCACTTATTTTTAAGGTTTACTTATCCTTTAAGGCAACTTTTAGTATATTATGAAGTGGCCAATGCTAAGCAACTATTCAATTGGTCTTTATTATTTATTTATTTTATATTTTTTTTTAATTATTTGCCTTTTTCATTTGACTTTTTCCAACTTTCAAATGGAGGTCACTGACCCCATCTAAAAAACAAATATTCTGTAAGGCTACACATTTATTGTTATTGCTACTTCTTCTTACATCTCTATTCATATTCCACTCGCTAATTAAAATCAATGCATGGTTGCTAGGGTTATCTGAACCTTAGCAACCAGACTGCTAAAATTACAAACTGGAGCGTTGCTGAATAAAAAGCTAAATAACTAAGAAAAACACAAATAATAAAAAATTAAAAACAATTGCAAATTGTCTCAGACACTCTCAACATCATACTGAACGTTAACTCAAAGGTGAACAACCCTTTTAATACCAAGGGTGTTCAAGAAACTCCTCAGCAGGTATAGGAGGTGCAGAAGGATTTGCCACGACTGTGTCACATCCCTAGACTCTTCCTGGCTGAGGGATACATAATTTACCACTTCCATTGGAGCAATGAGCCCCCCTAGTTGCATTTGGAGGGTCTCTACCCTAGTTGTTGCGGGAAAAGGATCAGAAGCACAATTGGTCTGGAGACCCTGAAATAGTTCAGGTGTTCCTTCTATTTCATTTGGAACACCTTTGGAGGTGTTAGACTCAAGAGTAGCATATGGAACCAGCTCCTCAACAGGGGGAGCTTTAGAGGCTCAATAGTCAGCCTCTGCTCTGTCTACTGCCTCCTGAGCATCCTGGATGGCAATAACATTGGGTAAGGAAGGAGAGATCTCTGAATGGACAGCAGACCTCACAGGGCTGTTTTTTTCCAGAGTCCGTCTGTGTACCCTCCTCAATGTCCACTGTCAGCTGTCAGCACCCCAGGGACATTGATTACCCACTCTGCAGGGGTCCCATTCAGCATCATTTTATATTCCAACGGTAGAACCTCCAAATGTGTGCTGCACCCCTGACTGTCAGGAAACCCATATTCCCCTGTTCCAGGCTCTCCAGATCATTAACCTCATTATTCTTTGTCAGGTCTGGAGGTGACAAGTATTATAGTTGGGCTAGTTAGTCCCACTACATGAGAAGCAGATATTGTGCTATTTGACCTTGAATGGAAGTGCTCCTTCATTGACTACTGATGCTCATTCCTCCGTCATTGACAATGGGTTCCCATTAATCAAGCACCAGCCAGTTGGACTTGAATTTCCTGTTCTTTTTCCATTAGAGGAGAGGCCACTCACTGCTCCCACCCCAACCGGGCACCACCAGCTAACCCCATAGGAATGCTCCAGGGGTAGGTGGGTTTATGGAAGAAACAGCTGTATCACAGGTCCTTACAAAGCAAGCAGCTCACTTCCTCTGTGCTGTAAAAAAAATTATACAACACCACTCAGACAGAACTGCTAAGGACCCCTCGATAATATCTAACCCAGAGTTATTTTAAAAATCTTTAAGAAGGGCCTGGATGGCTTTTTAGCAAGTAAGGGAATACAAGGTTATGGAAGATAGCTCATAGTACAATTGATCCTGGGACTAGTCAGATTGCCATCTTAGAGTCCAGAAGAAATGTTTCATCCTCTGAGGCAAAGGAGAGACTTGAAATGGTTTTTTTTTTGCCTTCCTCAGTTAGGCAGGTTAAATACAGTTAAAAGGTTGACATTGACGGACGTGTGTCTTTTTTCACCCTTACTTACTATGTTACTGTTAGTTGCACCTATGTTTTCGAGGAAAGGTCATGTCTCAGTCTGATATCCTTGCATCCCAAGGGAATTTTAGATATATTCTATATTATTTCCCGAACAGCTTGCAGGTAGGGGCGCAATTAGGCATCTGGTAGGAAGGGGGCACTTTAGATAAAACTATCCAATCCTTCTAGGGGTCCTAAAAGAACATAACTCCCCACCCACCCATACACACACAACTTGTAATACCCCTCTCACCAGAATATGCACAGTATGGGCAAAGATTATGGCTTTCCCATACATTTTGTTGGCTGCCACAATTGCATAGGGGCCTATATGCAATGAGCCCCCAACATTAGACATTGGACTCCTTGTTTCCATTGTAAGCTGCTCTGCCCTGTGGTGACTTGCCTTGGGTTGCTGCCAGAAGCTACTGCCTGCATAAATGTGTAAGCAGGGGCTACACTGACTGCAGCGGCAGAAGTAGAAGCAGTGGGGCTTTTTGCAATGGGCTCTGACTGATGTTACAGAACTACAGCCAGGTCTTTCAGGTCATTTACCTTTAGGACCGTGAGGCATTATTTATTTTATTTTTAATTTTGCTTTTCATTCTTTCCCCATTAGCAATCACTTAACTTAGTAAATCAGCTTAAAAATCCCCAAAATCAATTTTGTGAAGCAAAGAGTCATTATGCAAGTGTTACAAGCCCCGTTAACAAAAGGGCCTTGCTTTACAAATCTTGTTGCTGTATATTTATGAAGTCTACTTGTAAATGCCTCGTAGTAACTAAACCCAGACCCAAATAATGAAGCCCCAGTTTTAAAGGTAGAGGTGATCTTCTCATTCAACCCATTGGCTAACCAACTATACAGAGGTCTTCCCTCAATATTTGTTTTAATCCCCTACATAAAAACAATTATACAGGTATTTTACAGGGCCAAATAGACACCATAATGCAGCGACAATGTCCTCTCATACTCTGTTCAAGATGCTAGGTCCTGGGCAACGGCCAAGGTGAAACATTACAGGGATGTGGTGAAACAACTGTCTCAAGGGCAGAATTCACACTCCACAACCACATATTATTAATATTGTTCTTTATTTATATTGCACCAAAATACCCATGGTACTTTACAAAGATTATATATTATTCCCTGCCCCAATGCAGCTTAGAAGTTCTGCATCATGTGCAAACAGCATAAGGGCATTTGTAACCTGTATGTTTTTTGAAGTGACGGGGAATGAAAACCATGAAAGCACGAGAACACAAACATCTTGCAGATAGTACCACATGAGGAACCCAGCTCTGTATGACAGAAGTGCTAAGCATTGAACCACATGCTGCTATTATATGTAGTTCAGATTTCTTTGACTGTGGCATGTTTTTCATATACATTTCCCTGATGGCAAACCAAATATCACTGAAACTACTCTTAATACATTACTTGTGGAGGCAGTATTTAAACCCTTTTGCTGGTTCTAGATTATTCTACTGCAAGACATTTTAAAGGACCAGTAACATGAAAAAGTAACAATATTTTATTTAACATTTAAAGTGTGCATTTGTTGATCATGCCCCTACAAATAAACTACAGTATATCTTAGCAAAACAATTAAAAAAAATCTTATTTCATGAGAACTCATGAGAGAGTTTTAAGCATTTTGTTCTGTAGAGAGCACTGAATGGCAACTGTCTCCTGTTTAATCGGAACATTTTTGTAATTCATCTTTATTATTTTAAATGGTTAGTTTTGAAGCTGCAGATCATATAAATTGTGAATCGCTGCTGCTAAAAGTCTCTCCCCTCTACTATTTACTGGCTCTCTGGAAGGGATCGCTGACATGGACTTCAATTCTGCCCATGCAGGAAGCCGACACTGAACTGGTTACTGTGCATGCCTTCCCTCCCCTGCTTCATTTTCATTTCATTGATCTTATTGGATACATTTGCCGGTCAATCCCATCAAAAATGCAAATGAAACAAGAGAAGACATGCAGTAGCTCAATGTGATTTTTTTTTTGGTTTGGCTGCCTGTCAAGTCCTGAAAGGCTGAAATCCCCTACAATTCCCCTGGTAATTCATCAGTGTGGAAGGCAGCATGCAAAGCACAAAATATGTCCAATTATGCCTTTCCTTGCACTTGGCCCCCTGCCTTCCACACTGTAAATGAGCTCTTAAATTATTCTAATCCACAGATGAAACAAATATTTAAATGCTATAGGACCTTCTAATATATTATGCCTCAAAGATCTGAGTATACTACTATCCCAGGATAGATTAAATATGAATAGCAACAATGAGCTCCTCCCAGAGTAGCCTCAAGAGGAAACTTCTAATGATTTTTGAAGACTGAAGCGACATTATTGCCGGTGGGAACGGTTTTACAGGAAGTTAGACGCCCGCAGAAGCAGAGGTTTATCGTTTACCCATAAGGGTGAATACACACAGTGCTACTAGCAGCAGCTACTTGTTGTGGCATTTTGTAGCCACTAGAAGCGCCATGTGTCCCACTCAGTAGCCTGGTAACCAGGGTAACAAGTCATTGTAAATCAAGAGAGCTGAAAAGCAGGAAGTAGTGTTCTGACTGACATGTTATACATCATATCTCTCCAGCCTTTATACATTACATTTTTGGCTAACTAACTATATTAGAAACATTTTTTATTTTGCACAGCCTATCTATTTACCCAGTTTTTATTTTTACACTGAACAATTCCTTTAAGCCAGAAATTTCATAGCAGCAAATGTTAAATCAAATAAATGTAAGAGGGGAGGGTTGTTGGAAAATTTTGGTCTGCCACCCACAAAGAAAAGTGATTGGCTGACCTGAACCCACCTGACCATGGGTAGACGCTAAGGTCACAATTTGCAAATCTTGCAAATCAATAAAAAATCAATAAAAAGTGCAACAAAAACACAAGATCTTTAGTTTACTAAACCATACTTTAGGGATAAGAACAGTCTTACCTCTGACCTGAAGCCAGTGCTATAGGGGAAGGTCCATTTGGTGGTCGCGGATCTTCACATGTTTTCATATCAACCTCTACTTTATCAAGCATCTGAAACAATTATGACAAATACATAACTATATTTCTGTCAAGCATACTTTAGAATGGCAAATTAAATGAAACACATTAAAATACATGCATAATAGAGCACAGCTCACCAAACAAATAGGATGAGTCTTCAGCTTGGTCCACTGTATCTGAAAGACAAATAACTGGGTTAACACTAGTGCAAAACCCTCCTTCAAATGTTAAGACATCCTTTTATGCAGTCAAATTACTAATTCTAATTGTCAGCCTTTTTTACTTCACTTGTTGTCGTTGTATTCATTAAAAGGGTGGCTCAGATGTCAATGTGCAAATTTTTAGTATGATGTAGACATTGAAATTCTAAGAGTTTTTGCAAGGAGCTTTCATTTTTTTAAGTTTCTGAATAAGTTTTTTGTTCAACAACTCTGCAGTGTGGAATATTTAGTAGCTATCTAGTTGCTAGGGACCAGTGTACCCTACCAACAAGGCAGATATTTGAATGACAGACTAAAAGAAATATAACAGAGCCATATATGTACCTTCAGGGATCTTGTACTGAAATAAACAAAATAAAAAGCGTTTGGACAGCACTCTGGTTAAAGGATTTATTGCAGCAAGCTGCGGATGGGTATATAGATGCTGCAATAAATCCTTTAACCAGAGTGCCATCCAAATGCTTTTATTTTGTATATGGACACAGCGGGGATGCTGAGGATGGAGCACCTGGCTGTGGGAGCTGCCATTTGAAAAAAGTGAGTGAGTCTGGAGCTTGTACTGAAAGGCATTGAAAAAAATGGAGTTGGGGGAACACTTCAAATTTGTCTCATAAAAACAGATTAGTTCTTAAAGATTTTGCAAATAATAGCTTGTTTACCATTAAACCAGCAGATAAATGATCTCACCCAGGAGATTACATCTAAACAATATAATTTGGTAGATCAAGCATTTGAAAAATCCTACTGGATGTCCCATTGTTTCTGGAGTGGGCTCATTGGGTACTACTTTAGCAGAGTATATAGATATCTTACTGTCAGCCATATGTCACTAGTCTACAATCTTATCTGGAGGATACCTGTAGTACAGTGAATTTTGAGGAGACATGAGTGGAAGCCTCACTATTTTATAGTAACAGCAGATGTCACATCGTTGTATACAAGTATCCAAAACAGTAAAGGTTTAGAAGCGATACAGATATTTTTAATTGAGTACAGGGATATATCACAGGGCCAGAAAATTTTCATTTTGGAAGGTTTAGATTTTATATTAGAGAACAACTATTTGTGAGTAAATACGGAATTTTTCTTTAGATACAAGGCACAGCAATGAAAGTAAAGTCTTCCAAGCTACGCCAATTTGTTTATGGGCCTAAGGGAAAAGACTTTTATTAAACATTTAGTAGGACAGACAGGTCTGTTATTTTGGAAAAACTATTTTGATGACTGCATGTTTGCCTGGGAAAGTACTGAAGCGACCCTTAGAACCTTCTTAGGGTATATCAATGCCAACGATTGGATGCAAAGATTCGATGTAAGACCACCAAACATGGGAATAAAACAACTTCTTTCCTGTCCCAATAGACAGGAAAAGAATACCCTATTAAACAGCATATAAATTGCAATATGAAGAATTACGGTAAGCAATACATAGGGACGACCACTAAGAAACTAAAAATGCTCCTAGCTGAACATATAAGGAACATCAAAAAGGGGGTTTCTAAGCACAGCAGCTCTGAGCATTTTGCTGCAGCACATGATAAGGATCCAAGCTTGCTCACATTTATGGGCATCAGCCATAAGTCAAAGCACTGGCGAGGGGGTGACAATACCCGCATTATCTCTCAGGGGGAAATGAGGTGGATTTATGAAGTGAAAACCCTTCAACCAAGAGGGCTCAATATAGATGTAGAATTGAAATGTTTCTTACAATAACTATAGCCATATATTTTTTGTACATACAGTAAAACCCCCATTTAAGTCCCCTGATTTTAAGTTTTCCCTCATTTTACATTGTTTACTTGTGGCCCCTTATGTATATTATGCATAATACATTTCCCTGATTTTACATTTTCCTACATTTTACACAAATGTTTTCTGGTCCCTTGAAAAACGTGGGTTCTACTGTAATCTTAATGTAATTTTTATCTTTGTATTGTTCTGATCCTTGACAATAGCTTTTACTTCTGTATCCCATTTCATGCTCAGTGGAAGTAAAAATTGTATTTATCTATTTGTATCCACTATATCTCATTTTATCCATCTTTTCTGGACCATCAGATGGCAGTAAGGAGTAGACCAGGGGTGCCCAAAAAGTAGATCGGGCTCTACCAGTTGACCTTTAGCTGATGATCAGTAGATCTCAAGACATTGTTAACAAACAGTTTGTCTAAAATCACCCTCATATTTCATTTTCTTTTCATTCAGATATTTATTATGTTAAGGTTAAATAAGAAATAGTTGTTTGTTAAATATTAATTTTCCTATGAATCATTTATAACAGGTATCAATCAAAATATTTAAGTAATATTTTTCATGGAGCAGAATGCTAACAAAGCTTGTAGATCATAGGATGTAGATCATAATGGGAAATCATGACTAAAAGTATAACCTTGTATTAGTAAAGTATGGGCACTCCTGTATTAGTAAAGTATGGGCTATGTATATTACTTTGCTGCTCCTGCTTAAAACCTTCATATACTTCCACATTGGGAGTGCACATCTCTGGAAGATTTGTCCCAGCAAGACATCTGTAGTGATAATGTGTGGCCAGCTGACCAGGAAGCAAGAGTGCCTGTACAGAGGTGTGTAGCAGGGAGGATGGGAACAACCTGGATTGCAACTATGTGCCTGAAGTTCATGTATCTTTTGTGAGTAGTTACAAGCAGGGGTATAAAGCCTGCAAGTATTTATTTACTGGTTTCTTTTTAAAGGTAACCCACATTGAGACCATACATGGGCATTTCCAGACACAAATTACTGCCTGGTATACAAGTGTATGAACTGTGAACTACATTCTTATGTGGACTTTTACTACATCATTGCTACAGAGACACTAGGTGGAGTTATTGCCTGGTTGTGTACTCATTTGCTTTACCACTTGTCTGTAGTTTGCGTTACGTACACTGAATAAAGCACAGCTGTTTTTTTTTTTTGTTTTTTTTCATTTATTGTGTTGGCTTGCACTTACCCTAATGGAGGCCCGATTACAGTAAATACGTGTGATAGCTAACCACGTAGGTAAGTCAAGCATGTTCTGGATAGCTTCCTCATCCAGCTCCAAGTCAGTCAGTTGACCTTCACCTCGAAGGGTGCTCAAATTGATCTGCTCTGGTGTCAAGTTCTTGGCAAACCTATTCATGAAAAGAAAATTACAATAATCTTCATACATTACTATAATAACTATATTCCTAATTTCTGATAATGCGTCACATGTTTTAAGGCACCGTATTTTTGTGGTTTTTACTCTACCTGGCCTGTTCTTTCTACTCATCATTCATTAATATTTAGCATATAGAATATTAACAACCACGTCCCATACTGCATGTGTATAGTACACTGGGAAGCAGGACAGATTGCTCATCTGAGCACATCTGAGCAGAGGCTCTCCTATCTAAGCTGCAAGTGTTGCAAACATCACAGTTCCCATATACTGTTATGGAAACAGTGACAGACAGAGAGGGATGTTTCGACCCCACTGTTAACTGCCTGATGGTGGCAGTGATCAAAATGCCTCTTGTGGGGACATTGAAACACTCAGGGCATTGGCACATCAGGTATTGGTCACATGTAATACCAGTTTTGCGCCAATGCATTTTAAAAGGGTTGCTCACCTTCCAAACACTTTTTTCAGTTACCGTAGGTTGTTGTAATGTTCCTATATCTGGTGTTTCAGTCTGGCAACTCAATAATCCAGGTGCATTACTAAACGTATTAACTAAATGTTAATTTAAAACAGTTAAAGAGTCGATTACCCCCCTCCCAGAGCTGCTTTAGAAGGTGAGAAATTAAGTTTTACACTTCAATATTAGAAAAACTGTCACAAATAGAAAGTAGTTGGAAAAAGTCTATACTTTTGGTGACCTTTCTGAAACCAACTGAACTGAAAAAAGAGTTTGAAGGTTAACAACCACTTTCATGAAAGTTAGGAATTTGGCTTAACAGAGATAAAGATAAGAAATGTATCAAATAATGTATCACTATAGAAAATTTTAGTTGTCATAAGCACCCCCCCTAAAGCTGTTTCACAAAGAAGGTGAAAAATGCTACTTTAAACGTCAGTATTTCGAAAAATGGTCTATCCAATGGAAAGTAATTTTAATCTTTATTTCTGGTGACCTTTCTTAAATCAACTGAACTAAAAAAAGTGTTGGAGGTAAAAAACAGTAAAAGTAGAGCAAACATGCTAAGCTAAATGGCTAAATTTGTCCTCTTACTGACATCAAATCACAGCAGATAACAGGTAGTATTATTCCTATGAAAACACATTGGGGTATCAAATATTTAAGTTATATATCGCCACAGTCCTCTAGAGTGAAATTCCGCCACTCTCCATTCATTTTTATGGGATTTTTAAAAGAGTATTTATCAATGGGTGAAAGTGAAAGTTCACCCTTTGATAAATGCACCTTTAAAAATATCATCGAAATGAATGGAGAGTGGTGGCATTTCACTCTAGTGAACTCTGGTGATCTCTAACTTCACGCTTTGATAAATATACCCCGTAGAGCAGCAAGAAATTTGTTTAGTTTCTTCCAATGACCAAGTTTAAGGAATTAATCTTGAATATTATTTAATAAATAAAGGTATTAAACTGCTTAAGGTTTAAACCAGTCTGTACCTTCCCTTTTTGGTACGTTAAAGATTTTTGAGTAGCAGTTTGTCAACCACGGAATGGAATGCCTTTGGCCTTGGGGGGTCTGGAAAGAACCCCGGACATGAGAAAACGGGGAGGAGGAACAGAAGCAAGCACAGCATGATACAGAGGTACACAAATCTCATGTACCCAAGAATCCTGCATGGCTAGTAGTCAAACCTTTTAAAAGAGTAGCAGTCTGCCTCCCACTGGAGATTGTGGAAGAGAGGTGAATTGGTAGCCAGGCTGAAGTATATTTGTTAGATGGCTTGGACTAATTCCATCTGTTTTGCCAGTTAGACTTGAATTTTCCTGGAAAACTGGTCTTGGATCCAGAAGACTCTGAAATGTAGTTTCTGGAGTTTGCCCTCTTGTGAAGTCCTTGGGGAATGAACACAGTTTCAGCCACAGAGATTTGCATGCCTCGACAGTGAGAGCAGAAGTACAACCAACAACCTGAGTGGTGTCTAGCGATGCTTCACAGATATAGTCCCATGCATTCCTAATTTTCAGAACAACATCAAGGAGATCTTGTCTGGGCCTTTCAGAAGACATGCTATCTACCATAGAAGAGGTCCAAGATCGAAGCGCCCTACTGACCCACAATGGTTGCAAGGATGGAACGAAGAGACTCCCTGAGGCAGTGAACATTAATTAAGGTAGATTCTCTAACTTCTTGTCCATAGGGTCTTTGAAAAATGAAGCGTGGAATGGGAAGATTGGCACTGATTTTTTCTTACATTTGAACAAGGATTGTGAGGAATCAGAAGTAACTTCAGATTCCTTGAGGTCCAAACATTTGAGTACTGAAGTAATAAGTCTATCAAGAGCCTCCGAAGATGGTCTGGAAGAGTCCTTAGTATCCTCTGGGTCATCTGAGGAAATGTATCCATCACTAATGGCGAGATAACCCATAATTTGCTGTCGGTAAGCTACGCAAAGGAGGGAGGAGCTGGGTGATTGATCCTGGAGTCCTCTGCACCTTGATCCAGCCTGTCCAGAAGCTTGTCCAGGCATGCAGCCTATTTGGGAAAGCCTGAGGACAACTGGACTGCCCAGGAGGGAGTAGGTGGAGATGTGGAAGTGGAAGGCTGAGATAGTGCAGCTGGCCTGGTCTGAGTGGTTACTCTAAAGAAGCCTCTGAAGTACCGAAATCGTGAACTGCTTTAGCAGGAAGCAAATTCTCAGGCGCTATAGCAGGTATGCAGTTAATACAAAAGGGGTCTTTCTGACCTTGAGGCAGGTGTTCTGATGAATCCAGAATGGTTAAATATATTTTTCTTCTACCAAACTGCAAAGCTTTCCCAGGTTAGTGATTTTGATGACGTTTCTGAAAATCTCCTAAAAATGTTGCAATTTGCTGCATTGATCTTGCACAATTTCTTACATACAGTAGAAAGGAAAATAACAAATATGAACACCAGAGGTCTGTTGACCAGTTTAATTCCCAATGTGCATAGATATACCAACGTATGTAGCAGGGAAGGACCCTAAATTAAAACTATGCATATAAAATGTGGTTAACAGATTGACTGCTGCAAAATAAGCACCCTGCATACTGCCCCTAAGATTACACAGACCCCTGGAAAACCATACATTTTTGGAAAGTACACATTCTGACAAATGGGTAATTATGTCTTTCTACTTAAAACTACCAAACTGCAAAGCTATGCTAAACGCAGCGGTTTTATATTATTTTGTTTTTTTATTATACAACTAAATAATAGTTCAGTGATTCAAAGGAAAGATGTTTCAGTTTATACAGTGAATGTTTGATTTTATAAAGAACTCAAAAACTGCTATTTTTTTTTCAACAGGCTTATATTCCCTTTTCTTCACTTTCTGTAATGGAATAACACAATTTGATAATTTTTTCTTCATGTTTGGTTTTGGAATAGAAGGTGCCGTGTTCCCAATGCATTTGTATGGAAATAAAAGCGATTAGGATTTTGAGATTTATTCACTTTTTTTAAACACACTGCTATTATTCTGAACACAACTGTATGTCTTTCTACTCCAAACTGCAAAGCTTTGCTAAAGGAAGCAGTTTTTATATTTCTGAAAATCGCCTAAAATAATGCAATGTGCCACATTTATCTCAAAACTTCTCACTTACAAAGGTAAAACACCATAAATATTAATGCCAAGGGTTTACTCAACAGTTTGATGCCCAATACGCATAGATGGAAATTTATTTACTTGGATGCCAATTCACCTTCTGAAAACAACTAACTTGTTTAGTTTCTCCCACATACCAAAGTATAAGAAAAATAACATTGTGCACGCAGTGCAGTGAGGAGTAGTGGCTGGTTGCAAAGAGGGTTCAAAAGAAGCCTTATAAATGGAAAAACCAAGTTTGCATAGAAGCTCGGGGGGTTGTGACATCTGTCTGCCACATTCAATGCTGTTTTGACACTTCTCCACGGACAGTTTTATAACACCTCATAGCGCCAATCATGCGAATCTCTGACCCCATGCTGTTTATATTATACAGATTATGCTGATTGGAGCAAGGTATTTAAATCCTGGACATCTTGGTACAAGTCATTCTGAACTGGGAAAACTTCTTCAATGAAAAAGAAAAAAAATGCAGCAAGTCCAGTTGATCCGACTTATTGTTATATACATGACTGTAGGTGTGGCTATAAGGGGTCATTGTCTTAGTCTCCCAACCACCTTGCACACAGGTTAGATTAGCGTAACAGAACTCCAAAGACCAACCAATTCCCACAAAATTCAGTACTGAGATTTACTGGCCCCTGCATTGTTTGCACCTCAAATTCAGACAATAAACTATTGAAATTTTTCACACATGTAATCCCCACTGTCCCCATTGTAACACCTCTGTGCTGTTCAAACCTGAGACCCAGACTGAAACTGCCCACATAGCTCACCTGTTCACATATTATGTGTATGTAGTACATGTTAGAGTGGCCCTGATACGTTTTCCTGCTCTGTTCTACCTGTCTTTGTGTGTGCCATAGTCTGCCTGCCCTATGCTCCTTGTGTGTGCCCATACTCTGCCTGCCCTATGCTCCTTGTGTGTGACATACTCTGCCTGCCCTACGTTCCTTCTGTGTGCCCTACTCTGCCTGTCCTATGCTCCTTGGGTGTGCCATACTCTGCTTGCCCTATGCTTCCTGGGTGAGCCATACTCTACCTGCCCTATGCTCCCTTGATGTGACATATTCTGCCTGCCCTATGTTCCTTGAGTGTGCCTGTGTGTTCCATACTCTGCCTTTCTTATGCTTCCTGTGTTGCCATACACTGCCTGTATGTGCCCTGCTCTGCCTGTGGATCATAAGCCTGGTAGGGGTTTGTTGTAGGGATTTGTTCGCATTTGAGAAGGTGTTTATTCATGTGCTGGGTGGTGCTGTGCTATCCACAGGGGAGGATGAGGCATATGGATTTAAGGGTATGATTAATATGACAACTTTTTTCACATGAGTGCTTGGTTTGGTTTTTTGGTGTGCTACCACAATTAATGTGGACATGGTCTTGTGGTAAAATGGATGTGGTTTAAAGTGGTTGTGGTTTAAAATCAGGAAGTGGCTAACACTGGTTTCTATTATCGGCCCTCACCATGTAGGCCAGAAAAATCCAGGTCCTCTGTACCACAGAAGTTGGACAGCACTGTTTTAGACCATCAAAGAAAGAGAGTCAAGGGGAAAC
This sequence comes from Xenopus laevis, assembly GCF_017654675.1. NCBI lineage: Eukaryota > Metazoa > Chordata > Amphibia > Anura > Pipidae > Xenopus > Xenopus laevis. The sequence goes on from NC_054374.1 coordinate 58,678,057, forward strand.
AAAGGGATGAACTCACCAATGATTAGGGTCCTCAGAAGTAAATCCAAATTATTAGCCAGTTGACTGTTTATCATTGATTTCAGGAGTATTATGTAACTGAACAGGGGCCCTCACCAGTTTAATGCTTTGCCTGCCAAGCATGTTTCCTATACATGCTGGTAGGCAAAGGCTATAACTGCCAAGCACGTATCTAATACGTGCTTAGCAGTATGAGCATTTCCCTCTGCATCAGTGGCTTTTGTCGCCTCTGCAGAGACCTAGGAGTGGTGACAGACCCCTGGGCAATGAGCCAGGGGTGCTATCATGTCAACCCTGTGACACAATTGTCGCATGGCTGAACTCCAAGCAGCAGACACTATGTAATTGTGTCTGCTGCTTCCTCCCGCTTAAGCTCAGCACACTCACTTCCTGGATCTGCTGCTCTGTGACATTAAGATTTGCCATGTTCCCAAGGACCCTCCATAGCTGCCAGTAGCCCACCTGCTACAAAAAAGTGGACCCTTTTTACACACTTTTACACAAAGTATTTACTAAAGATTGCATTTTGCTGCATTTGGGGCATTTTGGAGGAGGCCTATTTTTTTCGCACACATTTGCTAACATTTACACAATTACATAATTACATGCACCACTTACATGCACACCTACACACAACCTTTGCCCATGTACACACATGCATATACAGATTTTCTTCAGTTTACTTTTTTATTTATCTAATTTTTACCATTTTGCCCATTTATCTAAAAAATATTTAGCAGTGTGACTATTGGATGAGGTATTTTTACCACTAATCACGCTGTAAAATGTTATTTCACAGATTTGCAAAATTTTTGTGGTTTTATTGCTTTTTTATCCCTGCATAATTGGTCATTAGATGTATTTAGCATAGCTTTGCAGTTTGCTAGTTTGGTGTAAAAAGACACATTTACTCATGTTTGATTTGTCAGGGGGTCTTTGTTCAGTTAGTGGGTCATACGACACATAATATGCATGCAGATGTTTTTGTTTGCAGCTTCTGAATTGGCAGCCGGGAAAAAGGCAAATCACTCTGAATATGAACGCCAGGGTCTACTGAATAGTTTGATGCCCAATATGCATATATTATAGACAAATATAAGAGGTCCTCTGCACTCAACCCATTATCAATATATTTAAGACAGAGACATTTTGTGCATACTGCTACGGAAAAATGCCTTACCCTTTAAACAAAACAGGGATTGTTGTATTTGTCTACATGTATTTTGTGGTCACAGCCTAATTGCACCCCCGCCTAATGCTTTTAAAAATTAGTGGTGAGCACAACTTTTCCTTGTTTGTTATAACTTTAAAGGAATGCTAACATAGATAAGATGTAAACCATGAAAGAGCAGTGTCAGTATAGAATGTCTAGGAGGAGTGGATGGTCAACTGTGTCAAAGGCTGCAGAGAGATCTAGAAGGATTAGTATAGAACAGGGACCTTTAGACATTGCCAGTAGAAGATCATTGGTTACTTTGGTGAGTGCAGTTTCAGTTGAGTGTGTTAGGCAGAAGCCAGATTGCAGGGGGTCGAAAAGGGAGTTGTGATACTGGATCAGACGTTTGTAAACAAGCCGTTGCAATAATCTGGATGCAAATGGAAGAAGGGAAACCGGACGATAGTTAGCGAGAGAGCTGGGATAAGGGGAAGGTTTTTGAGGATAGGAGTGATTAGTGCTTGTTTGTATAAGGATGGAAAAGTACCAGTAGAGAGTGAACGTAAAATAGGTGGGTAAGTGCAGGAGAGAGTGTATCAGAGATTGGATAAAGGAGGTGAGAGGGTATGGGTCGAGGGAGCAGGTTGTGGGTTGTGAGCAGACTAGAAGTTTGCTTACTTCATCTAGTGTTGTGGGGGTGAAGGAGTGCAAAGTGTAGTGGACTGCACGTTAATCTGAGATTGTGATCAGATGGTATTCTCAGTCTAATGAGATTGATTTTTTCATTAAAGAAATGAGCAAGATCTTAGGCGGAGGGGGGCTTAGGAGTGAGTTAAATGTGGCAAACAGTCATTGAGGTTTAGAGGATAGAGTGGAAATTAAAGAAGAGAAGTACTGTTCTTTAGCTGGGCCGCATTCATATCCATGATATATGGACACCCCTGTTCTACACAGTCGCGTCTGCTTTATAGGGAAACAAACAAAGCTGCTTGAGTTCTGGGAAGTAAGGTGGGGGGGGTCAACTGAACAGTTTGATGCCCAATATGCATAGATAAACCAAAGCAGTTGTCATATAGGGACCCCAAATGAAAGTAGTATACCGTATATACTCGAGTATAAGCCGACCCGAGTATAAGCCGAGGTACCTAAATTTACCTAAGAAAACTGGAAAAATTAATTGACTCGAGTATAAGCCTAGGGGTGAGAAATGCATTTTAGGACATGGCCAGTTTGCAGCCTGTTGAATAAATGTGAATACCTGCACGAATACAGAGTTCCCTCTGCTATATTTAGCTATAAGCATAGACGTCCCAGCGCTACTCTATAATAGAAAGCAGCTGTGGGGGGGTTGTAAGTGCCTCCTGAACTTTCCCACTCACTGCCACCCCCCCTGCCCTCACCCAAGTTAATGAGCATTAAATGCCGGACAGCAAAATTATCTGGGGGCGTCCTACCTCATCCCATGGGGTACGGGGGGCCCACTCTCTGTACTCACAAAATGCCAAGAAGAAAGTGGAAGAGAATAAATGCAGCAGGAACTGGAGCGAGTATGCGTGCTGCAGATATAATAGTGTCAACAAGTGTGCTGCGCTCCTGTACCGGTCTGACCGGTTTGAGCAGCAGCAGCACATTACCTGCCTTCCTTAGACGCTAGCTGTTTGCAGAAGAGTGCGACGTCTGCAACGTCCACAGCCCTCTCCTAGCAGTGGCAGTGTCGCTCCATCCAGGGGCCCGGCTCGGCAGCGCACCTCAAGGGCCACGAGTACGACACATGTCACTCACCTTACAATATCCACAGCAGGGAACAATACGCACACCTCATCCCGCCCAGTGCTCTATGATGCGGTAATCGGCAGTCTGTCCCCAGTATCAGCACAGACAGTGCAAGCGGCGCTTTTCTGTAGTACCTTAATACGCCCACACAGCACGGAGGAGTCACTGCATGCGTCGGTAAGCAGCAACTTTAACATACCGGTATACTTTTTAGTATCTCTCGAGTATAAGCCGAGGTAGACTTTTTCAGCACATTTTGGGTGCTGAAAAACTCGGCTTATACTCGAGTATATACGGTATATGCATTTTCTTGGCTGCCAATTCGCCTTCTTTGCACAAAGCCCCCTGACTGCATATTTTGTGCCATAAGACCCCCAAACAGTACAAAGATCCCTGAAAACCATGTATTTTTGGAAAGTACACATTCTGACGAATCAAAAATGGGTAGTTATGCCTTTCTACGCTAAACTGCGCTAAAGACAGTGGTTTTTAGGACATTTGTGAAAAATCGCCTTAAATTGTTTTAGTTTGCCGCATTGATCTCACACAATATCTTACATATGTTTTTTTTTTTATTTGGAGTCCTTACATACCACATACTTTGTTATATCACGCTATATGTATTTTGTGGTCACAGCCTCATTGCACCCCCGCCTAATGGTTTTAAAAATTAGTGGTGAGCACAAATTTTCCTTGTTTGTTATAGTTATACAGGAGCAGTGACCAGCTCCATGTTGTAGCACCCTTCCCAGCTATAGTCAGGTGATTCCACTGGTGTCTAATAAAAGGGCTGGCAAGTTTGGTAGTTTAACTTTGAAAGCAGCTAGTAAATTGCAGGTAAAACTTAGTCCCTTTGTAAAATGTATAATGAAGCAACAGAATTCTTAATGAATCAGAGGGAAATCGAGTGTAGGACTGGTCAGATATGGGATGACTTTGACATAGTTGGCCATCTTAAATATATTGCAATATATGGACAAACAATCCTTGTTTTGTTTAAAGGGTAAGGCATTTTTCAGTAGCAGTATGCACAAAATGTCTCTGTCTTAAATATATTGACAATGGGTTGATTGCAGAGGACCTCTTGTATTTGTCTACATTCCTTTAAAGTTGCCTTCTCTAACTCTATTTCTGCTACGTTCCCTCTCTCTGTCGGAGTTCCTCAAGGCTCTGTTCTAGGCCCTCTGCTGTTCTCACTCTATACTACTTCGCTAGGAATACTTATTCAGTCATTTGGACTTCAGAATCACCTTTATGCGAATGACACCCAACTTTGCTTTTCTACTCCTGACCTCTCCTTCTGTCCTTTCCCAAGTTACAGACTGCCTCTCTGCCGTCTCCTCCTGGATGTCATAGCTTCACCTGAAACTAAACCTTCAAAAACAGAACTCGTATTTCCTCCAAGATCTTCCCCTGTCCCTCAGATATCACTCACAGTAAACAACACTACCTTTTATTCAACCACACAGGCACACTACCTAGGAGTTATCCTAGGCTCGCTTGTCTTTTTCATTACGCATCCAAACACTTGCAAAATCTTGTCGTATTCAACTGCCCGCATACGACCATATCTCAGTTCAGAATCAACCAAAACACTTATTCAGTCTCTTATCATCTCCTGCCTTGATTACTGCAACCTACGCCTGGCAGGTATTCCAAACAAGTCACCTTTCACAACTCCAATCTGTTCAAAAATGCAGCTGCTAGACTCATTCATCTATCTCACCCCTTAACATCAGCTGCTCCCAATCTCCTCTATAATCAAATTCAAATTACTAACACTCACATTCAAAGCCCTTAACAATGAAGCCCCTCCCTATATTTTATCTCTGATCTCCAAATACACTCCTTCACGCAACCTTCGCCTCACTTCTCCTCTCATCACTTCTGCCCATTCTCGTCTACAAGACTTCTTTCGAGCTTCTGCTTTTCTCTGGAACTCTCTGCCTCGAGCTGTCAGACTTTCTCCTTCTTTCTGAACGCTCCATAAAGACCTACCTGTTTAAAGAATCTTATTCACTGTACCTTAATTAATCAATCATTGCTGTATCAAAAATCACAAAACTGTTCTAAAATCCTAATGTCTCAATTGTACCCTAACCTTTAGTTTGTAAACTCTAAATTCTAGGGCCCTCTAATCCTATTGTACTCTGTAAACCCTTTTTTGTTATCCACCATTTATTCCGTTTGTTATAACTAAGGTAAAGCACTGCGTATCTTGTCGGTGCTATATGAATAAATGATGATGATGATATTATTAGAGTTAAACAGATAGTATCAGATAACCTTTTGGCTAAGAAAACATAGATGTCAAAATAGAAGCTGGAGTTTGAAATGCAGAATTTAAAAGAACTAGATAGACAAGAGCTATTAAAAAATAAATGGGAACCGAAAAAAGCACCTAGGATTTCACCCATGTCACACTTATCACCCTAATAAGAAGTATATCTTTAATAGACATTTGGGGAGTATTATCACATGCTGATATAAGATCCTTAAAGGAAGTTCAGTGTGAAAATAAAAACTGTGTAAATAGACAGGCTGTGCAAAATAAAAAATGTTTCTTATATAGTTAGTTAGGCAAAATGTGATCTATAAAGGCTGGAGTGATTGGATGTCTTAACATATCAGTCAGAACACTACAAGGGGCCCACATTTATCCACCCACATACAGAAAAACTGTATAAAATAAGAGATTATCACCCTTGTTTTTACAAACTACAAAGTCCACCCAAAAAAAAAAAAAAAAAAAATTTTTGCCCAATAAAAGAAAACATAGTTCTAAATAACTTTGGGGACGAGTGACTGTGCTAGCCAGGCTCCCGCAGTAGATTTTTTTTTGGGGGGGGGCGCCAGATGAGCCCAAGTTACGCCACTGGATGAGATAGTGAAACTGCCAGTTCCACACCATTTCAAGCAAGCAGAGCACAATGCTTACCAGATGCCATATGCAGAAATGAAATCTATTCCTATACAAAGACGTGGAGGTTATAGAAATCTTAACAAAATGCTAAAAAAAATTATTTCTTTTTTTAGCTATCTGGTTTTTGGTTAAAAATTAATAGAAAAATTACACCAACCCAAAATTTAGAGGTACTAACATAACATAAATAGAGGGAATACTGATCTCAATAATGATTATGTATTTAAAGGATAAGTAAACCTTAAAAATAAGTGAATGTTAAACTGATGAGGGGGCTATTCTAAGCAATGTTGCAATTTACATTCATTATTTATTTTCTTTTTATTCCAAGATATTAAGGGATACATGTGCTGTTAATATGAATGAATTGTGTTACAACAGCGCCACCTGCTGGTCATTTCCCCACCAGTCTGACCAGCAAGTAGTCAAGGAAGTTGTCAGGAGAAAGAAAGAGGCTGATGTTCTTCTGCTTAGGAATAAAATTAGAAACCTTTCTCGCATCTTTCCTAAGCAGAAGAACATCAGCCTCTTTCTTTCTCCTGACAACTTCCTTGACTACTTGCTGGTCAGACTGGTGGGAAACTGCCCAGCAGGTGGCGCTGTTGGAACAAAATTGATTCATATTAACAGCACATGTATCCCTTAATATCTTGGAATAAAAAGAAAATAAATAATGAATGTAAATTGCAACAGTGCTTAGAATAGCCCCCTCATCAGTTTAACATTCACTTATTTTTAAGGTTTACTTATCCTTTAATGCTGACGTATTCAAGCTACATTTGCCCAACCGACTGTACCATAAAACTATATAGAGGGGCAACTGTGAGAGTTGGCAGAGCACTCATCAAAAAAAGTATCAATGTGACTGTATGAAATATAAATGCATATATATATATATATATATATATATATATATATATATATATATAAAATTTATTTTTAATCATGATTTTCTAACATTCTTTGTAAAAAAAAAATGTATATGTATACGCAAGTAATACTCCAGTAACGCAAGCAAAGCGTTACTTCTCTTGCACAGCGTTATGAAAATACTCTAATACAGTTCGTGCGCTTCTCAATATGCTCATACTTTTACTGCCTTTCATCTGTCATTCAGCAAAAAAAATCTTCCGTCTCGGTACCTGGACAGGTGCTTTAGAATCTGTCGTTTAATAATTCCTGCCATCCTCGCCCGGCCTCCGTTCTATCTATCGTTTGGATTAGAACACTTCAGTCCTCCAACTGCATTCCGACAGCCCACTACCAGGACCATAGAGAACATGAATAAGGAAAGACAGTATCCACGTACTAATGTTGAAGATCTGCAGTATTGACGGACTATAAAAGTACGGTGTCCTTTTTAGGACAGTTGTATGTAAAATGGCAGTGCGTCCTGCGCCCTACTCCCTCCGCCCACCTCCCTCCATCCTGCTCCCTTATCCCTCGCGTTTCTCCGTTCGGCACCGTGCAGTCTCTGGCCGCCTCCCGCCGTCCTGCTCTTAGTTTCCTCCATTCTGCAGAATTCTGCCTGAGTCTTCCGGCCTGTCACAATTCCTCCCCTAACTTTATGCCTAAAGCCCTTATATTAAAGGAAAACTATACCCTCAAACAATGTAGGTCTCTATAAAAAGGTATTGAATAAAACAGCTTATATTTAAAACCCTGCTTCATGTAAAAAACCATATTCATAATAATATACTTTTTTAGTAGTATGTGTCATTGGGTAATCCTAAATAGAAAACTTATTTAAAAAAATAAGGGCTGCCCCCTGGGATCTTATGATTCACGGTGCACACAAACATATCATATGTGTTAGGTCACATCAGCCAATTAACACAGAGTTATGTCTTTTGCTTCCACACTTCTTCCTGTTACAATTAGAGCTGCAGTATTTCTGGTCAGGTGATCTCTGAGGTAGCACACACACCATCACAAAATGGTGGTTCATACCTCCCAACATTTTGGAAGTAAAAAGAGGGACAAAAAAAATGTTTCCGCATATAGTGCAGCAATTTTTTGACCACACCCCTTTCTGTGGCCACACCCCCTAATTACCATGTTTGTTTTACAAAATTTGGCAGGTTATGAAACTTCGAAAATATTTCTCCATATCTAAACTGTGTTTTTGTGTCTCAAAATTGTTACAAAGTATCTTATTTGCACCTGTTAGGTGTTCTGGGTTCTCTGCTAAAAGCCAATTGAGTGAGAAACTTTGTTTCTTTTTCTGGCTGTTCAGTGCAGAGAAAAGAGGGACTTTCCAGTACAAATGAGGGACTGCGGGTTGAGCTGTCAAAAGAGGGACTGTCCCTTCGAAAAAGGGACAGTTGGGAGGTATGGTGGTTTAAGGCAAGAGATGTAAAAGGACAATATTTACCTAAATATATATTCCAGTTTGATGAGATTCTTTAATATCCTACTTAATTTGATATAAACTATTAGTTGTTCAAGTATTAATTTTGGGGGTATAGTTTTCCTTTAAAGCTGTTAAAGGCAGTAACGTAACTAACTGGTGCAGGCTGCTCCCAGAAGCGATCTTCTTGGTGAATACGCAGGCGCGCAAACCGCTGGCAGTACTGGAGGGGGTGCAGGCCCTAGTGCAATCATACCCCTTATTCCCCGGTAGTTCCACCACTGGTTAAATGAACAGAAACGCTAAAAAATTAAAGTGTTTTAAAGGAATGGCAATATAATGTACTGTTGCCCTGCACTGGTAAAATGTGTGTTTGCTACTGAAATACAACCATAATTTATATATATGTGGCCATGGGGGCAGCCATTCAATCACAAGATACACATAGGGTTGCCACCTTTTCTGAAAGGTTTTACCAGCCGGTGGGGGCTGGAACAAAGGGGCAGAGCCACATACAGTGACATAAAAGGGGCGGAGCCACATTGAGAGATGGCCAGAAGGCTGAATAAAAGGTAAGTCTGAGGGAATTGGGGGGCGGGCCAAGGGCTTTTTAAAAGGGTATTACGTCATCCTGCTTCTTCTGTCTTCTCGCGGCTGCGCATGCGCAGTAAAGCAAAAAAGCCGAACTTTAATAAAAAGCCGACTATTTCGTTCTACTGTACATGTTTCTGCCCCAGGAAATTTGAAAAGAGAAGAAATGAAGAAGATGATTGCTCAGTGGTGCTCGCTGGCAGAACCTAGGGGCTTTTGTAGTTTTCTGCTGATTGGACACCGGCCCCTGGGTGTCAGGTAAGTAAAAACAAGGGGTTCCTTAACATTTGGCACCTCCAAGTGTAAATAACATTCCTTCTCCTTTAAACATAATTGTATGTTTATTTTTTGCTGCTAGTGAATTGCTATTTTTGCTTTTAACAAGAATACTTTTGTTTCTAACTTTATTTTTTGACATACAAATTTATTGCAGTACCACTATTACAATAAAAAAATCTTTTCACTCCCGGGTCTAGGGCACACAGAACAGGTCATGCAGGAGCAAACAAACTAAGGTCTGTTGGGCTTAAAGGGATTGTTCACCTTCAAACAACTAGTTGTTTTCATATAGATAACCAAAAATAAAGACTTTTTCCTATTACTTTCAAGTTTCTATTTGTGACTGTTTTTCTAATATTGAAGTGTAAAGTGTAATTTTTCACCATCTAAAGCAGCTCTGGCAAGGGGGGTCGCTGACCCCCCAAACTGTTCTAAATTGATACATTTAATTGATACATTCCTTATCTTTGTCCCTGCTGAGCAGAATCCCTGGGTTTCATTACAGGCAGCTGTTAGATTTGATAAAATAGTTGCTAATACTCCAGAGATTCTGCTGAGAAATGTATCGACTAACAGTTTACAGTTTGCACCTGAATCACTGAGCTGCCAGACTGAAACACCAGAGACTGGAACATTCAACTTTAAACTTAGATTTTGGAACAGTAAAAAATAAATAATGGAAAGTAATTGAAAAAAGTCTTTATTTCTCGGAACATTCTGAAAACAACTGAACTGAAAAAAGTGTTTGGAAGGTGAACAACCCTTTTAATGAAGTCGTTTGCACATGGATAGGAAACTGGCTACAGGATCAGGTACAGAGGGTGATTGCTAATGGTACATTCTCTACTTGGAGTTAGGTTCTTAGCGGGGTCCCTCAGGGTTTGGTATTGGGTCCTTTTTTATTTAACTTGTTTATTAATGACTTAGGGGAGGGTATTGTAAGTAACGTATCAGTGTTTGCAGATGACAAAACTATCCAGCCCAATTAATTCCATCCAGGATGTGACATCATTACAACACGATCTTGACAAACTGGCAATCTGGGCAGCTAAGTGGCAAATCAGATTAAATGTTGATAAATGTAAAGTCATTCACCTGGGATGTAAAAATATCCAAGCCATTTATACCCTTAATGGGAATGCACTAGGCAAATCCATTATGGAAAAGGACCTTGGAGATGATAAACTTGGCTGTAGCAAGCAATGCCAGTCAGCAGCATCAAGGGCAAATAAGGTATTGAACTGTATTAAAAGGGGCATTGATTCATGGCAGGAAGAGGTCATTCTTCCACTTTATAGAGCACTAATAAGGCCCCATGTAGAATATGCTGTACAGTTTTGGTCTCCATCTCTCAAACAGGACATTATTGTATTAGAGAAGGTATAGAGAAGGGCAACTAAGCTGGTAAAAGGTATGGAAAATATTAGCTATGAAGCAAGACTGGCCAAATTGGGGATGTTCACGCTGGAGAATAGGCGTTTAAGGGGTGATACAATAACTATGTATAAATATATAAGGGGATCATATAATGATCTCTCTAATGCTTTATTTACCAGTAGGTCTTTCCAGCTGACACAAGGTCACCCATTCAAATTAGAAGAAAAGAGTTTCCGCCTAAATATTCAAAAGGGTTTTTTTACAGTGAGAGCTTTGAAGATGTGTAAATCTCTCCCTGAACAGTGGTACAGGATGATACATTAGAGAGCTTTAAGAAGGGGTTGGATGGCTTTTTAGCAAGTGAGGGAATACAGGGTTATGGAATATAGCTCATGGTACAAGTTGATCCATGGGCTAGTCCGATTTTGGCCATTTTGGAGTCAGGAAGGAATTTTTTGCCTACCTCTGGATCAACTGGCAGGTTAAAAAAAAAAAAGTTAAAAGGTTGAACTTGATGGACGTGTGTCTTTTTTCAACCTAACTTACTATGTTACTATGTAGAATGCCCCTGTCCCTCCGATTCCTCTAACACAAAAGTGTGAAAGATTTACTTCCTGGTTGCTAGAATCACAGTCTGTGGCAAAAAGATAGTGGGGCTCATTTATAAACACTGGGCAAATTTGTTCCTGGGCAGTAACCCATAGCAATCAGATGATTGCTTTCAGTGTTCACCCTGCAGCTGATGGAAAAAGCTAATCACTGATTGGTTGCTATGGGTTACTGCCCAGGTGCAAATTTGCCCAGTGTTTATAAATGAGCCCCAGTATTTTGTGTTTTAGACTAGAGAATGAGAATAATTTTAACATAAAGAAAATTACAAAAGCTGCTTGCATATGCATTGCTTGAATAATACCAACAGTTTGTGTTTTTTTTTTTCTTTTAAAGGGGTTATTCATCTTCCTTTTTCCGTTAAGTTGTTTTCAGATTGTTCTCCATATTGTTTTTTAAAAAACATGTTTTTATTTCATTTTTATCACATAATAAAGTTTCCATTATGCAGTTTTGTACAAAGTAATGAGAATAAGTTCTTAATTTCAACAATACATAGTAACAGTATGAAAACTTCAGCTCAATTTAGTATAGGACCCTGTGTAGCGTTTAATGGGTATGTAGCCAATAATCTTTCCATTACGTCCTACAGGCAGCACACCAAGGGTTAACTCCGATGTCTCTCCTGATAGGACAGGTAGCATAAATATTTAATTAGCAGACTTTAAAACCCCAGAACACCCCTCTCCCTGCATGTTTTTTTCCTGTCCTACCTGTGGACAAGTTAGTGAAGATCCAGGCTCTTAGGGGCTTGATGGCCGACTAGGGGTTACCTGAGGGTTAACCCCTGGGGGGAGAGGACGTCCCTTGGCAGCATTAGACTTGAGGTCACTTTTGGGCTTATTGTCCTGGAAAGGAACTTTAGCCCACGATTTTCCTTTAATGCGTTTCCCTTGGGAGACCAGGACATGCTGAGAGGCAGGAGGGGAGTGCGTTGTGTACTGCGCTCGGGTGGACGCGCTGAGAGTGACGTCACTTCCGGTTTCGCACGCGAGTCTGCAGGGATGGCGCACAAGGATCTGGAACAGCGTTTTCTACTCTTCCTATCAACTTTTAAGGTATATATAGACCTGCTTTGCCTGTATTTGGTGTCTTTGACCAGAGAAACTTACTTGCTGTTCCTCTGCCAGGCTGTTGAGAGAGCAAAAAAACGGACTAAGGTATTACCTATTCCTCCAGTTCATTTATTGTCTCAGCTGTTGCAGGTTATTAAGTACTATATGTATTTTTTCTAGATGTCTAAATCTCCTGCAAAAAGGACTCCGAAAACCAAACACAAGATGTGTGCGGCATGTGAGCAGCCTTTACCAGATGATTATGCACAGAAGATTTGTGCTCCTTGTATAAAGGCTAATGTTGATGAAGAGCAGATGAAAAAATCTGAGTGTTTCATAGATTGGTTCAAGTCTATGATGTATAAGACTTTTGATGAAATGAAACAAGCAGTAACTACTTCCAATCCTGAGAAAGAAGATTTGATTATTATTGATCAGGTGTCTGCTGATTCAGATTCTGGGGAAGTGTCTTCTTCGTCTGCCTCATGTGAGGTTCATGACAAAAAAGAAAATATATTTCTTTTTCCTCCAGAAAAAACTTACAAGCTGGTGAAAGCTGTTAATAAAGTTATGGAAAATCAGGAAAAAAATAAGAGCAAGGATCCTCCTAAGGATACGCTTCTTTTTTTCTCTCAACCTAGAGCTGATACTTTTCCTGTTAATCCTGTAATCAAAGATTTGATGGAAAAAGAATGGCAAGATCCTACTAAGAGACCAGAATTTTCTAAGAGATTTAAACAGATGTTTTTGTTAGACAAGCAGGATATCGCTAAGTGGGATGAACCTCCTTCAGTGGATATACCCATAGCAAGGATGTCAAAAAAGACAACAATTCCTGTTGAGGATACATCTGGTCTTAAGGAGCCAATGGACAGGAGAATAGATACTGCTTTAAGAAGATCTTATGTTGCTGCAACTGGAATTGCTAAGCCATCCATAGCAGCAGTGTCTGTGTCAAGAACACTGAAGTGTTGGATAAACAATTTGGAAGAAGATATTGACACAGGTGTGGCTCGGGATGAACTTCTGGAATCCCTCAAGTATGTAAAGTTGGCTACAGATTTCCTTTGTGACACTGCTGTTGAGACTGTAAAACTTTCAGCCAGGATGATGGCACTTTCCTCAGTTGGTAGAAGGGCATTGTGGATGAAGGCATGGAAGGCGGACTTGTCGTCTAAGAACAGCCTCTGTTCGTTGCCTTTTGAACCAGGGAAGCTATTTGGCTCCAAACTGGATCAGTTAATTGAGAGCTTGCAAAGTGGGAAAGGGAAAATGTTGCCCCAATATTCTTATAGAGGATACAAAAGATCTTCCTTTCGTCAGAGGTCTAGAAGTAAGTCACCTAGGGCTAAGCAGCCCAGATATGGACTTAGAAATAGAGAATATTTCAGAAGAAACAGACAGTTTAGACAGTCTGAGCCCGACAGAGGAAGAGGAGGAAAAGCCAAGGATCCAAAAAATCGGAAATTGGATTTCTGACGCCAGGCGGATGCCCGAAGCTGTGGGTGGCAGACTGGCTCTTTTTTACCATCAGTGGGAGAAAACCACCACAGACAGATGGGTTCAAAACTGCATAAAAGACGGATACTTGATAGAATTCAGATCACAGCCCTTAGAAAGATTCGTTGTGTCAAAACAGAAAGAAGAAATCTTCAAAGAAACGGTATACGACTTTATTCAAAAGAATGTGCTAGAAGAGGTTCCCTTGACAGAACAAGGGCAAGGTGTATATTCAACCATGTTTCTGGTTCCCAAGCCAGGGGGAAAAGTAAGGTTGATCATAGACTTGAGATATTTAAACAGATTCATCTACAAAAGGAAATTTCGCATGGAATCCATAAGATCAGTCCAATGCATCCTCAACAGAGGAGATTGGATGGTAACAATAGATCTGAAGGACGCTTATTTGCACGTTCCAGTTCATCAAAGCAGCAGGAAATTTCTGAGAGTAGCAGTATTCTTGGGAAACAAGATAAAACATCTGCAATTCAGAGCTTTACCATTTGGGATCACTTCAGCCCCAAGGGTTTTTACAAAAATAATAGTGGTGCTAGCAGCAGCTTTAAGGAAAAAAGGCATATTCATAGTTCCTTACTTAGACGATTGGCTTTTAAAAGCTTCCAACAGAGAAGAAATAAAAGATCATTTGCACCACACTCTAGAGTTTTTGAGAGATCATGGCTGGATTGTCAATACACAAAAATCCAATCTGCATCCATCTACCTCAGTAAGATTCTTGGGATTAATAATCGATTCTCAGCGCATGAAAATTTTTTCTTCCAGAAGAAAAGGTGAGTACTCTGATTCAGGAAATAAAGACTATATGGAAGAGGAAACTTATTTCCATTCGTCAGGCTATGAAAATCCTTGGTCACATGACTGCGGCGATAGAGGCAGTTCCTTGGGCCAGAGCTCAAATGAGATCCTTTCAATTGATTATCCTGAAAACATGGAATCGGAGATTATCAGGACTAGACAAGGACATGAGAGTCTCAGTCAAGATGAAATCATCACTAAAGTGGTGGACTCGGCCACAACATTTAAACCAAGGGAAAGAATTTCTATATCCAGCTCCCCTGATTATCACTACAGATGCATCAATGAAAGGTTGGGGAGCCCACCTAGGCAACCAGATGACACAGGGGTTGTGGTCACAGAAGGAGAAGAGGTCATCCTCAAATTACAAGGAATTGAAGGCAGTTTGGAAGGCGCTAAAATGTTTTCACAAGCAAATATTTCAGAGGAATGTTGTGATTCAGTCGGACAATATATGTGTGGTCTCATATTTGAATCATCAGGGGGGAACCAGGTCTCAGAGACTGATCAAACTCTGTGCCAGAATAATGACATGGATTCAAACAAAGGTTTTGCAGATTGGAGCCATTCACATAAGAGGTGTAGACAACCAGTGGGCAGATCAGCTCAGCAGACAAATGATGCTGCCGGGGGAGTGGTCTTTGGACGAGAACATATTTCTACAGTTGACCATGATGTGGGGTATTCCACAGATAGATTTGATGGCAACCAGGAAGAATACCAAGTGCAAGAAATTCTGTTCAATTTACCAGAAGGACAAACCAACCTATCTGGATGCCTTTTCAATCAGTTGGGATTTTCAACTGGCATATGTGTTTCCTCCAGTACCGCTGATCCAGAGGGTCATCAAGAAAGTGAAACAAGACAGAGCCAAGGTAATTGCAATTATACCAAGTTGGCCCAGAAGGTCCTGGTACCCGGAATTGTTACGCCTTTCCCAGAACAAAATTTGGATTCTTCCATTGAAAGAGAATGTGATTTCACAGGGGAAGGTTGGGTTTCCAGAAATACAGAGGCTCAAATTGACGGCATGGTTGTTGAACGCTCGACATTGTTAAAGCAAGGTTTGTCTGAAGAAGTGGTTGATACCTTACTATCTGCAAGAAAAAAATCTACATCTATAGCATACGAGAGAGTCTGGAAAATTTTTGCCAAATGGTGTATTCAAAAGAATCTAGTGCCTTTGGAGGTAAATATTCCTCAAATTTTACAATTTCTAAATGAAGGTTTTGAGAAAGGCCTACAACCTAACACATTAAAGGTTCAGGTCTCAGCATTATCAGCTCATCTGAATTTAAGGTTGTCTGCGGATATATTAGTAAAAAGATTTCTGAGAGCCATTTCCAGGTTAAGACCAACTGTGAAATCCTTTGTTCCCACGTGGAACCTTAATTTGGTTCTAAATAAGCTGTGCTCTACACCCTTTGAACCACTGGATGAAGTCTCATTCAAAATGCTTACTTTAAAAGTTATCTTCTTAACTGCAATAACTTCAGCAAGAAGGATTGGCGAAATCCAAGCATTAGGAGCTGCTGAACCTTATACGGTGTTTCTTCAAGATAAAGTATGTTTAAGAACTTTACCCTCTTTTGTGCCAAAAGTACCTTCTTCATGGTGTGTTAATGCAGAAATAAATCTGCCAACCTTTTTTCAAGAACCAAAATGCCAAGGTGAGGAAATTCTTCATAATCTAGATCTGAAGAGGTGCTTAAGCATTTACTTGGAAAGAACAAAATCTTTCAGAGATTCAATCCATTTATTCATTCTCTTTTCCGGAAAGAACAAGGGAAAGAAAGCTTCAAAAGCTTCCATTGCAAGATGGCTTAAGGAGGTTATTAAGTTATCTTACAAATTGGATGATAAGGAGCCACCCGAATTTGTGAGAGCTCACTCTACGAGAGGAGTCGCTACCTCATGGGCAGAAAGATGCTATGCGTCTCCTCAAGATATCTGTAAAGCAGCCACTTGGTCAAGTTTGCATACCTTTGCCAAGCATTACAAATTAGACATCTTGTCCGCAAAAGATACGGCCTTTGGCAGCAAAGTTCTACAAGCGGTACTTCCTGAAGCTACTCTACCCCACCCTGATCTGGGAAGCTAGCAAATTCCCTTGGTGTGCTGCCTGTAGGACGTAATGGAAGTAGAAAATTGTTATACTTACCATTGAAATTTTCCTTTCCATTAGTCCGTAAGGCAGCACAGACATCCCTCCCAAAATTAAATAAAATATTACAGCATAATGTTGTAGTGTTGTTCTTATGATAGAGCTATGAAAATAACATGCAGGGAGAGGGGTGTTCTGGGGTTTTAAAGTCTGCTAATTAAATATTTATGCTACCTGTCCTATCAGGAGAGACATCGGAGTTAACCCTTGGTGTGCTGCCTTACGGACTAATGGAAAGGAAAATTTCAATGGTAAGTATACCAATTTTCTACATTTATTTGATGACTCCTGGGGGGGGGGGGCGCAAAGTCCAGTCTTCCTTTTTCCTATTGCTACGTGTCTTAGTATTGGGATGACTCCATTATGAGTGGGTGTTCTCTTAGGGTTTCTTCTTCATACTATGTTGTTTGTCTAAAGGTGTAAACCGTCAGGTTTTTAATGTGTTGTGGAAGCAATGTTATCCATGTGTTTTGTTCTTTTCTGATAATTGCTTCCGACCAATCCATGTGAAATAGGTGGTGTAATTTTTGTTTAACTAGTAATATATATGGTGGATCAGAAGCCAACCATTGTTGTAATATATCTTTTTGAGCTGCTGCTAGTCTCCCAACCCTTTTTTTTCAGGTTTTGATAGCTGTGTATATTGTGTAGTATTACTAAATAATGCCCATTTGATTTGCATCTGGACAGGTTTTCCAGCCATCTGCCCAACATATGTGGTTACCTCTTGCCAAAAAGTTTGTAACTTTGGACATGGCCAAAGGTTACGTATTAAGTAGGCTCCTGGAGAGCAGCGTCTTCAGCAGTTATTTGAGGACAGACTTCCCATTTTGTGTCTCCTGATTGGGGTTAGATACGAGTTGTAGAGTAAGAGCCATCTCTTGGTATCTACTTGCTGTGAGTAGGTTTATCTGTTTTAATACTTTTTTAAATTTAATTTTTTTACCCTTTCCCCAAAATTGAAATTTACAGTTCCTGTCTCCAGTGTGTCAGTCTGAAAGCTCAGTGATCCAGGAGCACCTGAACCGCTACAATTTGCTACATTTAGTAGATACATTTCTCAGAAGTTTCTGTGAAATATAAGCAACTATTGTATCAATTCTAACAGCTGCCTTAAATGAAACTCAGGGATTTTACTCAGCAGGGACAATGATAAAAAAAAATGTATCCACTAAATGTATTCATTTAAAACAGGTAGAGTCAGCGACCCCACTTCCCAGAGCTGCTTTAGAAGGTGAAAAATGAAACTTCAGAAAAACAAAATCACAAATAGAACGTAATTGGGGGGGGGGGGGAACAAAACTTTCTGGTTAACAATCTAAAACCAATTGAACAATAAAAATAAATGTTTGAAGGTAAACTACCCCTTTAAGCCCATCACCATGAGACTCCATACTTGTATTTTTCTGCACCCTCTTGGTGAATAAGTGTTATTAATCCATATTGTTAATTTACTCTTTAGTCATATAAGCAACTGAAAAATCTTTACTTGATAACAATCCTACTACAATTGTAGTATTAAAAACATACAGGGGTAACTATGCAATGCCATATCCAGTCAGTTAGGTCGTGAGTCAGAAAGCATGTAATATTTTTAAACTCCTATTGCAGAAATATTCTGGGATAAGGCTATGGTCCAAATGTGAACACTGTATTAGAGTACTTTTGGCTCTGCATGAAAAATACATGAATTCTACAATATACACTTGTGGCAGAATTTCTATATAGAAAGCAGTGCTGTGTGTTTTGTGATAAAAACAGTTTAATTTCTCCAGGCACAAAATAATCACAGCTATGTTTCGTGCATTCATGGCAAACACATAGGACACAGTCATAAAATAAAAGTGAAATAAAAAACATTCCGAGATTATCACATTTCAGAAATCTAGGTAAAACAAACGCACTTTGCACTCTTCCCTACCTGCAGTAGGTTGGAATGCATAAGCAGGTTTCTGACACCCATGAAGTTCAAAACAAAATATATTGTAGGATTAATATCCAGGAGGTTGTTGCACCCATTATTGGCAATATGCAGCACAGAAACTTGTAAGAGTGCTGCAGTTTTTTTTTTTTTTTGCATTAACCAATAAGCATCCATAATACAGATTTTCAGCAGAGCTACGATTAAAAACTGTAAAAAAGTTTTATCGATCAGGACGTGCCATGCCAGGTCGGGACTGTAGCATCATAGGACGTGTAGGTGGACGCATCATGGGTGGACCAGGCATCATAGGCATGTGAGCTCCCATGGGTGGTCTCATACCAGGACCTGTAAAGGGAGAACAATTTATTTAGTCATAAGTAACTTTACATAAAGACACTCTACTACAGCTCAGTACAATGTACTGTTTGTAGAATGGATATATGGGCTAGAGGATATTTCTACTAGTCAGTTCTAAGCAAATCACCAAAGCCCTCTGTACAACGAGTTGCTCCTTATCTCAATACCTAACATAAGCTGAGTGAGTGAGGGGCAGTTTCTATGGAGGATACTAGTATTTTGCATACTTAAAAATCAAAGTTGTATAATTGGTGACTGAGCATAAAGAAAAAAACCCACTGGACCTCTTTCTAAAAGGCAAATATAGGACAATTTCTCTCATTAACATGTATTTTTAGAGCACCAACATATTTTGCAGATATGTAAAATAAACAATTATACATAGTGACCAGTAACCGATACAAAAGGTGAAGAAAGCCCTGTGCAAAAGAGCTTACAATCACAGGATTGAGACACAAGGTGTGGGCAAGATCAGAAATCAGCATATTAGAGGTGTAGCATATGGTATTGCATGAGGGTATGCTTATCTAAATAAGTGTGTTTTGAGAGATCTTTAAAGCAGAAAGGTGGGGAGAAAGTCAGACAGAACATGGGAGAGAATTCCAGAGGAGGGGTGCAGCCCTTGCAAAGTCTTGAATACGAATATGTGAGGAGGTAACGAGAGAAGAGCAGGCCAGTAGAGGAGCATAGAAAGTGTTTGGGTGAGTATCTAGAGATATGTTCAGAGATATAGGGTGGGACAGAGTCAGGGTCATAATGATAATAAGGCACCGGACCTGGGAAGAGGCGGTTATAGTAAATTGTTAACCATGATCGGTACTTCTGGAATGTTAGGAGTATTAGTTGGGGGAAAGAGAACCATTTCTGTTTAAGGTAGCATCATGAAATCCAAGTAGAGACAGGCCCGGATTTGCAGCAAGGCCACAAAGGTCTGGGCCTAGGACGGCACAAGCTCAGGGGCGGCATGCTAGGGACACTAGGGACTATGCGCCCTGTCTGTAGCTAAACAGTATGCGCATGATCCGAGGGGGCAACGGACACCGGGCTCTGGGTGCGTGCTGCAGAATCCAGCCCTGAGTAGAGATAGCAGACAGACAAGAAGATTCCCGAATTAAGAGCTGTGGGTTGAGATAAGGGGAGATAGCATAGAGATGGTATTGGAAACAATACAAGTTGATTAGTTTGCAGAGGGAGGAAGTATTAAGGGAGAAAATAAGTGGCCCAGGACAGAGCCTTGAGGAACCCCAACAGAAAGAACTAGGGGAGATTGCACTGGCAATCTTTCTTTTTTTGTGTGTACAAATATTGGATCGTTTGTAGCAGCTGGTAAACTCAAGACTGTGGGTTAGACGAACGCTGGCACAAGGGTATTTCTAGCAGCTGGTCGAGATGGCAATTTTTTTTTCTGTGTTTAGGGGAGAAGATGATACTCCATTGAAAGAGACATAGAAGGAAAGATTTGTAAGGCAAGTAGAGAACCAAGACAGGGCCATGTTGTGAAGGCCAAGCAAATGGAGGGACTGGAGAAGGAGAGGATTATCCAGTGTCAAATGCAGCCAAGAGATTAAACAGTATTCGTAATGAGAAGTGGTTGTTGGCTGTAGCTGTTAAGAATTAAGGTGCTTTCAGTGGAATGCCTAAAACCAGATTGTCGTGGATCCAGTAGGTTATTGTCAGAGAGGAACAGTGTTCGGTTACAGACAGTAGAAAATGAAATAGTAGAAATTAAATGGGTCGCAGAGAGATCGGTCAGAAGTTAGAGTTATCGAGACAGAAGGGATCAAGAGAGTGTTTTCTCAGAATGGGTGTGAGAAAACCCTCTCTTGATCCCTTCTGTCTCAATAACTAACTTCTGACCCATCTCTCTGCGACCCATTTCATGAGTTTTGCATGAGGGTATGCTTATCCAAATAAGTGTGTTTTGAGAGATCTTTTAAAGTAGAAAGGTGGGGAGAAAGTCAGACAGAACATGGGAGAGAATTCCAGAGGAGGGGTGCAGCCCTTGCAAAGTCTTGAATGTGGATATGTGAGGACGTAACGAGAGAAGAGCAGGCCAGTAGAGGAGCATAGAAAGTGTGCGCTTTAGTTGAGAAGGAAAGATTCCAGTTGAGAGAGAGAGAGAGAGAGATTTTATTTTAGTTAAGGCTTGATTAAACAGGGATTGGTGTTGCAGAGAAATTCGGAAGGCAAGGGATTAAGTGGACAGCTAGTAAGGTGAGATGAAGCCAAAAGTTGATACTTCCTCATTAATCACAGGAGAAAGCACAGAAGAGACTGGTAGTGTGGATGAGGGGGTGGTGAATGTATAGGGGGGGGGGATTTAGCAGTATAATGTCATTTTTGATGTCAATTTTGTTTTTGAAGTGCTCAGCGCAGAGAGCAAAGACAGATGCACACAGAGGGGTTGGAGAAGGGGAAAGAAGTAGATAAGTTATGCAGTTTTTTTTTTTTAGAGAACAAGTTAAGTGTAGTAAATTATGTTTGTTTGGCTAAACAAGAGAGCAGGGCAGATTTGTAACTCGGGAAGACAGATTCTAAAAGGGATTTGCACCAGCGACACGCAAGTGCACTGAATGTCTTTGAAAAGCTTTTGTATGAGCAGTATGCCACGGTTGAAAATGTTTGTGTCTAATGCATTTAGTTTTGCAAGTTCATTAAGGCCAGTGGTGTGATAATAGACCTTGGATGCAGAATCCCTATATATGAATATCACACAATGATGGTATTGCTGCATGTTATTATATGCTAAAACTTAAAATGGATACAGAAGCAGGGAACAAAATCATGCAGTTCATACTGACCCATAACTACTTCTCAATCAGATTTACAGATGGGGACAGCAATGGGAATCACACTTTACTCCACAATCTGCAAATCTTTTTTATGTCTAGACTGGAAGATTAAAATTTCATCCTGAAATTCTCAACCAATGGTACATCTTCGCTACATAGAGGATATCCTTATAACCTGGACTACTGGTAGATGATCTGCTAAAATTTAACTCCAAATTCAATACATTCCACCCAACTGTAAAACTAAAGCTTTGCTATTCCATTATAAGGACAACTCCATCCAAACCTCCACATATTGCAAACCAACTGACCGACCCTCCTACTTTAGATGGGATAGCTTCCACCCCAGACACAAAAAAAAAAAACCCTCTATAGTTTACAGGCTGGCCATAAAAGATACAACCGTATCTGCTCTAAAGACACGAACATACATACATACACACATACACACATACACACATACACACATACACACATACACACATACACACATACACACATACACACATACACACACACACACATACACACATACTCAGTTACCGTTTCAGAAATTGTAAAATGAAAATACCCAATGGAAATGGAGATTTAATTTTTCACAAAACCTTACATTTGTTTCTGTAAGAGTTTTTTTTTATTTTTCTTCATCTTTCACTTCAAACATTATTATAACTTTTACAGTAACAACTATCCGTCTCTCACTATTATGCATTTTTGTCTAGGAGGGGACATTTTGAATTTCTGATAAGAGATTGCATTATAACTAAAAGGCAGAAGTGAGTCCCGATTAAGGGTTTTAACTTGCTGTGACAAGGCAGAAAATTAAAATTATAATCGTGATATAGCTCTTTAAGATCTAGCAAGAGCTAAACTAACCAAACATCTGGCCCCAAATAGATTGCACTGGATGTTTGGATGTATTTGGGTGGTT
The DNA here is from genome assembly GCF_017654675.1 of Xenopus laevis. Lineage (NCBI taxonomy): Eukaryota > Metazoa > Chordata > Amphibia > Anura > Pipidae > Xenopus > Xenopus laevis. The sequence goes on from NC_054374.1 coordinate 58,700,672, forward strand.
AGGTTTACTAAAAAAAAAAAAAAAAAAAAAAAAAAAAATATATAGCTCAGTACTGCCCATGACGTTGAGTCATTGGATGCATTTAAAACTCAATCATATACAGTACCAAATGTGGAATAAATGGGTGTTTTGTATTCTTCTGGATCAACTAGCAGTTAGGCAGGTGATAAATTGATTTAAAAGGTTGAACTTGATGGACATGGGTCGTTTCAACCTAACTTACTATGTTACTAGACAAGTTATTTTAAAATTCCCTCTTATTTTGTAAAAAAATATTTGTAGTCACTATATATGCATATATATATGCCATTATCTACATACCATGGCCTACTGGCATCATTCCTGGAGGAGGTGGTCCCATCATTGGCATCATAGGAGGGCCAGCCATGGGGGGAGCAGGCATCATTCCAGGTCGAGGAGGTCCACCTACAAAAGTATATTTAATGCTTAAGTAAGCTACTTTATATTTACGGAAGTTCAGAAGAGGGGTTCTGGCCATTTATAGCCACCTTATCCTGATTTCTGAAACTTTTTTTTTTTATACATCAGATTTAGAAAGTCTCATTAAAATCACTTTCACAAGTAGATATATCTTTAATGGCATAGAGGCTAGGAATTGAGGTTTTCCCAAAAACGGTTTTGTTTTTCATTCCAGGTAAAGGTTTGTGCAAGACCAAAATGTCAAGAAAAACCCCTTTTTTGTGCATCTACATGTTTTGTTTAATTCCATGGAGTGCGGTCCTTGGCTGTATCTTTATACAGCATCATTAAAAATAAAATATGGAACATATTTTACCAAACTCAAGTTCATGTCAAACACGGTATATTTTCCAGTTGAAAAACAATACATAAGTATTATGCCCATTTAAAGGGAAGATGCACTCCGTTTCTAACATTAGCTCATTCAGCTAGATGTTTAAAACAAACGTTTAAAACAAACGTTTAAATATTTATTTTAAGCCAAATATAATAACAGCACTGACATATCAGCAGCTCTGTGCAACTCGTCACATAGTGAATCCTGTGAAAATAAAAACAATTTAAAACCCTTTTTTTCTTTTTTAAAGAATTAAATATCAAAATCACCATGCCAAGAAAGTGTTTATTGAAACTGGGCAAATTACACTGGGCAAATTTGCCCATGGAAAGAAACCCATGGCAACCAATAGGGTAATGACTCTGGTACTATATAAAGATATAGCCAAGTAGTCTAGTTTCATGATGGGGATGTAAAGTCACCCCGTAAGTTTTTCTGATAGAATTCTTTAATACAAGGAATTTCCAACATACATGCAGTATTTTTTTTCCTCACAGCTGTAAAAATAAACAATTCAGCTCACATAAGCGGATTTTTGTTTTTAAAATTGGATTCTCACTCTACTGCATATGAGCCTGTCTGAACAAGAAGCCAAATATAATGGTGGCGAGGATATTCAACAGAAATATCCTGGGTCAGTACAGTTTTTTTAGCAGCCCAGGATTTCAGGTAAGAGACTAATCACTTGGGGGCTGCCTGACATTTTGGCAAGTTATTTTAATTTAGTTCTCCTTGAAATACCTTTGACTGTAAAATATCCCTTGGTATGATGCAACAGGGGTGATACCAATTTATTCCATAGTGCTACCAGACACTGCAGTTACAATCAAACGTTTCGGGAACACCCTCCTCACTGAGGAAGGGACAGGTGTTCCCGAAACGTTTGATTGTAACTGCAGTGTCTGGTAGCACTATGGAATAAATTGGTATCGCCCCTGTTGCAGCATACCAAGGTATTGGCGTTTTCTCTATATTGGACGAATTGCTGGCGTATGGCTAGGCCACTGTCTTTTACCCCTTAAACTGACTTTTCTGGAACTGTAAAATATCCCTTACACATGCACTGGAGACAGATTGGGAGACAATTTCAAAGTGGAACTACCAAGTGCTAATAGATCTTTTAGATCATGATTCTGCTCTTAAAATAAATCTTAATTCCCCTTAACTTTGATCAAGCCTTGAGGCTTGATAAAGGGCCCTGTGAGGCCTGAAATGTTGCCCTTTGTCTACTTGAATTGGAGCCAATAAATACCACGAATATAAACACATTCATGTTGCAGTGTGCCGCAGTGCTTTGGACTTTTGCATGTGTATTCCCTTACCCATGGCAGGTGGGATATTTTACTGCTGAGCACCTGATTTCGAAAGAAAGCATACAGAGGTAGAGCACTTCAACATTGTGTGGAACATGGCTTTTAGATCCGACATGCAAAGTTTCAGACCCCTGTATTTTTTTTTTTTATAGAAATTGTGGATGGTACTGTGCCGATTTTCATCATGTACCTGGTTTGAGTATAAAAAGTTTGGCGAGTACCGACTATTTACAGTTGCTTCCCAGCTCCACATGGTCTGCCATGGTATTAGATTTAAGAGTTTGGGAAAGGTCTTTAACAGGAGTATGCGAGGAGGGCAATTGGTGGGTAACCAATTTTGAAAGTCTCTGCTTCCTAACTCAAGTTTCTATATTTACAATGTATATTTACCCAAGCTTGGAGGTGGTGGGATCATAGCACTTCCAGCTGGCGGAGCTGCAAAAGGTGTTGGTGGTATTTTTCCTTGTTGAAATGCGGCGGCTGTGTAGAGAAAAATATTACTTTACTCATCCTTTCTGTGCCATAAACCAGTAATAGCAGAGCAGGTCATCTATAGGCAACAAAATGTATAGGCTAGAAAAACCTTCACAGAAATACAGATAAAACCATCTAGGATTTCACATGTATTAAATAAACTTACATTTTAGTAAATATATCTACTACACGGAGTCAGTATACCAGAAAAGAGCTTTATCAATTATTTGAAAAACTGTATCCCTTTAACTTTAGTGAGTAGAATTAACCCTTTTAGTTTAAGCAACTGCTCTGCTTCAGCACAAGTAGACACCCTTTGCCACAAGTTTCCCCTAGAGGGTTTCACTGGCATGTATGTTTAGCTAAACATTAACAGAACCAGTATGGATTTACACATGGTAATTTTATATGAAACTTTTTGTAAATGCTGACCGTATGCAATATTAATAGTAATGACATAACATTCACCTTTACCTGAAAAATACTAAATTGGCATCCGTATATTTTAGATTATAAGCATATAAGTAACACCCAAAAAAATGCAGAATAGTTTCACTCACTGGTTTTGTCAATTAGGCTCTGTGCCTGCTCTTCCATCCACTTCTGATAATAATCTTTCACATTCTCCTTGTGCTTTCTTCCACTACAATGAGTCTTACGGACTGAAGGCTAGAAGACACAGCGCACAAATGGCATTATTCGGTATTTCACATGTGTTTAAGGAAAGGTCATTGGTGCTTACATTTTTAGCACAGTTTTTTTTTTCTTTGTGTTTTGAGTATGAAACATTTTTAAACTACTTCAAAACAACTGAAATGATTTGGATTTACAACTGAATTGCAAATTTTGGACTCTGGACCAAGATGTGCATTATGTTAGCCAATATGGCACCAATAGTGAAAAGTAAAACAAACTATTCTTTAACACTGGAGTGCTATATATACTGATGAACTATTGACAGTAAAGGTTCCTCAGAGACCAAAATTCAGCTAAAAGCCTTAAGGAACAGCATCCTTCATACCCAGTGTATACATTTATAAAAAAAAATGGCAATAACATTTTTTCAGTCTTCGCCCAGGGTTGTACAGATGTGCAGGGTGTGTTATGTGTAGTCAGGCCTTGGCACAGAGGTGTAGATATGAAAAACTGTTGGGAAAAAAAAAAGTTTTGGATCCACAAGTTGAATTGTGTGGCACCTAAGGGTCTGAATGGGCAGAGGATATGCAAGTGCTTAACTTGAAAGGTTATGGAAGTCAATATGTGGTAAATGGTCCCAGAAATGCATCCAGTAAGAAAGTAACACTTTACAGAAACGTATTCTTTGCACATTATAAATGGATGAATCTTACATGGGCTTAAGATTAGACAATTTAAAAAGAACAAAATGGGGACATGGTACATTTCACTTTATGTGGCTTTTAAAGGAAAAGTAACACCAAAAATAAAAAGTGTCCTAAACTAATAAAAATGTAATGTACTTTTGTGCTGCACTGGTACAACTGGTGTGTTTGCTTCAGAAATACTACTATACTTTATATAAACAAGCAGCTGTGTAGCCATGGGGGCAGCCATTCAAAGCTCAAAAAGCAGAAACGGCACAGGATACACAGCAGATAACAGATAAGCTCTGTAGTGGACAATGGGATTCTTTAGAACTTATCTGCTGTGTATCCTGTGCTTGAATGGCTGCCCCCATGGCTACACAACAACTTATTTATATAAGCTATAGCTGTTTTTCTTAAGTAAACATGCCAGTTTTGCCAGTGCAGTGCACCAGTACATTAAATTGTCTTTCTTTTAAAACATTTAATTTTTTGGTGTTACTGTTCCTTTAAGCAGTGTGCACCATTTGAGTTGAAATGTACGCTAATAACGAGATTTTACTGGATGGAGTTTATTGGCACAGAAATCATTTTGTGCCTTTTTGTACACTTAGCTATTTAAAGTAAGTTAACACACTTGTGTATTATCCTTGAAAAAGGTCCCAATGAGGACCAAGTAATCTTGAGTTCTGTAATGTGTGCCTAATATAAAAAAAAAAAATTATTCAAAGATACAACTACATACGAAGAATTTGACCAAAACAAATCCACTGCAGTATACTGAATTTACAGCAAATGCTTAAATATAAATATCAGCATGGTCAGTTTTTGTACTACACAACACTACAAACAAAAGCCAATGTTCCATTTAAAATTATGTCATATCAGTTAAATTTGTCTGCATATTTGATTTCTGCATATCAAAGGGCACCAAGAATAGGAAAATGGTTTCCACCAGCAGGATGCCCTTGCTTATGATGCTTTAGTCACCAGTAGTTCTTTCAAGCAAAGTGTTTATTGTATGATTCATATACAGAGCTTCTGCTCTAGTGAAAACTTCCGATCTTGGCCAACCTTCCTTTATAAACGAGACCTTTCATACCCTTTACCAGCTATGTTGTTTGTTTGGTCTCGTTCAGTCTTTTGAGCTCTGAAGATCAAACTAAACTGCATATTAAAAATAAGGCCTTGGCAGTGCTTTGAATCTCTATGCTTTTTAATACAGTGGGCCCTGTTATTTCTTTAACTTTTTTCTTTAACAGACTCTTAAATAATTTGCCGACATGCAAAGTTACAGGCCTAAGTCGAGATTGTAATGTCTTTTTTCAATACCTGAATTATATCAGATTCACCTAATTCATAGATTCCATGCAAATGGAAGCGGACATAGTGACCTCAATAAAACTGAACTAGGGTCCCCAATATTAAAGGGTTGGTTCTTCTTTTGGTTAACTTTAAAGGAACACTAACAGCAAAAAATTAAAGTGTTTTAAAGTAATGAAAATATGTACTAATTGTCTTGCACTGATAAAACAGATGTATTGCTTCAGAAACACTACTATAGTTCATATAATCAAGCTACTGTGTAGCAATGGCAGAAACTGAAAAAAAGGCTATATAGCACAGGTAAATAGTGGATAACATAACACCATTATGTTCTACAGAGCTTATCTGATATCTGCTGTGTAACCTGTGCCTTTTCTCCTTTGAATGGCTGCCCCCATTGCTTTAATTAGACCCCTCCACTAGAAAAAAAAATGTATAAGATAAACAAAATATCTACTGCCTGTATGGGAGAAATGTCACCAAATACCATCTGGCTTCTAAGAGAACACCATTACAAACTAGAATAGGGAAATCATGTTTCCCATCAGGCATGAATCCTATCTATTGCGCATGCGCCAAAAGTCACAAAGTTTTCCGATTTCACTTAGTGACATTCGGCGCATGCGCAGTAGATCCGTACCGGATAAACACTCCCACTGCGCATGCGCCAAAAACGCCAGTCAAAGCAGGAAGACCGCTTGGGAGAAGATGGCGCCTGTGAACTCCGTGGAAAGGACCTGCGCAGAGAGGCGAGTAACAAGTTAGGGGCATTTGCCTGGGGGGGGGGGGAAGGTAGGCCAGGGGGAGGGATTTTTGCGTTCAGGGGGTTTCCTTCTTTAACAGTAAAAGTCTGCAACGTGCTTATGTCTCACGCAGACACCTGAGGTATATGCTTGCTTCGAGCTTTTATTTTTTGTCTAACCCTGTCTCTCATTCACCGACAATAAAAATAAAAAGGCGTCAACTGTAATCACTTGAGATTATGATGAATACGAGTCTACGCTCTACATGGTTCTCGTGACAGTGGTCAAAACAGTAGGCGAGAGGGGCGTCACGTGGGTTCACTAGCAAGACTTGCATTGTGGTTTTTAGAAGACAGGCTATTTTGCGCAGAGGGAATGAGGTGCCTGCCGCTGTGGGCGTGGTTTGCCACAGTTGGCTGGGGGAGGGTGGACGTGGTGACGTTTACAGCACTGCGCCGCCTCCCAGTCAGTCAGTCTGTGGCCGCTGGGAGGTTAGGGCTTGGCTCGCTCCCAGTTCTCCTTCTGGTATTTTTTTAGGAATTTGCTGCCGGCCAATTAAAAATGGTTTGCGGGCTGTAGTTTGGACACCCATGCTGTAGATACTCATTCGCTGCTATCATCTTCCTCAGGCAGTTGCAGTAGAATTTAAATAAAGAAGTCTGTGTTTCTGCTTCTAGTCTACTGCACCTGTGCCTGCCAGGACTAAAACAAAGCAAAGACAGAAGAAGCCAAAACGATAGTAATAAGAGTAGTCTACTTTCTACCAGACATTTGTATCAAAACACAAACTTAATACGATTACATACACAAAAAAAAAAAAAATTTATAAACTTTCAATCCAAGCTATAACAAAGGAACACAACTCGTTAAAAAAAAAAAAAAAAAAAAAAAAAAAAAAAAGTATACAATTTCCTATTTAAAAAGAAAAACCCAATGGACGATAACCTGTACAGCCGACTTTCCCACAGGGAATACGGTTCACCTCCTCAAGAAACCCAGGTAAGTGTAGTACTTATGGCATTAGCTTTGGTAATTATTCAGAAAAAAAAAAACAAAGAGTACTAAATGAAGCGAAACAATATTAAATGCAGCATCGCGCAAATACTCACAGAATCATGGGTGAGATACGTATCGCAGTAGTCACAGTAAAACCTGCAGTGAAACGAGACAAAAGAGTAGTTACACGAAACATGAATTGCGCATTAAAAAAAAAAAAATTAACAAAACCTATCAAACTCTTCAACCCCTAAACAGATACAATACAGGACCACATAACTCTAAATACACGGTTTTAAAAGTAAACCATCATTCATTTTACTTCGGCATGTTGGTAATGGCGCGTTCGTCTCTCTGGTCGCAGGCGGAAATGACGCCAGAACAACTTGCCCGTTACTTCCGAATATAACAGGAACTTATAGCACTGGGTGGGGCTGAAGTAATTCGACCATATTTGAAAAGGGTATATACATATAAATATATATATTTGTGTGTGCTTTGACGTCACTGTCTGCAAATAATTTTTAGGTTGACATTGAGTTATGCCACTGTCTTTGCACGGAGACATCTATTAGATTCGTGGGAATGGTTTACAGGGCTCAGTAATAGGTGCTACTACATTAGACGCATCGAGGCTGTGTATTTCGACGTCATGACGCAGTGCGGCGCTCAGGAAGCGGGGAGGCCCCGAGCGGCCTGCTGCAGAGCCGGAGACCGGGCCCTTGACTAAAGGCCCAGGCACGTTAAATGTGGGCGTGTAGAAAGGTGTATCAAAGAACTCCGCGTCGAGGTTATATAGAGGTCAAAGGTCATCACGGGTGATGGGAGGTCTCATAGTCGGTTCAAGGCTTGTGTTATAGATTTTGAGGAATAACTGGGATTTAGAAGACTATGATTTTGTGACACAAACTGCTCAAGCTACCGTCCTGAGTCTATGGAGTTGGATTAACAGGTCGGGAAGTTGCATTCGCAATTCTTCACGTGGCCCACAATTGCAGTGTTTAGGAAAGTCGAACAGTAGCCTAGTTGTTGACATGGAGGGAATGGACGTTGATCTTGACCCAGAGCTCATGCAGAAGTTCAGTTGTTTGGGGACCACTGATAAGGATGTTCTGATCTCTGAATTCCAGCGCCTTCTTGGTTTTCAGCTTAACCCAGCTGGCTGCGCATTTTTTCTAGACATGACTAACTGGTGAGTGCCTGCCTTCTGAAGTGAGATCCATTTAAAGCAGTCGAAAGTTGTAAAGGTTGTTCATCTTGTGTTGTAATGTAATTGTCATGTGATGTTAACATCATTCATAACACATATACATATAAAGGCAACCTACAGTTGAGCTGTGGGTTAACAATGAATAGATATATACTACGGATTATACTAATAATAATAATTGTTACTGTCTTCCCCATTCCAGTTAATTTAATGTAAACACAGCCTTGTTCAACCTGTACATAAAACAATGGGCAGGTAAAACTGTCCATACACTTAAAGGAACAGTTCAGTACAAAAATAAAAACTGCATAAATAGGCTGTGTAAAATAAAAAAAATGTTTCGAATATAGCTAGCCAAAATGTAATGTATAAAGACTGGAGTGACTGGATGTCTAACATAACAGAACAGGACACAACTTCCTGCTTTTCATCTCTCTAACAATGAGTTAGTCAGAGACTTTAAGGGGGCCACATGGGACATAACTGTTCAGTGAGTTTGCAATTGATCCTCAGCATACAGCTCATATTCAGAAGCAAACAGTTATGACCCATGTGGCCCCCCTCAAGTCACTGATTGTTTACTGTCTGGTAATCAATCAGTGGAAACCAAGAGAGCTGCAAAGCAGGAAGTAGTGTTCTGTTATGTAAGACATCAGTCACTCCAGCCTTTATAGATTACACATTTGCCTAAATACCTATATTGAAAACTTTTTTTTTTATTTTACTCAGCCTATTTACACCATTTTTATTTTTACACTGAACAATTTCTTTAAAGATCTGCTATTTGGCAGAGGTGCAAGAGGTTAGAGTAAAAGGACCACAGAATGGAATTCTTAGAAGTTCAAGAAAGGGGTTGTTCACCTTTAACTTTTAGTATGATGTAGAGAGTGATATTCTGAGACAATTTGCAATTGGTTTACATTTTTATTTGTGGTTTTTGAGTTATTTAGCTTTTTATTTAGCAGCTCTCCAGTCTGCTATTTCAGCAAGCTGGTTGCTAGGGTCCAAGTTATACTAGCAACAATGCATTTATTTGAATTAAAGCCTGGAATATAAATAGGAGAAGGCCTGACTAGAAAGATATAGGTAGAAAAGCGGAAAAGGACCGCTCATGCTCACGAAACGCGTTAGGTTTTTCCAGCAGGAACTCCAATAAACCCCATTTTCAGAAGTGCCGTCTGCCTTTCGAGTCTTTTTCTGACTAGAAAGATGAATAATAATAATAATAATAAAGTAGCAATAACAATAAATGTGTAGCCTTACAGAGCATGTGTTTTAGATGCGGCCAGTGCCCCCATTTAAAAGCTGGAAAGAGTCAGAAGAAAAAGGCAAATAATTCAAAAACCATGCAAAATAAATAATGAAGACCAATTTAAAAGCTTTTTATAATTGTAGAACATACTAAAAGTTAATTTGAAGGTGAACCACTCCTTTAAGTAAAACTGTTCAGAACATAAAGTAAAACCGTTCCAAAAAACTCCACAGTAGATAATTGTACATGTATATGGTAAATGAGAAATACACGCATCTAATAGATTTTTTGTTTTAATCACGCCAAGGTTGACTAGTGCATATTGTATGAACTGTGGGTATATGACAGTATACAGAGGATGGAACCACTGTACCACCAATATATTCCAAAAGTGTCGTTTTGTACCAACCATGGTTCCTATAAACTCTCAATTGTGTATCCCGCTTAAGTGAGTTGCTTAATTAACTTGTCTAAATAGTGCTGCCTTCACTTAACTTTGGCTTTATACATTTGTTAGCAGCATTAATACTAGCCACCATCATATTTCTTTCTCCTTCAGCATCCAAACATACTTTCCTTATTGAGAGAGCCTGTGTTGCTATGGCAAACCGACATTGTCTTTCCGATTGGCTAAATTGCTTTTGAAGGTGGCATTCGGGGGGGGGGGCTGTTCTGTTATGGGCATGCTTCAGTTCCCTGCTAGATTCATATGTGCAGGATCATACTCTTAGGGTTTCTACGGAGCTCAACTCTATGGGCAATTGTGATTAAAATTGTTGGTGCTATTTTTGGAAACAAGTTTCTACTTGTTTGGTAATTCAGCAGCCCTATGTAACTTATTTTACAGAGGCTTTTCATAGAAGACAGTTTCTGTGCATTCCTTATTCTTCAAAGTTGGTTGTTTCAATAACATAAAGGGATACTGATTATCTTTTTTTTTTTGTTTTTTTTTTTGCTTACCTGTTTCGTTTCAGCATTTTAATTTCAGTGTAAAACTACTAGCTAATTACATGTATATTTCCTGTATGATCCTCTGTATAACTGCCTGAGGGGGCAGTAAAAGCCATTTGAAAAATGCAACCAATCACACTTTCACTGCTTTCCCTGCTCTAGTGCCCTTTCTGGCTTCAGTCTGTGGTGATGTAATTGTGCATACCCCCGAAAATCACTACAGTAATCCAAAATGGGCAAAGACATTCCAACATACACCAACCTATCAAACTTCAAAGCTTACTTAAATTTAGTGGGGTTTTTTTTACATTTCTAAAAATGTTCCTAGAAATGTTATTTGTTGCAGTTATTATTAAATTTGCTGCACAATATTTACATGCAAAGATAAAACACCCTAAAAATGAGCATAGGGTTCTTCTGAACAATTTGATGTCCAGTATGCATAGATTTACCAAAGTATGTGTCCTGCAGGTACCCCACCATAAAATTAGTGCATATATATTTTCATGACAATTCATGGCATTTCACCTTCTGTCTGTGTTTAATGTCTACAAAGAACCCCTAACAGTTTGAAGACTACTTAAATCAGATTTTGTTTTTTGGAAAGAACAAAGCTTTCCGTTAGCTGTTTTGATAATGTCAGAAAAATGCCTGAAAACTTAAATTTTACAGAATCTGCCACAAATCCTTGTGTACCAAGATGAAAACATTTAAAAATGGTAGCTAGTGGTCTACTGAGCAGTTTGATGCTCAATATGCATAGCTACCGAAATATGTGGCATGTATTAAAACAGTACAAATGAATTTTCTTCCCGTTCAGCTTCTGCAAACAAAGCCTGTGAATTACATGTTGTAAGACTCCCAGCACAAAAACCCCAAAAAACCCTATATTTTTGTAAAATGCACATTTGGACATTCAAATTGGGCATATCTTTCCTAGAATTAGGAATATCGCCTACAAATGTTTGAATTTGCCACCTTTATCTCATAAAGGTTCTTACAAAGAAAAAAACACTTTAAATATGAGTGCCAAAATAAAACCGAGTACAGGTATGGAATCTGTTATCCGGAACCAATTATCCAGAAAGTTCCAAAAACAGAAAGGCCTTCTCCAATAGACTCCATTATAATCAAATAATTCAGAATTTTAAGAACGATTTCCTTTTTCTCTGTAATAATAAAACCGTACCTTGTACTTGATCCAAACTAAGATAGAACTAATCCTTATTGGATGCAGAACCAGCCTATTGGGTTTATTTAATGTTTACATGATTTTCTAGTAGACGTAAGGTATGAAGATTCCGAGAATTCTGGATAACCGGTCCCATAGCTGTATATGAATTTTCTCAGCCACAAATTAATTTCCACAAAAAGGCATCCTGTCTGCGTAGTATGGAGACCCCTGAAAATTTATATTTTGGAAAGTATTCATTCTAACAAATTCGAAGTCGCCTTTCTGCTCCAAGTTACAAAACGACAAACCTATACTAAACAAAATGTAACAACAATGCAAGAATAAAACTGTAATAAATCTGATTGTACAAATCAATTATATAACAAACATTGATCTGGCAGCATAAGCTGCTGGTTAGAATACATGATACAATAGCCAAATTGCCAAATATACAGTTATTAGGGGAAAAACAAAAGACAAAATGATAAGATGAAAAAAGTGTATATGTTTGTTTTTGTGTGATGTGTGTATACTTCTAAATGTGTGATTGTATGTATATGTGTATATCGGTGTGCAAAAGTGTTCAAAAGAAAGAAAGCAACACTTATCTTTTCTACAATGAGGGGCACATTTATTAAACTTTAAATAGTGAATTCTGAATTTTCCCACGCTTGCAGAAATCCATGTTACCTGGTTGTGGAGCAAGATATTTTAGATGAGAGAATATCACTCCTTAGTAAAGAACCCAAGCCCAACCGTAACTCCTTCAGTTACACTTAACTTCTCCTAAAAAATAGCTTTTCTGGAAGCAGTTCCATTGTAAAGTGCTGGCTCTTGCTTTAAGATGATCAGGCCCAATAACTTGAGAGGGCTGGCTACACTCGCTCACTTTCTATTCATTTTTATGATTTTTTTCAAAAGCATATTCAGCAAATGGTGAACTCCATTGATAAATATGATTCTAAAAATCCCATAGGATTGAATGGAAAGTAGGTGAGTTTTTCTTTGGTGAGTTCTAATCTCACATTTTGATAAATCTGCCCTTTAATGAATTACTTGCAATGCATACAGTGTAATTTAGTGATAAAAGCTACATCTTAAAAATTTGTATGACGAGTTATCCTTCATAAAGTCTTGCTGATTATTCTCTATAATGCCATTCTCCAGAACCTATTCTTGAATATAAGCTCTTAAATGTTTGTTCGTCACAGGTGTTAAACCTATGGGCCCAAAATTGCTGTACTCAAAGGTGTATTCCATCCAACCCTGGGACTTTACCACCTCTTTTGTTGGCACCTATTACAATGGGTCTCCTAATGTCCGGCACTTTCTCTACTCTTGCAAGTGGGCTTTATATTTCTATTTCGGCGGTGTCCTGGCACCCCCATCATTTTAGGACTTCATTAGTTGCAGTGACATAATCACAATGATTGGGTTACTGGGTATATATTATTGTCTTCCCTGGCTTTGAAATAAATCTTGCCAGATTCTCTGTTTTCTTAGAGAGGCCTACAGCATTAGGGCTAGTCTTTTTAACACTTCCAATGCTTTGCTTATTTCTACTGCAGTTTTGTTAAAGAGTTATCGGAGATTGTTGTCTCCATCACTGACCTTCCCTGCAAAATAAATATTTTAGACTTTTTTCATATTTATTTTCTGTTACTGTTGACAAGCAAATTTATTCAGCAGTATAAATCAGCAAGTCACATATAAAGGCTCATGGATATCTGTTCATGATCTCTAAATTCATCAGTGTGGCCAAAGTTATTTAACACTTAAATTCCAAGATCCTTTAGATAATTAAAGCAGAAGGAAAGCTACCAAGGCAGTAAATGGCTCTACACACTCTCTCCATTTGTTTAGGGTAGCAGCTGCCATATTAGATTGGTGTTACATAACTTCCTGCCTGAATCTCTCCCTGCTACCTCATAGCTCTGGATTTAGATTACAGCGTGGGGGGGGGGGGAGGTAGAAGAGAGAGGAACAAACTGAGCATGCTCAAGCATGGCACCTGGAGGTCTAACGGAAGGGTGTCTGATACAGAAGCCTATGTGTACAGAGTAGAAGGAAAGAAATGCAGTGTTTCTTTTGTAAAGTATTACTTTGAGGGGTTTCTGTCATTTAAATATATTCAAATTTGGGATTTCAGCAGTCTTTCAATTCCTAATGGAGTCCCATCCTCATCAGTACACTACTGATTTAAACACCATCCAGTCAATTTAGGAATACCATTTCACAGTGCTCTATCAAATATCTTGGGATTTGAACCCAGAGATAAGAGAGCACACATCTCTCACTCTTGTCATCCAATTATATAATGGAATAATTTCCCCATTTTGCTATCTTGGCACTTTCTCCACTTTTTCATCAATTGATTTATTTTTAAAGGTGTAGCAAACTACTACAGAACACAATACAATACTTGCTATTCACTTTTTTTCTGATGGAAATGCTGTTTATTTACTTTCAATCTGCCATTATTGCAGTGCCCTTTCGATTTCAAGGAAATAGTCTACATGGGTTTCACTACTTCCTGTCGTGTCATTAGGACACAAGTGTGCCTCTTCAGCCTTTCATTTAAACTCTTGTTGAAATATGTATTTGCCAGTGTATTCTATTATAATAACTTCAAGTTACAATCAATTTGTACTTCTTTTTAAAGTACCTGTTTGCCAGTGTTGGCAAAGTTCAAATAGATAAAAAGTAGCTTTCTGTCTAGGTGTCTAGGACCATTAACATTGGAAATTATGTAGCTTCATTGCGGCTTGTAATAATCAGCTGTTAATGATTAATCCACAATTCCATTCTGACTGAAAACTGCATTTTTTTCTCTCTCTCATAGTCTGTACTTTTATATAATACAAATTTTGAACACACAGACTGTACAGTTCTCGGGTTTTATAATCAATGTTCTGTGTAGGGCGCAGGTAACATGCATTTTTGTATCCATTTTAAGCATTGATCATGTACTTTTCAAAGTCACAAGATAATTGCTGTTTCTGGTGGTTGTCTGTGGTTGGCAAGTTTTATGCTGTCATACTTTGTCCTGTCCTCTTTACTTTCATTTTCATGTCTAAGAAGTTATCAGTTTCTTGTGTTGCAGTTGTTTGGATCACAATCTAAATATAATGTCTGTCTTACAGATATGGCACTCCAGGATATTTTTTTTTCTTCATTCTGATAACGTGTACGAATTTTAATGCCTTACCTGTCTTACCCCTAGCATTGCCCACGTGACAAAGAGATCACCACTATAATTATTTAAAAATTGTGAATTGTCTTCAAAGGAAAATATAAGACTGGGATTATCTTTTGGCGTGCTACATGCCAGGCTTTAACTGTATAATATAAGAGAGAATTTTCTTTTACATCTAGTGGGAGTTGACTCTGTTAAGTGTAAAAGTGAAGCTAAGGAAAGCTGGTGTTAGAGCCTGCTCATATTGGGGCAAAGTATATAGTTCCCTATTGTTTACCCAGTCTACAAGCCAAATTGTATTCATAAATGTTCGGGAGGCCTACCCCACCAGTTGTGCTTGATTGCTGAAGTTTGTTTCTGCTTATTCAGGTATGGTTTGCCTCCCCAAGATGAACTGAGTGCTCAATTCAGTTTTGTTAAGTCATTGCGTGAAAGATATAATGGGATCATATGTAGTTGATAGAGCTGGGGAAGTAGTTTTAACCACACTTTGGATTTTTTTAAAGCAGTTTATTTAAGATGTTAAGACAATATTAAGACAATATTAAGCATTGAAGGAATCTTAATTCCTAAGAGGGGCATAGCAAAAGTTTTATTCATGGTTATCAGAAATCCTGCGATTTTGTCAAAATTCTTAATGTAATCCAAGAGTAATGGAATAGCTTTTTGTGGGTTGGTTGTTATCAACAGAATATTGTCTACAAAACCTTTCAGTTTAATATGCCAGTTGTCAGTATGTATCCCTTGCAAATATGGAGCAGCTAACATGTATTGCAGAAAGGGTTCTAAAGCCAAATTAATTAACAGTGGAGATAGTGGGCAACCCTGTCGGGTTCCATGTGAAAGAGTAAAAGAAGAGGAAAAAATCAGTTGCTAAAAGTTTAATGAATCTTTTATAATCTTAATTAAGCAGTGAAATGGGTCTGTAAGATTCAACTAGTCATCATTTCTGTCTTATTTTATGATTAAGATCATTTTAGCCTTGCTGAACCCCTCCCAGATTTCTGCTCCATCTAACATGTGTTGATAGGGAGAATGTAAGATTGGGGTTAGTGAATCACGCAGTATTTTAAAATACTGTGCCATGAAGCCATCTAAACCCGGGACTTTTTGGCTGGCAAATGATTTGATGCATTGATGATATCTCACTGAGATTGTGTCAGTTTGGGCATATTATTGAGTGAAGATGGTCAACACCTTCCTGCAAATTGTCTGTGGGGCTTAATAAAGAGTTTAGAAATGTTGTTTAAATTCAGTCATAATTTCAGATGAAGTGAATTTTGGTCCCTCCAATGACCCAATCCTGAAAATATATGACGTGCCTTTTCTGAGGATAAGTTTGAACCATCCTTATGTTTAAGTATGTATAAGATTAAGTTGAATTAAATACGAATTATGGTTTGCCTTTTAACTGTTTGATGTTAATAGAATGACAGGATACAGGCCTAGTTGTTTACATTATTACTGTGAACTTATGTTATGTTGAATAAAAGTGCTGTTTCGAGTCACTTATCGTCACTCCCTCAAGAGTCTCGAAACCCCCAAGTGTTCTAGACAAGATTATCATCAGAAAGCAGACAACCTTGAAGATTCCATTAGGATGCATCACAGAACATGAACAAATGTAAACCAGAATACTGGACACGGATTGGTTGGCACAGAGTCTATATGGCATTTGCTTATTGCTAAAAGAATTGGTTGCCTGACACTTTCATTTTTCTGTACTAAATTAGCTAGAAGGCGAACAGTTTTGTTGCCCCGTCTATAAAATCGGTTCCTTGTAAAATCAAGATTTCTCTTTGCCCTATTAGTATATGAAGTTTCCAAATCCTGCTTAACTTTAATGTAAGTTTGGCAATCATTTAATGCATCCTGTTTTCCCTTAAATCTTGCTTTATAAGTGAAGATATGTCCTCACATAACTGCCTTTGAAGCAGACCAAAACAAGGTAATTTTGTCTAAATGTTCCAGATTATGCATAATCTGACGGTTTATTTTGGAGGTAAAAAAGAAAATCATTAGAATTGGAAAGGCAAATGGGAAACTCCACTTTTTATCTCTAGGTTTGGTTAAATGAAATGAGAATATTGTTGAGATCAAAGCATGATCGCATAGTAAAATGTAGTATATTTTGGCGTCAATAAAAGCGGACCTGTCATCTACACATAAAAAGCTGCATAACGAAAGTCCTTTGCAAATTAAACATAACATTTTTTTCATGAAATTATCCATACCTGTACTAAAGGTGTTTAAATATCTGAGCTGTCAATCAAATATTATCTGCCCCGCCCCTATGCCTGAGGCATAGATGCGGTGCAGTCAATTACTTTCACTTTCCATTCAGAAATTCCTACTTGTTATTGCACTTCTCACATTTTCCCTTCTCAGGATCTATAATTGTGCAGGGCACTATGCATGGACATAAGGTCCCCCATTCTGTTGCATACACAAGATTTTGGGGTGATACACAATTTGTCTTAATAACAGTGTCTACAAAATGGCTCCTCACAGCTTGCTGTGATTGTGTAATTCCAAGACTAAAGGAAACACAGTTTAAATAATAAATTTTCTGTAAATAAAGTTTATTTTGCGCAACTAACATGATGGAAAATAATTTGGAATTATTTCTCAGGGTGACAGGTCCCCTTTAAACAGTCTACTATTGTTTGTGCTAGCAGGATGTAGTCTATTCTCGAAAAAGAGTTAAGTAGGTTATGCCAGCTGTCTCCCAGCCCAAAATCTTTTGCTAACTTAGCTAGATCAGAGTAGCCTGTAGGAGAAGGGGGACTTTGTAGACCAGAACGTTCTAAGATCGTGTCCCAAGCAATGTTCATGTGACCTGCAACTATAAGGGTAGAAGGACCCCAAGCAGTAAGAGTAGAGACAAAGTCCGTAAAAATGTAGAGGAGTTATAATTGAGCCCGTAAACATTTAAAACGGTATATTGAGTTTGTTCAATTAATATATCAACACATAAATATCTAGCTTCATTATCTGCCTTCACTCTCAAAATGTTATAATTTAAGGATTTGTGAAGAAGAATGGCCACTCCTCTTTTTGTTCTTATATGAAGCTGATATACATTCCGCTATGCAAGTGGCTTGAAGAGTGGAAGATTCAGCTAACCTCCAATGAGTTTCTTGTGAACAAATTATGTGTACATGAAGGGGTTTTAGATACTGAAGAATCTTTTTGAATTTCAAAGGATAGTTTAGCCCTTTTACATTGCAGGAGAGTACCTTAAGGGTGGTCCTGGAAGTAGGTGCTCTATATTGGGTAAACATTGAAGGTGTGGGTATATTTGAAGTAGTAGCTAAACTCTATTTCAGCTGAAAGAAACTGGTGCAGCTGTCCCTCTGAGCTGCGGACCCCATCAATTTGAAGTGTAGTGGGAAGGGTGGGGCACTAGGTAGAATCTGCTGCATTTTCCAATTTTTAAAACCATTAACATGGTAGAAAGACAACATAAGTAAGTAACATAACTAAACAGAAAAAACAACTGTGAATTTGTTATAATTATATTGGTCAGACATCTTGCACTAGGTCCACAGACAATTGAAAAGACTGTACCAATGTACAATGTAGCTTAAAGCTTAGGGAACTAGCCACGTTTGTCATCGACCTACTGTATTTGTGCATTTTACTATGACCACCAGAATATTGAATTTGTGAACAATCGGTTTCCTCCACAGAATAACTACTAAACAGCGTCATTACAGTTCAAAATTGTGTAATGCATCCTCCAGTTTCTTTAAAAATTTCTGCCATCAGTCACGACTAGATAGATAGAATAGCGAGAGCTTGCAGCCAGCTTTGTGCAACATTCTGCACACAGAGGCAAATGTCCTGTGCTTAGTTGTTACCAGTGCAGAAAAGTCTTGGAAGATGAGTTTTATTTTTTGGCCCACTAAGTTCTCCTGCTTTTGGGAAGCCATGAGGATATTTGTCGGAATAGTTCAGTAATCTTATTATCACCGGCCTAGGCCTATTTTCCTTGGAAGCACTTTATCACCCAAAACGGTGAAACCACTCAATTATGAGAGAAGTCATTCCTTCGAGACCCAAAGTCTCTGGCAGTTGTGTAGGTAGTAAACGGTCAAGGTGGACACCTTTGATTGATTCAGACATGCTGATTATTCTCTTATTTTGTTAAATCCTGTTTTCTAGACCATCCACCTTTTCAGAGAGTGATTATTTTGCATTCCTGATGATTGTTGTTTGGCTTTTACAGGACCATCCTCCACATTTGATATTTGTTGTTCTGCTTCCTTCAAATGCTGTGTTTGTGTAGCAAACTGGTCTGACACCTACGTTCGTTTTATATCCAATGATACAAATTTTTGATCCAAAAGAGGACCCAAAACATCTGTAAGATCCGCTACTGATAGTGGAGGTGTAAATGCAGCTACTATTGCAACAGAATATGGATCCATGGGGGACTGTGAGAGGCTGTCTGTAGTTGGATCTGGCCTCTCAAAAAGAGGTTCCTGTGTTTTCTTTATAGTTTTGGGTTTTTTTTTCCCCTGGGGTCTTAAAGGGGTTGTTCACCTTCCAAACACTTTTTCCAATTCAGTTGTTTTGCGCCCTTTAGTAAATTTTCCCCACAGACTCTAAACCAGGGGTAGGCAACCTGCGGCTCCGGAGCCTCATGCGGCTCTTCATCCTGCTTGCTGCGGCTCGGTCTTTTGGCTTTGCCTGTCATGCCATCTATACAGCCGTTGCATCTGCTGGCGGCTTCTTGAGTGTGAGACCACGGTTAGCTTACCGCAGTTGCACACTCAGGAAGCCGCCATCAGGTGCAACGGCTGTGTAGACGTCCCAGGAGTGACAGGCAAGACCGGGCCGTAGCAAGATAATTCATCATGGTCCTTACTGCGGTCACACACTCAAGAAAGGAGAGGGAAGATCAGCATGGAGCTTCAGAAACAGAAGTCACATTAAACAGATGAGAACACCAAGGGGCAGATTTATCAAAGGTCGATGTGAATTTTCGAATGAAAAAAAAATTTGAGCTATTTTTTGTGTACTTCGACTAGGGAATAGTCCAAATTCGATTTCAATTTGAAAAAAAGTTGAAAATGCGAATATTGAAATTTATTATGTACTGCCTCTTTAAAAATTTGACTTTGATCATTCGCCATCTAAAACCTGCTGAATTGCTGTTTTAGCCTATGGGGGACCTCCTAGAACCTATTTGGAGTCAATTGGTGGACTTTTTTGGGGGGGAAAAACTTTGAATTGAATTCGATCGAATGCGCTATTCCTTCGATTCGTAAGATTTAAATTTTGCCGAATACGAACCTATTCAATCGAAAATGGACCTATTCGACCAAAAAAAAACTTGTTGGTCTTTTGAATTAGAATTTCGAAGTTTTTTCAATTCGAAATGCGCCCTTGATAAATATGCCCCTAACATGTAATAGGGCTATTCAGTGTTTAATTTATTTCAAAGTAGGCCTAGACATACAGTACACTGCACTTCTGTATTCTGCTGTTTTAACAGTTAAAATTAAAAAAAAGGTTAATACTTTTAAAAGTTTATAAGCTGTGTTATGTTTTGTGGCTCCAGACTATTTTTCTTTAGTGGACGACGGGAGCAAAATGGCTCTTTTGATAGTAAACGTTGCTGACCCCTGCTCTAAACTGTCACAATTTTGCAACATTTAGTTGATACATTTCTCAGCAGCATCTCTGGAATATTAGCAACTATTGTATCGCTTCTACCAGCTGCCTGTAATGAAACCCAGAGATTCTGCTCAGCAGGGACAAAGATAAGAAATGTATGAACTAAATGTATCCATTTAGAACAGTTTACAGGGTCGGCGACACCCCCTCCCAGGGCTGCTTCAGAAGGTGAAAAATGACACTTTACACTTCAATATTCGAAAAACGGTCACACATAGAAAATAGAAAGTAATTGGAAAAAGTATTTCTGGTGATCTATCTGAACTAAAATAATTTAACGCCATATGCTTTATAATCGGGTGAACATGGAAATCAACCCTCAAAATAACTATATTTAACATGGAAAGTATCTGCACTATGCAAAGAACATAGTATAGTGCAGAGATTATAATACCAAACTTTGGTGTAGAGCCAGAGCTGTATTGGGACCCTAAATATGCTCCTGCTGTGGAGACACTTCTCAAATGCAAAGGATGTTACATGTCTCCAATAGTGCCATGTAATGCTTAAAGATAGGGTGGCTAGTTTGCCCACGCAAATACGCTAGACGGGATAAGGCTTCCAAAGGTTGCTTATGAAGCCAATCACTGATAGAATAGCAAGGATAGTGTGAAAGTCAATGTAAAAATACTGATAGCCTCCCTACCCGTTAAACAGCGTCGGTAAATTGGTTTTGCAATGTGTATCCACTGTTACACACTGTTCGACCTGCATAGGCTGAGACTGAGGGGGTTTTTAAAGGGAAGATCTGCTCTGTGCGGTCCTCAGTGTGGATCCGTGCAACGTAGTAGCAAGATAGAGTCACAATCCACGATTGACTGCGGAAATCAGAGTCTGTCTCACTGGAAACTGTGTGCTCTGTAAGATCCGCCCGAATGGCCTGTGTTGAGCCGGAGCTCTCTAAAAGGCCTGCCTCCTGGAAGTCCAAATTTAATCTTCTATGAATAAGTAACTTTCTTGTTTCTTGAGACGCTTTAATAAGACACTTTCATTTTTTGTTTTTACTGTTCCTTTAAGCCTTCTTTTTCAGGAGAATAGTCGCCTGTGGTGGCGAAGATGTAACCATGGACAACAGAGTTCCAAGGATAGATTTTTCTATCTACTAAATAAATACAACAAAATAGTTTTTAATTCATTAATTGACCTTCAAGGTATTTAACGGACAAGAGAAACATGACTTTTCCATCAGAGTCTGCTTCAGGCTTGCAGTTTTCTTGATCATGGTGCCATGAGAGCAAGTCAGGTGCCACATTTACTGAGTGCACATGTACATTATATCCTGACACAGTAGCCCATTAGAACCTGCTATCTGATTTGATTTCAGTGGGTATGCCTTTTTTCTGATCTATTCTATTATGGAGTATTATACAAGTCAGGAATATCCATTAAGCTACTCCTATTTGTTGGTGGTGCCCCTGGGGGAAATGTAACTTTCAAATATATATATATATATATATATATATATATATATATATATATATATATATATATATATATATATATATATATATATATATATATATATAGTTTAGTTATCTCTTTACAGCTTCTACTTTGAAGGCTGTCTTCCATGTAACCAGTAATTTTTACATGTCTAGATTTGAAACACCTAAGTACTTAATTAATGGACATTTTTTCTTTCAGGAATCTCCAAGCTGCAATTGGAGCATATTATGACTTTGAAAGCCCAAGTGTCACTGTCCCATGCATGTCGTTTGTAGAAGATGTAACTATTGGGGAGGGGGAGTCTGTGCCACCGGACACACAGTTTACCAAGACCTGGAGAATCCAGAACACAGGTATTCCTTTCTGTGGGTATAGTATAAGGGTGTGCAGTTAGCTGTACTAAATTGCAGTGGTTAAAGTTGTCTGACTTTATAATTTCTGTGGGTTAAAAAGTAGGCATAGCCTGTATTTTATTCCAGAAGGGCTGCTAAAATTGATTGTGCTCGTCTCACCCATATGATATCATGATCTGTGCTGGATTTCGTACAAAAGTCCCCAAAATTATACATTTCTAATTTTTTCACAATTTTGAGTCTTTTCCCGCACCTAATTTTAGCAAAACATAATCTCTGTATTTTCCTTTTTATTTTTTAATAATCTCTTTGCAGATGATGGTGTGCAGGGTCAAGTAGTTTAGGCAGAATTAAGGGGAAAAAAAGAAAGAACTGACCCATATTGTTGCACCCTCTCATCCCTTGCATCTGAAGACTCGTATATGAACAATGTTTAAAACATAACTTTTAATAAATAATTACATAAAACAATTTGTCCAATGTGTGTGACTTAAAATCTGGCTACTGGTAGGGAGACTGATCAACGGAGGCAGTGGGTTGGTTGGTTAAATAAACGGTTGTATATGTCCAAATTACACTTCAGCTTGTCTAATATGTTTGTTCTGCGGATTGGGTAATATCTTTGGACATATTGGAGTGCCTTCTCCCGCACAGAGTTCCCTCCTGTGAGCCAATTGTTAGATACACCAATGTACAGTGAACTGGTGAGATTCTATAACGCTGCCTAACTCGCAGCGAGTCATTTAATGTATCCCAGCACAGGTGCCAACCCCTTCTCCCACACAGAGTTCCCTCCCATGAGCCAACTAGGTAGATGCACCGATGTACAGTGAACCGGTGAGATTTTTCAATGCTGTCTGACTCCCAGCTAGTACCGTGCTTCAGGCACAAGTCGGCAATGAAGAGTAGCGCTTAGAGAACCATAACCATCGGATTTGGTTGCCAATCTCTTCACCCACATCGAGTACCCTCCCGATCCGTGGAGAGATCACTGCCCCCCCGTTCTAAGCTATTCGGTGCCCTGCCTAGCCTAAAGCTAAAATTGCGCCTGACGCACATTTCATCTGCCACTCGCAGGCTTTATCAAAAGCGTTGGAGAGCCGGGTGCTCGCTCATATTAATAGATGCGGGTTTGCCATTAATTGATTTGAACCTGACAATCACCTCTTGATTCGTAATACCGTGAGGATCCGTCGGTGTTCGCCTGTCTCCCCGTGAATCCCAAAATAATTGTGTATACCCACATTCCAGTCAGGGCTCCATTGCGCAGGACATTTGCATCTTGTGATTCACATAGGACAGTCACATAAACACAATGGGGCAAATTTACTAAAGGGTGAAGTGACTAACGCTGGTGAAAATTTGCCGGGCACAGGCATAACTTCGCTAGCGAAAGAGACTGACGCTGGTGCTCATTCGCACTCAATTGCCAGACGAAGTTCTGCTCTGGCGAAGGGACGTAACTGCGCAAATTCGCTAAGATGTGGATTTTACTGAACGTTACCTCTTGTGCCTGACTTGCCTTCACCACGTCAGACCAGGCAAAGTGCAATAGAGTAGATAGGAGTTCATAAAAATGTAGTTGAAAAGTCTCAAAAAACACTGGCGTCTTTTCCTTTTTTTCAAGGTGACAGGCTGCAAAAGAGCGTAACATTTTTTTAAGGTAACTGGCTTCCCGCCTACATTTCCTAACATATGGCACATAAACTATACACTGGGATCATGTGTATGGCATACTAACAACTCTATTTTCTTTTATTAAGCTTCCCTGGGCTTGTGTAATGTATTTGCTGCAACATATACGTCCTTTTAACTTCCCGCCGTATGCAAATTAGCCAACGCAAGGGCAACTTCTCTAAGAAACCACTAAATGAATGATGACGTAACATCCTCGTCACCAATAGGCGACTACCGTTTAGACAAAACACATTAAATGCACTTAGACATAAAATACATACTGCCAACTAAAAGTCTCTTAAACACCGTTAAACACTGTTCATCGTCTGCCGTATCCTTGTTTTATGTGCGTTCTACCCACATACTTCCATAAATCACCAAGAACCTTAACTCTCATACATTTCCACCCCCTCTCTTCCTTACCAGTGATCCCTCCCATGTGGTTCTGCACTCAATACACCCAGAGATACTACCCGCAGCCGACATAAATTTTCTAACCTGTCCGATCGACCAAACAACGATCTCCGCCGGACGAAAAATGTCAGGACTCTCCACAAACATTCCGAAAATCGTACAAATCCTTGATTCGTTCGATGAGATCTTTGCGTCTATGGCCAGCTTAACGGAGAAGTGTAGGAGCAAAAGACAGAACTCTGTCTGTTAATTGGCTCATGTGACCTAACCAGTATAGTTTATTTGGTTTGATTGTGTGCACCCTGAATCATACGATCCCAGGGGGTTGCCCTTATTTTTTTAAAATGGCAGTTTTCTATTTATGATTACCCAATGGCACATACTACTAAAAAAGTATATTATTATGAAAATGGTTTATTTACATGAAGCAGGGTTTTACATATGAGCTGTTTTTTAATTTAGATCTTAAATTATTAGCTACAGTTCTTTCCTATTAAAGGAAAACTATATCCCCAAAATGAATACTTAAGCAACAGTTTATATCAAATTGAATGACATATTAAAGAATCTTACCAAACTGGAATATATATTTACATAAATATTGCCCCTTTACATCTCTTGCCTTGAACCACCATTTCGTGACTCTATCTGTGCTGCCTCAGAGATCACCTTACCAGAAATACTACAACAAGAACTGTAACAGGAAGAAGTGAGGAAGCAAAAGGCAGAACTCTGTCTGTTAATTGGCTCATGTGACCTTACATGTGGTTTGTATGTGTGCACAGTGAATCTTACGATCCCAGGGGGCAGCCCTTATTTTTTAAAATGGCAATTTTCTATTTATGATTACCCAATGGCACATACTACTAAAAAAGTATATTATTATGATAATGGTTCATTTACATGAAGCAGGGTTTTACACATGAGCTGTTTTACTCCGTAGCTTTTAATAGTGACCTACATTGTTTGGGGGGTATAGTTTTCCTTTAAATCAATGTATCAGTGGTCCGATCAACAATGATCAAGCAGGAATTATTTCAAAATATGCAGGTAACCGCATTCGCCACTAAATTAATTTATCCAAAAGGAGTTCTAGTCCTTCAACATTACCGGTACTATCGTTAAAAAGGAATTTGATTCTTCCTCTTGGCAATATTTATTGCAGATCATTCTGAAATATTGTTTCCCTCTTACTTTTGTAAATTACTTTATAGGAGAACTAAAACCTAAAAATTAATGAGGGTAAAAAAAATGCATATTTTATATGCTAAACTTATTGCATCAGCCTAGTTCCAGCTTCTCAATAGCAGCAATGATCCAGGACTTCAAACCTGTCACAGGGGGTCACAGTCTTGGAAAGTGTCTGCGACACTCACATGCTTATTGGGCTCTGAGAAGCTGTTGAGAAGCTTAGGGGTCGCAAATTATCAAGAAGAAAATTAGTTTGGCCCGTAATATAATCTAATGCTACAAGGCTGATTATTAAATTCTGATACTAATTGCACTGGTTTCTGTGTTGCCATTTAATAATTATCTGTATGAATTACTAATGTATATTGTGACATTTATATTTTATGTGAACTGTATATTTTGAGTCTGCCCCTAAGCTCAGTAACTGACAGCAGCACAAAGCATGTGCAGTGAGATCAGCAGAAGAGCAGATGGGGAGCTGCTGGGGGCATCTTTGGAGGCACAGATCTTCCTTGCTTAAAGGGCTATGGTTGCCACAACATAATTTACAACATTTCAAGCTTTTGTCTTTAGTTAGGCTAGTTGTCCTTTAAAGTTTTAGACCACTCACCAAGAGTCCATGATCTTTGCTTTCTTTCAGAAACTTTTCAAGTTACACAAGACACTAGGCCCCTTCTCTTCCCTTCTTTTTGCCTTAATAATATAACTTCCTACTGCATGTATTCAACAAAAACACTGATGTATATATCAGGGTGGGGTGTTCTTCACAAATGTGCCTTTTATGTTCATCATTTTACTGATGCGACTTACCAAGCCCATGACTTCCCTCCTGCTTACTGATTTACAAAAAAAGGGGGGTTGTGGGTGTACTCCTAAGGCTAAATTATAATATGTTTAAGTATAATGGAAGTGCTACTGACCTGGACAGTTAATCAATGCACATTCCCTGGTCCCCTGTCTTAATAATTCAATACATATGCAAGTGCATGTATTTTAAAAGAAAAGGTTTTTTTTGTTACAAATTATGATCATAAAATTAATAAGCCACCATACAACGTCAAGGTAAACCCCACACGGTGGTCCCTAACTTGTTTACCTCTGGTCATAATATATAAGGTCTTTTACCTCTCTGCTTAATAGCATTACTTGAAGTAAATGTCTCCTGAACCTTGGTTTCAATTTCCATTGTACTTAAACATATTATAATTTAGCCTTAGGAGTGCACCCACAACCCCCCTTTTTTGTATTTGCTTACTGATTTCTGTCTAATCTTGGTTCTGACTGTTAATTAACATAAACCTTCCACTGCATGTCCAAAAACTTCTTGAAATAAATTTTGAATTTCAACAGCAAATTAAGAATTTAAAATATCTTGGAGTACAAATAACCCAGACTAAACAGGATGATCTCAAGATAACTATTCCAGAGTATTCAAAAAGTTAACCTCAATGGTACACTCTGGATGATATTACAGTTTTTTGGCTAAAGTTCACATGCTAAAAATGTCAGTAATCGGCCTAGACTAAATGCCACTTTTTGCGGTGGGTACAAGGTGGAACTTGGGTGGCCCCGATCTCCAGAGCAGGTTGCAGCTCAATTGACTAAATTGTAGAATGGCATACTATGGCTCATTCTCTATTTTGGACACCGCTACAGCAACATTAGGTAGCACCAAACTAAGCAATTTATTATGGCTCACTTACCTCACCCTATACATTTTCCAGAGTGCAATAAAGAAGTTCCCATACCACCCTTGTCTTTATTGGCCAATCCTAAATTCCCCTCCGGTTTGGAATGTTGTGGGTGATCTTTTTCTAATTCTTTGATTTATTTATTAACTTCTAGGATCAGAGGCATGGCCCCCTGGTGTGTGTCTGCGGTATGTTGGGGGTGATCAGTTTGGTCATGTCAACATGGTATTAGTTCGATCCTTAGATGCACAGGAGATGACTGATGTCAGCGTGCCGATGTGTAGTCCGAATCAGGCCGGCATGTACCAGGGCCAGTGGAGGATGTGTACTGCTACTGGTCTATATTTTGGAGGTAATTTGCCAAAAAACACGGTTTGTTCTTTAAAATTAATATGAAGATGTATAATTATTAAAATATTAACAGTTATTCACAAAATTTTCTAAGGAAATACTCAGGAACTTTATATAAGGGGGTGTTGTAGTGATGATATGTTTTGTTATTTGCTAACAGGTTATACTACAGTCTGATGACTGTTGTTTCAACATGCTTGTGTTTTATAAAGTGAACATAATAAGCAGATTACTTGTAACAAAATGTGCTGAAGCAGGGTAGAAGGAACTGAAAATCGGAGGAAACCCAAAAGGATTTGCTATGAAAGAAAAGGGAGAGAAAAATAAGTAGAGAGGAAAGTTATGGGACAAAGAAGAGTTATACTACTGACAAATAGCTCCTTAAGAATGAAAAGTAAAGAAATTAGGAAAGCTACTCTGATAGGGGAACATTCAGCAACCATTAATTTATTTTACACAATTCATTATATTTTTTTTTCTTTTTATTTTGCTACTCAGATGTCATTTGGGTGATCCTGAGTGTGGAGGCTGGAGGTCTATTGGGGGTTACTCAGCAGCTGTCTTCATTTGAAACAGAATTTAATACTCAACCTCATCGAAATCTTGGAGGCAACTACAACCCCTTTGCTTCCCCAGAAAAAAGCCTGTCGCCTGAACAGGAGGACATGGGTGGATGGGGGCCTGAGGCAGAGCCCTCTGAAAATGAGCAGAATGGACTTTCTCAGACCTCTGTAAATATATGTGCACCGGATCACCCGGCCAACCGTTCAGTTGCAACATATAGAGAGGTGAGATGTTGTGTGCTTTCTGTAAATTTTTGGAAAATTGTTGTGAAAACAAATTAAATATGACTGTCTTGTTTGTCAGTAGATCCAATTATGTCAGATGAAAATGATAGTCAAGCTACTGATTTTTATTGTGTCTTACTGTATGCATCTTCATTATTGTTAACAAATGGACAGCTATCTGCTTTCTAATATATAGTGGATAGTAAAATTCCACACACCAAATTTTTAATAGAGTAGCAGCCATGTTGTTTTCCCCCCTGGAAGTTAGTTTGATTAATATTTTTCCCAGTGACTTTGACAGATTATGTAAGGTCTCAAATAGTTTAAAATAAGTCTCAAATCCAGTGTTTGGGTGCAGTAAAATATAATGCACTTCTTAACTTGCCGTTTATTTTAAACAGCTTTTTATACTTTTTCTGGTGTTAATTTGATTTACACAGTATGATAAATAGGCCCCTTTGTGTACCAAAGTCTGTCTGTGAACCCAAATTTTTCTAGTTTAAAGGACAAGGAAAGTCTATTAAGGGCTAGTCCACACGGGGAGATAGCCACGCGTTTGCGGTCGCGGCGACAAAGCGCCGCGACCGGCGCAGGCGACAGTTTTGTATGGGCGCCTATGTAAAAACGCCTGTGCTAACCACACGAGGCGATGCGCTTTTCAACAGTCGCCTGAAAATGCCTCGCCAGGCTTTTTCAGGCGACTGTTGAAAAGCGCATCGCCTCGTGTGGTTAGCACAGGCGTTTTTACATAGGCGCCCATACAAAACTGTCGCCTGCGCCGGTCGCGGCGACTGGCGCGGCGCTTTGTCGCCGCGACCGCAAACGCGTGGCTATCTCCCCGTGTGGAATAGCCCTAAAGGGGTTGTTCACAGTCAAACACTTTTTTCTGTTCAGTTGGCTTCAGATTGTTCACCAGAAATAAAGACCTTCTAAAGCAGCTCTGGGAGGGGGTGCTCACCAACTCTTTGAAGGGGATGTAAAGGCAAAAATAAAATCCCCAAAGATACTTCAATTAAAAAAAAATCTGTATAGTTTTTATGAAAAACCTGATTGTATGCTGTATTTTGTATACTATCATAAACCTGAATTTACTGCAACAGAAGCCTAATTAAACAAATTATTTATGTTTTCAAAGTTGGCCTCAGGTGGTCACCATTTTGTAACTGTGTTAAACATATTTGCATGAACTGCACATGCTCAGTGTGGTATCTGCCTTGCTGCTTTGGGATCCTTATAAATTATCAAAACAGTATAAGTGAAATAACATCTGCCATAGAAGCAGATACAGCAAGACTGATTAATAATCGGAATATGCAGAATGCACTGGGTCCTGTGTTGTCATGTAATCTAATGTGGATTTTATAGTTTTTGTATTGTTTAAAACATACAAACTTTCAACAATTCTCCAGGCTGCAGCAAAATGCTCCAAATAGAATCCCAGTTTATCTGTTTAAATCTGGCTCTGTGATCTTTGTCCCTGCAGTTGGAGTTGGAAACATTAAAGGGAACTAAAGTCTAAACCAGAATAATGCTAGAAATGCTGTATTTTGTATACTAAGCATAAACATGAACTTACTGCACCAGAAGCCTAATTAAACAAATGATTTATGTTTTCAAAGTTAGACACATCTTTGCAAGACCAAGACTACGCACCTGCTCAGTGTGGTCTGGGCTGAGGTTAAGCTTAGGGATCGTCATACATTATCAAATCTGACATAGAAGCCAATACAGCAAGACTGATTAATAATCAGAATATGTAGACTGCACTGGGCCTGTCGATATAAATCTCTACACAGTTGCCGGCTGCTCTACAGGAAAACAAACAAAGCTGCTCGAGTTTTGGGAAGTAAGGTGGGTGGCTCCCCCCTGCCATTTGAAAGTATGACCAGTTTCCCAGCATAGCAGTTAGGGACTGTCTGAAGTTTCCTAACCTCAGCAGTCAGAGCAAGTAAAACAAAGGGGGAATTTCACTGCATACAGTCAGGTTTCTTATAAAAACGCTACACATTTTTTAATTAAAGTATATTAGAGAGAGGCTTCATTTTCATTAAAGAAAGTAAAAATGGGATTTTATTTTTTTTTTTTTGCCTTTACATCCCCATAAAAGGCAGCTGTCAGAATTGATACAATAGTTGCTGATACCAATACAGATACTGTGTAGAAATGTTTCGACTAAATGTAGCGAATTATAACAGTTCAGAATGTCCCTGTATCACTGAGCTGCCAGACTGAAGCAGTAGAGACATTAAACGTTAAACTTCAATTTTGGGAAAACCGTATAAAATAAAATATGTAAAGCAATTTTAAAAAAATCTTTGTTTATGGTGAACAATCTGAAAACATAAACAACCCCTTAGAAGATATTTGGACAGCCATACTTTTACTGTGCGCTGCAGCACTGTCTGTAATTGTTTAGCTGCTGAAATCCGTAAGTGTCCGTAATATTGTACAAAACTACTTTTCGTACGATATCCGGTGCGTGTATGGTGGGAGATGAGCTGACTGGTATCGGCAGAAGACTTTAATATCTGACGGCTAGTCTATCGGCCTTTAAAGGCATCCGAATATCAGTCTTTGTTCATGCTGAATCGTCCGATATAGGCAGAATTCTATTGTTTCTACCTGTATATCTGACAATTCAGCTCTACATGTATGCATTGAAACAAGTGATCTTTCCTGGAAAGATCTTTTCCAGGAAAGATTGTAATTTCTATGGCCACCTCTAGTTTAGAGGTGGTTTCCTAACCAAAACCCAGGGTATACGCTGCAGTGTCTACCAGAAAGCGTCTTGGTTTAGAAGTGTAATTACTGGGTTTGGAAGCAAGCATTCTTTTACATGAAGAGCAGTTCAGGCTCTATGCAGGCTTAGTTGTTTGTATTCTTTTATACCAATCTTTATTTCTGCCTGCTTTTTCCTGGCTCATGTCCCTGTGGTCTTGTGCATCTAACATTGCAGCATTGTATACAAAGTGTGGAAGGAACAGTGCATAAGGGTCAGCGGGTAAAGGAAATATTGTGCATGCACAGTAGTGGCTATCTTAATAAAAGAAAAAATGTCAGCACTCTTTTTCAAGTAGGCAAAAGTACCTACAGGCACAATTTAATTTAGGTAGCAATTCAGTACAGCAGGTGGTACTCTATTTTATACTTAAAACTTGTGTTGAAGGCTTTCCTTGTCCTTTAAATCTTCCATTTTAGGTCACAGCTGCCCTGCCATGATGTTTTTCTGGAGTCTTTATACTATTAGGAGATCTTACTACATAATATGCATTGTTTGATGAATTGAATTGCAAGTCAAGAACATTTACAAGTGCTGTTTTCATTTTAGGGTCCCTACATGCCACATACTTTGGTAGATCTATGCATACTGGACATCAAATTGTTCAGTAGATTCCTGTTCAGGATGAGCAAAATATTTCGCCATCCTTTGCTGTGAAAAAAAAAACACCCACAGACTCTAATGGATAATTTAGAAAAAAAAAAAAAAGTTGCACCGTTTGAAACATTGACGTTCAAAAAACACCCATTCAAATCGTTTGCAAAATATTTCGCCGTTCGGGAATTTTTAGTGAAAATGGTCAGATTAGCCCATGACTACTAGTGATCATATTTAGAAATTGTATAAGACAAATGCAGCAAATTGCATACTGTAAGGTAATTTTCAGAAATCGTGTTGTATTTAGGAGTATATGTAATTTCCAAAAATAGTTTGGCTTTGAAATCTAAAGTATTCAGATTTCTGGAACAAGCACTTTGAAAACTTGGTAGTGTACTGCTGGAATTTTTAGCCAAATGTTAGGCACCCCCAATGATTATATTTGATTGCCTGAGACCCCAGGCTGGTGCTCCTGTTTGCTGAAATGTGTAACAACTGGGTACTTCTGTAAGAGCACCACATCATCTTCTTCCACTTTGATCTTTGCTGCAACCTTGGGCAGGGTGCACATGTTACTGTTTAGCTTTTTATAGTTGATTGGTTAAGTTTGTTTGAAAATAGTCCATCAAATTCAACCCCTATCACAAAATGTGATCTGTTCCCTCTAATGTATTTGTAAAGAGTACAGTGCCTTGAAAAAGTATTCACCCCCTTGGCATTTTTCATGTTTTGTTGCCTCACAACCTGGATTTAAAATGGATTGTTTGAGAGTTTGCACTATTTCATTAACAGAACATGCCTACAACTTTGAAGATTTTTTTTTATTGTGAAGCAAACAACAAATAGGACAAAATAAGAGAGATCTTCAGCATGCATAACTGTTCACCCCCCCCCTGTAAAGTCATTACTTTGTAGAGCCATCTTTTGCAGCAATTACAACTGTAAGTCGCTTTGGATAAATCTTTATGAGCTTGCCACATCTTGCCACTGGGATTTTTTGCCCATTCCTCAAGGCAAAACTGCTCCAGCTCCTTCATGTTGGATGGTGTGTGTGTATACTGACAGATCATGTGACACCTAGATTGCACACAGCTTGACTTCATTTCATTAATTAAGTGACTTTTGAAGGTAATTGGTTGCATCAGGGTATTTAGGGGATTCATGGCAAAGGGGGTGAATACATATGCACATGCCATTTTTCAGTTTTTATATATATAAAAATTTTTTTTCTCATTTCACTTCACCAACTTAGACTATTTTGTGCAGATCCATCACATAAAATAAGATTCAGAAACATTTAAATTATAGGTTGGAATGTAAAAAAAATAGGTACAAAGCCATGGGGGTGAATGCTTTTGCAAGGCATTCTAAGCATGTCCCCTAGTGTCATTTTTTGTTTTTTTTCCTGATAAAACAACCTCAGCCTTGACAGGCTACCCTCATAGTTTAAATCCTCCATGCCTTTTACCAGTTTAGTTGCATGTCTGCACTGCATACTCAAGGTGAGGCTTTACCAGAAGCCTATAAATTAAATTTTCATTCCTTGATTTAATTCCCTTTCTTATGCAAGACAATGTTTTATTTTGTTTAGTAGCCACAGAGTGACACTGTTTAGCTATACTATGATTGGGATGTTCAAAAGTTACATCCCTTCTGCCAGATGACTACTTCATTAGCCTTTTAGGATATGCATGAGTTCATTCCCAAGACAAGTCTAAATTAGAATGCATAACCTATGGCTCCAATTGCAGGAATTCAGAACAGGTTGTACTTTTAATACTGCGATACCAGACTCCATCACACAAAAGGTGTGGTTTCACATGTGTCTGCTACAGTATACCTGTTTATGGTTCATTGTCTTGCGTTTAGTCTTTACCTTGCATTCTAATTTAGTTTCCTTCCTGCTGGCATGCTAGTGACTGGGAATATTTCCATATTCTCTATACACAATTGGACAAATTGCACAGTATTATCTATCTTATCTATCTAATGAACTATCATAATCAAAATTTTATTTATGCAATTATTCATACTGTAACAGCTGTGTTTGAGAGATGTTGTAATCGGTTTCTGTAATACATTTGATTGCTCCGCTCTGAATATGTGCAGCCATCAGGGCTGCACACAGAATAACTCCATCTGGAAGGAAGTGTCTTGCCTCCTTCAGTGGGTTGAGACCAATCACTGTCGTCTAGCAACAGCCTATATTCTGGAACTGGGAAGCAGATTTTCTCCATTGCAGTTTACTTGACACATGGAAATGAATCCTTCTCAATATCCAGCTAATCCTCCTCTGGGAATAAATGCAGATGGACCTTCTAGCCTCCTACTTCAACCACTCTACCCCCTCTCACCACCGTGGGCTAGAAAATTTGGCACTAATGACATGGCTATTCAGAGCACTTTCTGGTCACAGAAGAGTTTTTCTGATAAAGTAACAGTTGCACTCCTGAGAGCTCTCAAACCACTGTCACTGTGGTATCCTACCACTGCATCCTTACATTCCGTACCTGGTGTAAGGATGTACAGCGTCCTTTCCATGTGTCATATTCCAGCCTTGCTCGAAAAGTGTGTAAGAGTTAACTCCTTAAAATGCAGCCCATCAGCAGAACAATGGGAAGGTAACCAGATAAAGGCTCCTTGGTCGATATAAGAACAGCACTCAATAGCAAAAATCCATGTCCCACTTAAACTCCACCAGTTACCTTGAGTAGCAAAAACAATAGCCTGTCCGAAAGCAGTTTCATAGTGTAAAAATGGTTCTTTCTGAAAGTACATGACCACGCAAAATTACCTGATATACACCAATATTACAACTAAAAACAAAATACACTTGTTGGGTTAGGAATTACATTTTACATGGTAGAGTGAATTATTTGCAGTGTAAACAGTATAATTTAAAAGTAAAAACGACACCATAAAAATCATAACAGAATCTCTTTGAGGGGACTCAAACGTTGGTTCACAAATAAACATTTTTTTTCTTTTTTCCAAAAGACCAATTACCTGCTGAGTACAGAAACACATACGCACTAGCATTGCTGAGCTTAATGTGAGTAAATATAGATGTGATCAGGTAGTGGTGCTATAGAGAAGATCTGCATTTTCAAATCATACAAATTATACTATATACTGTATACAATTTATACTATACTCCCTTTATTTTGCGTTTATTTTTTAGTTATATACTCACATTTCAGGTTAGACAGAGTTCAGACTAAAGGAAAACTGTTACTGTTAACTGTAACACCAAAGCAATTTTTTTCTTAAACTTTGTTCTTTAAATATAATTTACGTGCATTTATAAAGGTCATGTGTTTGCTTTAGAAAGACTATTTCTGTTGATAAAAATATGTGCTTGTGTAGACATGAGGGCATTTATTCGGCCATTGAAGTTGAAAAAGGAGAAAAGGCTTAGGTTACTTTGCAAATAACAGGTAAGCTTTGTTATAGAATACAATGATATTCTACAGTTATCTGCTATTTAACCTGTACCTGGCCTTCAATCCACTTTGTCACATGGTGCCATCACCTTTCCCACTCATTGTGGGATAACTTAACGTTTATATAACATGAAATTTAGCACCATTCTTTCTTATGAACAAATACAATTTTCTGACATTAAAAGGGTAAGTCATTGCGTAAAGGAAAACTATACCCCAAAATGTATACTTAAAGGGGTTGTTCACCTTCCAAACACTTTTTTCAATTTAGTTGTTTTTAGATAGTTCCCTAGAAATAATGACTTTTTCCAATTACTTTCCATTATTTATTTTTTACGTTTTTTCCAAAATCTAAGTTTAAAGTTGAATGTTCCTGTCTCTGGTGTTTGAGTCTGGCAGCTCAGTAATCCAGGTGCAGATTCTGAACTGTTACAATTTTGCAACATTTAGTTGATACATTTCTCAGCAGCATCTCTGGAGTATTAGCAACAATTGTATCAATTCTAACAGCTGCCTCTAATGAAACCCAGAGATTCTGTTCAGCAGGGACAAAGATAAGAAATGTATCAACTAAATGTATCAATTTAGAACAGTTTACAGCAGGGATCAGGAACCTTGGCTCTCCAGCTGTTAAGGAACTACAAGTCCCACAATGCAATAATGGAGCCTTTTGAAGGAGTCTAAAGGCAAATGCATTGTGGGACTTGTAGTTCCTTAACAGCTGGAGAGCCAAGGTTCCTGATCCCTGGTTTACAGGATCGGCGACCCCCCCTCCCAGAGCTGCTTCAGGAGGAGAGAAATGACACTTTATACTTCAATATTAGAAAAACCGTGACACATAGAAAATAGAAAGTCATTGGAAAAAGTCGTTATTTCTGGTGATCTATCTGATAACAACTAGTTGTTTGAAGGTGAACAACCCCTTTAAAGGGGACATATACCATTATTTATTACTGTTCAAAAATATATTGCCCATACTATAAAATAGAAGAATATCCACTGTTTTTATATATCGTTTGGGTATAGTTTACTTGAAATGTGGTGTCGCTCCTACCTTTAATGCAGACTTCCTGTGCTGCTATCAGCACAGTTTCTTCATGGTGCCGGCGGCTTGCTCGAGCTTTCCCCAGCAAGCCACAGCCACTATGAAGGCGAGAGCGTGCAGGATTAGGTGGTGCCATTCAGTGACATTATTATTTTGGCACCGCAAGACACACTGGGGTCCTTTAAGGCACACTTGCGTCCTTCTCAATGGATCTGCGCTTGTCACGCCCAGCTTCCTCTGTCACAAACACACAATGAACGTGTACATCCGTGAATTTGCACATCAGTGAATGTGCGCACTCAAAGGAACAAGTGCAAGAGTCGGGTCCTGCAAAGAGCACATATTTGTTCTCTTTCGCTTCCTGCTTGAGCGCTGCCCTTCATGTTTTACCTGCACTGTCCACCAATAAAAGTAAGCTGAATAAATAAAAGGTTATAAAAATTGTTTGTCACTCGTTTTTTAAAAATTTATTGGAGGTTGGCAATAACACAATAATGGTATATTGGTATTGCTGCAATAAGATCATGATAATGTTGTATGTAAATACCCTTCAACACAAGTTTTTCGAGTAACCACTCCCTGCAACCAATCATTTATTATTTATGTACAGCAGTATCAAACTCCACATGTTTTTTGTAACATTATGTTGTGTCTGATACACAGATTAAATCAGACACATTATAGTCTGTTCCATTAATGCTGGGATTTTTTATGGAAAATATTTTCAAGTGAGAGAATAAACAGCCACTCTCACACCTCATTTCAGTTTAGACTCTCAGCAGAAAGGATCTCTCAGCAGCTCTGATGAAGTGACAGTTTTAGGAGGTAAATAGTTTTCAAAATGTTTTTTTTTCCTGCATCATTACATATTTAGGGGGTGGATGATTACTATATCTGAATATGCAGATTATATGAAATTTCTCCTTTAAGCAACTAATAGTTTATATCATATTCGTTAATATTGGCCTTAATATTGGCCTTTTACATCATTTACATCGAGCTCCCATTTTATGGTATTCTCTGCTGCCTTAAGAGATCGCTTGACCAAAAAATATTGTAACCTTGTAACAGGAAGAAATGTGGAAGCAAAAGACAGAACTTTGTCCATTAATTGACTCATTTGAACTAACTTGTATGGTTTCTATGTGTACACCATGAATCGTAGGATCAAAATTGACAAACCTTATTTCTTGAAATGGTGGAGGGACTTGGGCTGCTATTGCAGAGTTCTTCTTTGAGCTGACATAACCTGGTTGTGTCAGTTAGTACCAAGTAGAGCTCTGTAATAGCAGTCCAAGTCCCTCCACTGTATCTTTCTGAGATACTCCAGAGATTTTGGGAGGAACTGAATATGAAAGGTATGCTAGCAACAGTACTACCTTTCATTTTGAACATATATAAGCCTAGTAGACTAAGTGAAACAATCATGGTATATATCCCCTTTAAACCACTGGCCTAAACCAAATCCATAGGGTTTTTGAGTTTCAGGCTTTTGTGGCTACAAAAACGCCAGGTTTTCTGGGCTTATTTATCCAAAATAATGTTAATTAAAATGTTGACTGCAATATTTATTAGGAATACTTCATTTACAGACACCACTAAAACTATAAAAAAATATATTTACATTAATGGAGTTTGTAGAAGGGAGTTATTTTCTTAATTTGTCAAATAGGGCTTAATAGCAAATAAATAATTTTGACGATTTAATAACGGTAAAAGAAGAGCTGCTGGGTAGCTAACAGTAATTCTGTGGGTCCATTCTAACACTATATTCTTTGTCTATCTTTTCAGAGTGTGCATGGGCCTTACCCATTTGGAGAATCTTAAGAAGAACTTTTATCCCATCCACAGTCCTTTTTTCATCCCACAGAAACAGGATGGTCTTTACCATAATATACCTGCTGAAGGTGATGTGAGGGAAATATATATATTTTTGTTGGATGCTCTTAATAAAAGTGAACATTCTTGTGATGATTAGGGTAGTAAAGTTTTCAACCAAAAGAGACTCTCCCCTGCAGCCTTAATTTTGTTTCTCGGCTTCCTTCCCATTTAAATTTTTCCATTTAGCTGTTATAACTGGCAGATTTTCAACTGTAGGAAACAAGAGCAACTCCCTAGACAAAATTTACTGGTTACATGTTTTCTTTGCTGTCACCTGCAATTTGTAAAATTCTGTAATTTTTTTATATTTCCTTTAGATTTATTGACTGCTTCCGCAGGATTTCATTAAGTGACACTGTCACATCTAAATCAGTGTACTTGTCTAGATGGTCCATTAAACAATGGACAAATCTACTATACTTTTTGTCCTGATGAACAAATAACTTTTTTCTCCTTTTCTTGAAACCATTATTGGAGCTTAAATTTTCCATTGACTCCACTCCTTATAACCCAAGTTATGTTGGGAACTGCAGTATATGTAAAAAAAAATCCACTTAACTAGATAATGTAAAAATACTTAAAGGGGATGTCAACACAAAAATTCTCCTAATGGAAAAATGTAATTCTAAAGCTACAAATAATTCCAATATCTTTAATTCGGAAAGGTTTTATGTTTGGGTTTACAACCCCTTTAAATAAAATAGAAAAACAAGTCACTATTACAACAGATTCAGTGCATTTTTCTGTTACATATTCCATACCTCTCTTCCATTTTTGAATGGTAAAAAAATACAATTGTTGTACCTAGGGATGCCAGATCATACTTTTGTGACAAGAACCCAGAAAGTCTACATGCTGCATGACAAATGCGCAATCCATTTGCATACATTTCTACTGAAAAAAAATTAGCCAAGCATTGTGTGTTTCTGTGTATATCACTTTAACTAGGGGAACTTATGTAAATGCATTGTATTGTGCCTGTTACACTGCGTGTCATTCACAGCATGCACAATATATCCATACAAGATACTTTAAAAAGTCTGTATGAAAGTAAAATTTTATTTGCAAATGTCATTGTCATTTTAAAGAACATGGAAAATACTGGTCCCATTATTTTGAGGCATCGGCTACAAAATCTGTGCTGTGAGAAAGGGCTCCTGCTTTCATTAAAAAGAGAACCCTTTTCTACATTTTAAATTTGAATCCGGACCTAACACAAACAAATTAGCCTTTAGTAAACAATCTTTATTTCCCTTTGACCGCTTTAGCTTACAACATATTTATGCAAATACATATACATATCTCTTTCTGTAAGAGCAAAGATTCTTTAAAAATTTTCTCTCCTATTTTTATTAACAAAGTATAATTCTAGTAGTGGTGAGTGATTTACCTTATGAAAATACTATGTCCTTTAAACCACCCTCTTAATTGCCTTTATGCCCATGACTAATGCAAAATTAGTCTTACTGTTGTAGGCTTGTTTTAAGGATTGTAAAGGATGTAATAGACCAACAAATATAGTGCTTCATTGAGGGTAAATCCTTGCAAACATTGGGTATGGCTTTTAAATTTTTTTCTTTTTAGTAGGCAGCACCTCCAGCAAATGCAATTTGGATTTTGGGGGCTGAAAAAAAGACTTCAGCCTTATTTATAATAAACTCTTATCCTTTATGCTAACTTTGGGCTAAAAGGTATGCTAAAAACAGTGTAATAGGTAAAGCCTAAAACTTTTCCTAGATACTGCTATTCGTACAAAACAAAAATGTGCAGCTTTGTTTTATGGTGATGATTCTCCTCTCTTTGAATTCAGAATAAACCAAGTACAGCTGATTATAGAACCAAAGATATAAAATCCTAGTTGTATACCATCATATGATTTTGACATTTTTGGTATATCATATCTACTACTTAGGGGAACAGAGACAATTAAGGAACTGCTGTTAAATGTTTCATTCCTGAGAGTACAGAACCGTTCCATATTCCTAACCCCAGCGTCATGTAATTTGCTCTTGCAGCTAATTCTGACCCCACTGCAGTGTTCTACCCTCAAGGATTCTGTTTGGTTTTAGTTACAGAACTTCATTCTTACCAGAAAAAAAAGTTACAATTTGTACAGTTTAAGGAGAGCCCCCAGATCCATTTACAAAATAATGATTTTATTCTTTGACCTCTAAAAATAGCATCTAAGGCTTTATGTACAAACTCCCAAAAGAAAAAAAAACTAGAGTTTATGCCAGTTTGACATGCAAAACTCTTTGTTTGTTTCTTTTTTTTTTTAGGGTGTGAGAGTTTAGTAGATAGGATGTGTGTTTGGTGCATGCATGAGACGAGTGCAGAGTGCTTGGGAAGGGTGTTGGGTGGGAGGGAAGAAATGCTTAATTTAGAAAACATGTAAAAAAAAAATTGAAATGGAGGAATATTTTCCTTAATGTATAAAGAATATTTCTATCAATAAATTAAATTGGAAAATGTGTTTGCATTTGTGTTTATTTCCTATTTATATATCCTATTTATATATATATATATATATATATATATATATATATATATATATATATATATATATATATATATATATATATATATATATATATATTCACACTCTTGGAATTGCTGTCATTGGAATATATACCAAATACATAAATCTTGCCAGAATGGTAAGTCACAAAATGCAGTGAAGCATTTAATAGAACACTACACCATGTTTAAGCCATGTCTAGTTCAACAAATGGAGCAATCTGTAGTTCAACCTAATAGACGAAATATAATATTTTGGCAGTTGCATCTTAAAATGCATAACAACCTGCTGATATACATTCTTTATCTGTGGATACAATTTATAAAAAAGAGAGGAGTTGCAGAGCACCCAACCCTAATGGTGGCCATACACACGGCGATATACAAGCCACTGATAGGTCTATATGACTGATATCTGGCCTAAAATCGTCCAGATATCTACCAGACAGGTTTGATTGTCCAGTGTGAGGACAAATTGTCCAGATATCTACAAGACAGGTTTGATGTCTCGTGTAAGGACCGTGTTGGCAGTTATGTAAGACCCTACATATGATCCATTTGTTAAGCACTAGGCCAATGAGATTTGCTGTGTGCAATGGCCTACAGCTGGCCATCCATTGCAAGATCCGCTGAGCACAGGTTTAGGCTGATGGAAATCCCCAGGTAAATATTCTTCCTTCCCATCCTTTGATATTGGAATTGTTCAAATGAAACACTTTACATGCAGCAATTATGTGTGATTAATAAATAACTGGTCCCGCATTTTGCATGATTGCACGGGATCACCATGTGTTAATATTCATTCCATGGGGAATTGGCCATTACTTGGCCTCATTGATCCGGGTGGTATGTGCGCCTTTTACCGACCTCATTGCCACCATCCTAGTCACTCATTTAACCAGCGCATCCTCGGCGCTCATATACCGAGTGACAAGTTGGATATTAAATGGGTGGTACTGCTGAATAAAAAATGAAATAACTGAATAACTATAAATAACAAAAACTGAAAACCAAAAAATTGTCTCAGTACGGACATCAAACGAAAATGTTAACTCAAAGTTGAACAAAACCTTTAAGTAAAATAATGAACATGTACAGAGCTGTATTGTAAACCCCTGGAGAGAAACAACATCTCAACAGCTTTTATACCCCAAGTACAATCAAGGGTATTCCAAAAGGTCCGTTCATGCTAATAAGAAGGATTGCCTCAGATGAGACCAATTATTTGGAAGCATCTGATTAGAGCCATCCGAATAGATGAATCAGCAAATTTATACAGATATGTTATGAAATGGAGCTGCTGCATATGAAAGACACCGTGTTAAAGGTAGGTACCATGAGAATCACTCAATGATATGGGACAATATCATACTTTTGAAAAACACTTTTTTCCTCTCTTCTCTTATAAAAGAGGAAGGAATTTAGGGGCAACGGGTGAAGTGACTAACGGTGGCGAAAATTCACCAGTGTGACGTCATTTTGATTTACTAACAGTCGATGTCGTAACTTTGCTAGCGAAGGAGAGACTGTAGTGGTACTTCGCTACCTAACGACTGGCGAGTTTGCGCTCTGGCGAATGGACGTAACTATGCAAATTCACTAAGATGTGGATTTTCTAAATGTTACCTCTTGCGCCACACTTGCCTTCACCACCGCAGACCATGCGAAGTGCAATAGAGTATATAGGACTTTCTCAAAATGTAGTTGAAAAATTCTAAGTCCAAAAAAACGATGGCGTCTTTTCCTTTTTTCAGGGTGATAGGCTACAAAAGAGCGTAAATTTTATTTGGGGTAACACGCTTCCCCCCTACATTTCCTAACATATGGCACATAAACTATACACTGGGCTCATGTGTAGGGCAATATAACAACTCTATTTTCTTTTCTTAAGGTTTCCGGGGCTTGTGTAGTTTAATGTATTTGCTACAACACATACGTCCATTGAACTTTAACATCCCGCCGTATGCAAATTAGGCAACACTAGCGTAACTTTGCTTTGCCTGGCTCAGTAACGTTAGCATAACTTTGCCAGCGTTCTGCGCCCTGGACGCAACTTCGTTTTTTAGTGAATTATCGTTGTCCTAGCGAATACGCCTGGCGAAGTGTTGCTGGTGAATTTTCGGAGGTTAGTAAATTTGCCCCATTGTGTGGAATATCATATTGTGTGTTTAAGGCTGAAGTAGAACAACCTAAAAAGAAAATCAGGGTCTTAGGTACACCAAAAAATTGCACATTTGCTTGCTGCAGCAAATGTAATTACATCATAAATGGGGTATTTATTACACATCCCCTCAAGGGCTATAGAATTCTGGTGAAAGATTACTGTACCTGTAACTCTGTGATCTATGGCCTTAAATTTCCCTAAATGTCCCAAACATTCAGTATGCGAATAGAGAAGCACAAAGGTTCCATCAATAACGTAGTCAATAAAAACTCACACAGACATTTTTATTTGGTTAAACATAATGTGGCCAACTTTTGGTGGATGTGATACAACAGGTGGAAAACCCTCATAGAGGGATAAACAGAAAAACTGCACTAGTAACAGCAGAAGCTAAATGGATTGACAGGCAAAACATAATTGAACTTGTGGGAATGAATGATACCTTAATCTGAGACCTCTAAATGCTTTTTATAATGTTTGACAATTTTTACAAATGTACTAATTGACTTGATGTCCCTATTTATTTTACATATGTTTGTAGAAATAACTCTTCTGTGGAATGGACTATATAAGAAACTAAGATAAGGTAGGATTAATGTTGAAAAAATTCTGATGTTATACTGTTTCAGAGATGTAGCTCATGGAGTTTGTACAATGTTTTAGCACAGACCTGATAAAGTAGTGCTTTATTTAAATGTACTTTGGTTTATAGCTTCTGGCCACTAGATGGCGCTGAAGGTTTGGTCACATGATTAAGTGTATGGGTTGAGGGCTTTAAAAGTCTGTTCACTTTTTTCTGTATCTTGCATCTTGCATGTGATAAAGGATCCCTAGTGATCCAAAACATGTTGTGCTGGAAAAGAGATATGGCAACTCCTACCACTGAGAACAGGCTTCCATTCCACTGATTTTTATGAGTAGTAAGTCTGAAATTAGTTGATTGTAGAAGAGACTGACAATCAAGCCTCTAAAACTCCCCCTGTAGTTTGTAGCTTGCT
Organism: Xenopus laevis; assembly: GCF_017654675.1. Taxonomy (NCBI): domain Eukaryota; kingdom Metazoa; phylum Chordata; class Amphibia; order Anura; family Pipidae; genus Xenopus; species Xenopus laevis. The sequence goes on from NC_054374.1 coordinate 58,744,466, forward strand.
TTCAATGGTGTTGCAAGCAATATTGCGGGAATGCCTGAGCCACTGTAGGGCCTCCATGTAACAGGTGCTTTTGATATACCTATGGGTGTCCAGATAAAATTATTAGAGAGGGGGGGACAAAATCATGAAGCAATAACAACCTGTTTTTTTACTAAGCCTGTAGACAATAACTAGGTGCAAAGTTTGTAGGAAATCAATCTATTGGCAAAGCCCATAAAGTCGCTCACAACTTACATAATTATATAACTAGGGAGGCTTTATATGTGCTGGTATAATTACTACAAAAAAAATAACGAGATAACGAGAATATTAATCACAGATGAGCCAGTAAATCACTCCAACAATTGTGGTTGTGGGTGCACTACAACGCTAAGTAAAATGTGTTTTAATACAATGAAAGTGCAACTGATTTGTCCAATTAATCAATGCACATTGCTTGGCCCACTGTCTCACAAGTAATTCAGTATATATATGCAAGTGCATGTGTTTATAAAAACAGGGTTTTTTAGTTACAAAGTTATGATTATAAAATTGGTAAGCCACCATACCACGACAAGGTAAACCCCATATGGTGGTCCCTAGCTGTTTACCTCTGGTCATAGTATAAAAGTAGCATTCCTTGGGATCAGTGTCTCCTGACCTTGGCATTGGTTTCTATTAGAGGGCTAGACCCTCCCCCACCACTAACTTTTGCGGCTTTTAAGAGAGAGAGAGAGAGAGAGAGAGAGAGAGAGAGAGATTGCCCAAACCAACACCCATTTTTAAACAAACAAACATCATGGCTGCAGTCCAAACCTCAGGCGAGCTGGAAGTGGAAGGCTATAAAATTGCCCTATTTCTAGACATAGCCCCAGCGACTTTAGCACAGCATCGAGAATTCAAGTCTCTCACAGAGCTTCTCCACGAACATAGAATCACGTACCACTGGGGACATCTGTTCTCGCTCCAGATCTTTCACCAAGTTGGCACAACTACTATAAGAAGCCTCAAGGAACAAGACAAACTAATACGCATGCGTCATCTGCCAAATGACCTACCAGCCCACACACAACCAGATCACCTTTGGCCTCCCACACTTTTCCAGAAAGACACATAATTTGAGTATAACTTATAGAATGGAAGACCATCAAGAAGACAATGGTGAGATAAGCAACCTGCTAGATGCCACTTGGGCATACAATACACTCAGTAGACATGGCCCCTCTCACCACCCCTCAATCCACCTATTTCCTCCTAACCCACCTACCTCTCAAGATAACTGGCAACTAAAGTGTTCTCCCCACGCTGTCTGACCGGGAAGTGCCTTGACCACAACTCCGGATTACCATCACCCCCCTAGCACTCCTAAACAGTAAAAGTTGACCCCTTTGGAACTGTTAACAAGGGGAGTCACCAAGTTGGACTAGAAATTCTTTATTTACTTGCAATAAATGTTTGTTTCAAAAAGTTTTACTTATTCTAGATTTTTATTTCTTTCCTGTTCTTCCTGTCTTTCAGTTACTCCCTTTGCTCTGCTTTTTTGTCATCACCGATACCAACCTCCCTATCCCAACCTCCCTACCCACATACAGTGCTCTTGCTACTTGGAGACTCCAGCCACACTTTGGACTCACCTGAATCTGTCTCTCAAATATATAGAAAACCTGGCCTCTGCCACAATGCGCTCCTCATTTCCTCTTTGCCTTGTGGAATGCAGTTTTTCAACAATTATTATGCAGATTCTGTCCCCACAGACTTGTAGTTTCTAAATGCCTTGATGATCTTTCTTATTAACTTCTTTACTTCTATAAAGAAGGGTGCTTCTTGGTGCTTCTACATTTACTTCTTAAGGGAATAACCTGAGAACAGTAACGATTTAATATAATTTTAAATGACAACCATTTCTGTTCTGTGTTTTTAGCTGAAAATATAATGCCCCAATCTATACTCAGAAGGGCAGCCCTCAAGACACCAAAATTAGCTTTTCTGAAATTCATGGTTTTTGTTGCCCCAGTGTATATTTGTTTTTTGCACCAGACATTAAATGAGATCACATTATGGTCAGAAAAAATGCTATACTGGATCTGAATCTGACCCAGAACTTATGGCAAAAGTGATTGAACCCCTGGATAATTCATGGGGTTCAATCACTTGCACATTTGCCATAAGTTCTGGGTCAGATTCAGATCCAGTATAACATTTTTTCTGGTTGGCTCCTCAATAACTTCATGCCATAAATTGTCACACAACAAGTTTATAAACTTGTTCCTATTAACTGTCCTGGCAGTACTGTTGCACCGCTCAATATCTGGGTAATTAAAATCCCCATTATCATTACTTTCCCCAAACTAGCAGCCTTTTCTATTTGCATCAGGAGCATAGCCTCCTCCTCCTCACTTACATTAGGGGGTCTATTTCATTTCCTAACATCACCTCCTCCTTTATATAAGCTTTTAAATCCTGCCTAACAAACAGACATACTCCTCCTCCTTTCCTAATGCCTCTGTCCTTCTGAAACATTGTAAAGCCACTGATATTAATTGCCCAGTCATGCCACTCATTCAGCCATGTTTTGGCCGCACCAATCACATCATAATTTCTCTCCAGCGTCAGCACCTCCAGCTGTTCCATTTTACCAGTCAGACTTGCATTTCAAACACACATTTAATACTGGTACCATATTTAACATATGACACGTGGTCCTCCCTGTCCTTAACAGTACCCCCAACCAAATCTACCCCTTATTTTCCCTTCCTTTGCCCACTACCTCATCTAACCTGTCTTCCACATAATACTTTAGTTTTAAATCTCCTCCAACCAACTAGCCATCTCCCCCAAAGCAGCTGCACTATCATCAGCCCATCCCTGGCAAAGAGCCTGTAGCCAATTGAGAAATCAGCCCAGTTCTCTAAAAACCCAAAGACCTCCTCCCTACACCAATCTCTCAGCCACGCATTAATCTCCCTAAGCTCCCTGTCTTCTTAATGTTGCTCATGGCACAGGAGAAAATTACCTTGGAATTCAGAGCCCTCAACTTTATACCTTGTCTTTTTAAATCATTCTTGAGGACTAGTGATGAGGGAATCTGTCCCATTTTGCTTCACCAAAAAATTTGCACAACTCCAAATGCATTAAAGTCTATGGGCATTTTTTCTTATGGCGACTTTTTTGTCTCAGAGACTTTTTTGTCCAAATGCATTGGTCAATGGTTTTTTTTTTAATGACATCTTTTTGTCTCAGCGACAATTTTGTCTTTGCGACTTTTTTATCTCCGCAAATTTTTTTTTTTCCAAATGCATTATAGACAATGGGCGTTTTTTCTTATGGTGACTTTTTTGTCTCAGCAACAATTTTTTTGTGCCAAATTTTTCTGTGGCAAATTTTTACTGCAGTTTCGTGAAAATATTTGCAGGTGTGCGGTGTGGAATTTTGCTGCAAATCCATGCCTGTCAAATAAGTTTTCTCATCACTATTGAGGACATAACCACCTCCTCTAACTTTGTCTTTGGTACCTATGTGTACCAGTTCCCCAGCCCCTCCCTATAATCTTTCCATTCATTCGACCACATGCTGAACCCTAGCACCAGGCAAGCAGCAGACTGTTTGGAATGAAGGGCCCTTACGGCAGATTACCCCATTCACATTTCTAATAATTGAATCCCCATAACTAAAACCTGACTATCATTTTTTTGTACTTCCCCCACCGCCCATATTAGAAACACTGCCTCCCAGGGTGCTTTGAGAGTCAGCCTGCTACAAACATGCCAGTTCAGAGAATCACCAGCATCTTCACCCAAAATGGCAAATCTGTTGCTTTGGATGAGATGTAGAGCAGCCCCCCTACACTTCCATCCCCTAATTCCCCTCTTGACTGTAACAAACCTCCCTCATTAGCCTCCACTGCCCCTTCTCCATCCCCACTTCACTGGACCTTGCCAGTGGTTGCTCTGTGAGCCTCCTTTCCTCCCCAACGTATACCACTGCCCTCAGTACTGCAAGTTCCCCCTTAAAGTCTGCAGTTCAGATTCCAAGATGAAAACCCACCAACATGGTACAAATTAATTGTAAATACTGCAAGTAACTGCTGCTCCAACACCACATACCGTACATGTGACAAGACACACACTGAGTGATACCAGCAAACCCACTTGCATATTTATACTGGGTACTTACATCCAAGTTCAATTCCTCAAAAATGCCTTAAGATTCCTGAATCTGCTTTAACTAATGCAGAGTCAGGAATCTTAAGGCAATGAAAACTTAAAAGGCTAGGGCCAGACAGGGCCAAAATGCAGGCCAATTTCAGACCCTGACCGCTAGCTGTGAATTCTCCACCTGCGGGGAATCAGTATTGTCTGGCCCTAGCCTTACTGTTTTGCCAAGTTGCTATTTCTGAGTTTTGTCTGTCCCAGAACTTTTGTGCTGCTTCATTCAGAATCTCCTGAGCTCTGTGTGTAGCTCCCTGCGTTATTTCTTTCTTTTCTTATCTAAGTTTTACTTTTGAGCACCTGTTGTATTTACCTAGAGTTCGCCAGTACTTTGATCCTTGTTGTAGATATATCAGAACTAGTTGTGTACTGTGTGACTAAGCATTGAACGTAATTCATTAAGGCAGCTAGTATGCACTCTGCTTGCAGTACTTACTAATGGGGGCTTAACCCTTTCAGCTCAACTCCTGCTAACTACCTACAACATTACTGCAACCACTTGCTCCTTGCTACTGAGATGTGTTCCTAACAAAAGGAGTAACTATATAACTAAATTTTAGACATGCAAATTTTGTCAGTATAAGGGCATCTCTGCAATATATTAACTAGGAAATAGGACGTCTTTAAAATGCTGCTTTAAAAATATCAGTATATTCCCCTTGTAAGCGAGGAACATTATTTTAAAGCAAAGCCTTTATTATTTAGTGCTGAGGTGGGTAAGAAAAGATATGCTTTTGAGGCAATCACATTAGCTGGGACCTGAAATGTTTATCAGGTACAAAGAGGCCAATAAACTCTGTACAAAAGCTTTATGGGACTATGGGAATGCATTTTCTTTTATGGTGATACTAACCTATTTCATAAACATATAATTAGTTACTTCCGCTATATGACTTGGGGCAGCTGGAAAACTGACAATATGTTTATCCCCATTTTAAACTTAAATATAAACAAATCAGTTTGCTCCAGGGCCGGGCCAAGCGGTAGGCAGAGTAGGCCTGTGCCTAGGGCACAAAGCTGGGGGGCGCCAGGCACGTACCTCCTCTGTCGCCTACCCCCAGTACGGTCCCCTCTGTGCCCGACTCTCTGTGGTTTTTACTTCTTTTTGCACTCCTGCGCATGCACGCTAATGCAGGCTCGCACCAATTCGCTCCAATTCGCACATGCGCAGGAGCAAAAAAAGAAGTAAAAATTACAATCTTTCTTGAGCATGCACACGCGAGTGCAACCTTTTGCACGTGCACTCGCGCTAAGCCGGCGCAGAATCCTCCGGCTTGCCTTGGGCACCTGTACAGACTGGCCCTGGTTTGCTCTTTGCTCTTTTGAAAAACAAATTTCAGTGCAGAAGTCTATTGGAGCAACACTATTAACTGATACATTTTGAAAAAAAGATGTTTCCCCACAACAGTATCCCTTTAGTGAGCAGCCATGCTAAGGATTTTAGTTAGGGTTGGACAGGTTCCCTCTTAGGAGAGAGTAGGGGGTTCCTAGAAGGGGAGTTTAACATTGATTGGAAGGGAGAGAGATGGGAGTCAGGAAGACCGGTTAGTAGGAGATTGCAATCGTCTAAAGGGATATGAAAAGGGCATGGATTCATGTTTTGGCTGTTGTTTCTGAAAGAAAGGGGCGTATCTTGGCTATATTTCAGAGAAGTGGCAGGTTATGGCTGTAGTATTAATATGGTTAAAGAAGGAGAGAGGCTGGTCAAAGATTGCCCCCATGCAGCGTGCTGAGAATAACAGGGTTAATGGTCATGTCATCAATAGTAATGGTGAAAAGTGGATAGACCATGAGTTCAGTTTCGGCCAAGTTGAGTTTGAAGTGACATTGGTTCACCCAGGAGGAGACTAGAACATGTTAAGATAAATAAAGGTCTGGGGCCAGATGATATTCATCCCAGAGTACTTAGAGAGCTTAGCTCTGTGATTGCCAAACCTCTTTACTTAATTTTTCAGGATTCTTTGAGGTCCGGCATAGTGCAGAGAGACTAGCGAATTGCTAATGTGGTACCGCTATTCAAAAAGGGATCCCGTTCTCAGCCTCAAAACTATAGGCCAGTTAGTCTGACGTCAGTGGTAGGAAAGCTTTTCAAAGGATTAATAAAGGATAAGATACTGGACTTCATAGCAAATCATAATTCTATGAGTTTGTGCCAGCATGGTTTTAAGCATAATAGATCTTGCCAGATTAACTTTCTTTTTATGAGAAGGTAAGTAGGGAACTTGATTCTGGGATGGCAGTGGAGGTGATTTACTTAGACTTTGCTAAAGCATTTGATACAGTACCACATAGAAGGTTACTGGTTAAATTAAGGAATGTTGGCCTGGAACATAGTATTTGTACCTGGATAGACAACTGGCTAAAAGATAGATTACAAAGAGTGGTGGTAAATGGAACATTTTCTAATTGGGCCAGTGTTGTTAGTGAAGTACCACAGGGCTCTGTACTAGGTCCCTTGCTTTTCAACTTGTTTATTAATGACCTGGAGATGGGCATTGAAAGTACTGTAAGGCCTCATCTGGAGTATGCAGTGCAGTTTTGGACTCCAGTCCTTAAAGGGATATAAATGAGCTGGAGAGAGTGCAGACACGTGCAACTAAATTGGTTAGAGGGATGGAAGACTTAAATTATGAGGGTAGACTGTCAAGGTTGGGGTTGTTTTCTCTGGAAAAAAGGTGCTTGTGAGGGGACACGATTACACTTTACAAGTACATTAGAGGACATTATAGACAAATAGCAGGGGACCTTTTTACCCATAAAGAGGATCGCTGTACCAGAGGCCACCCATTCAGACTAGAAGAAAATAACTTGAAGCAATGTAGGTGGTTCTTTACAGTGAGGTCAGTGAGGTTGTGAAATGGCTGATAATGCCTTTAAAAGTGGCTTGGATGATTTTTTGGATAGACATAATATCAAAGGCTAATGTGATACTAAATTCTATAGTTAGTATAGATATAAGTATATATAATTTATCTGAGAGAAGGGAGGGGTGTTTTTATGGATGCTGGGTTTTCATTTGGAGGGGTTGAACCTGGTGTCTTTTTTCAACCCAATTTAACTATGTAACTATGGAGTAACTGTAGAGTTGCAGACTGCAAAGGCCAAAGGACATTACTCCTTTGTAATTTTCCCAGACTTATCTTCTGCTTTTGATACTGTTGACCATTCTGTTCTAAGGCAAATTTTCCATTCAGATAAGGCAGGCTCAGTGGAGTGTGCTAGTCAAAAGCTAGATCGCATAGGGTCAATCAGATTATTGGTGCAGAGAAAGTTAGTAATACAGGAAAAGACAAGCTACTCCAGAAGTTTAGAGGCTAGCGGAAAGAGAGAGACAGAGCAGTAGTTAGACAAACAGGATGGGTCCAGCGCAGCCTTTTTCAGAATGGATTTGACACAGGCCTATTTGAATAACAGGTGGGAAAGTACCAGTAGTTAGTGAGGAATTGAATATATGAATAAATACTGGAGTAAGGAGAGGGGCACATTGTTTTAGCAGAGGTGATGGCCTAGGATCAAGTGAGCAAGTTGTTGGTGGAGAGGGCAGGAGAAGTTTTGAGACTTCAAGTTCAGTTATAAGATCAAAAGTTTTGAAAAAGGAAAGAGGAGATTTAGGAAGAGTGATAATATTGGTATCTGAAGGGTTGGAAAATTGTTTGTGCAAAGAAGTCAGCAAGTCCTGTGGGGGTAGTTCAAATGTTAATGTTTATCAGTGTACTATAGTACTCTATTTTTTCTTAGTATGTGTCAGGCCATAAGAAACTTATAATGGAGTAAAGTCCACTTTTGTATGGGATTTCCTCTGCATGTGCTTTGGCGTTTGCATGCAGGAATGCAGAAATCTCATCTGAGAGTTCATCCAGGGATGGGATTTGTGGGCTCGACTGCACTGTGGCTGCAGAGGGGCATGGGTATTGATAGCAGCAGTCAGAACTGAGTGGTATGTATTTACCAGTGAATTAGGATCAGAGGAAGTATTGATGGAAGAGAATCTAGAACCAAGAGAATCAGATAGAGATGTTATATCAACAGTGCGGGTGTTACAAACCAGAAGGTTTGTTTGAGGGTTAGTAGAGGGGGGAGGGTGCAAAATAAAAAAAGAGATAAGATGAGATGTGATCAGAAAGATGAAAGGGGATCACCGTTAAATGCATAAAGATTTATGTTTTTAGGAAAGATCAGATCTTGGAAATGACCATCCTTATGGGTTGCTGTATTTGTCCACTGCTGGAGATCAAAGTTGGTGGTTAGATGGAGAAATCTTGATGACCATTACTGGGAGGGGTAATCAATGTGAGAATTTAAGTCAACCAGAATAATTACAGGGCTGTCAGAGCATAGAAAAAAAGAGAGCCAGAATTCAAAGTCAGAGAGAAATGTAACAGGAGATTTGGCAGAAGAAGGTCTATAAACAATAGCTTGGAGGTGTAGAAAGTTGTAAGGTTCTCGTCTTGCCTCATGGCAGGAGTGGCCCTGGGCATATTTAGAGGTTCAGATCTTTACTGCTAAAAGGCCATGGTTGCTTTGGGCTGGCACAGAAGCCCCAAGCATAATAAACAACATTTCTGCCCTAGTTTAATTAAGCTTTAGTTCTCCTTTAACAATACCTGAAAAAAACTAGATTCTGCTAATCCAACCCATTGTCTCCATAGTTAAAACTAGAAAATTTATTCAAAAGAATAAATGTTATACTCATCTCGTAAATCATTGACTATTAGACACAAAAATGGTAAACCTTTGGCATTCTTTGCCCATTCCCTTACCACAGCTTTAACCAAAATGGTTTCATCCCTCCAGACATTGCCATTGAGTTTGGGAAATAGTATGCTGACCTATATACCTACAAAATACATTATTCCAACACAGAACTACATCACTATTTAAACACTATCCAGTTTCCATGCTTTACAACCCCCAAGCCAAATACTTAGGGGAAGATTTATTATTAAAAGTGTGAAATTGGAGCTCACCACGTTCTTTCAAATGCTAAACTATAACTTTAACCCATTAATAAATATGATTCTAGGAATGAATAAAAAGTGGGTGATTTTTTTCTGCGGGGTGTTCTAATTTCATACTTTAATAAATCTGCATGGTAGACATCAACTGATTTGAGATAGCCAAAGCTTTAATTAAATGGTAGAGAATTCACATTCGCCAAATTGATCCCAAGCTGTTCCCATGTTAGGTATTTACAAATATGCATTTGAGAACTTTTCCTTCCCTAAATTTTTCTCAGAGGATACCAAACCTGGCAAGGACCCAGCATTCTGCTCCTCCTACAGGCCCATTTAGCTGTTAAATATTGAGCTTAAAATCATAGCTAAAATTCTAGTAAAATGGCTTACCAAAGTAATCTCAATGCTGATTCATTAGAATCAATTTGGCTTCATGCCCTCCAAGTCTACAAGTATTAAACATGAGATACCTGTACTTACTAACTACTCTTAATGGATTGCTTAATGTAAAGCCTCAGTATCAATTAAATTATATCCTTTCTCTGCCTTTTCATCTTGCCAGAGGAGGATCCCACACAATTCATATTTTTTAATCTTAACCCACTTCAGCAGTCACCCTCATCCACTGGTCTAATTTCCTCATCACATGAAGTGGCAGGATAAACATTTGTAAAATTAATTCCCCCCCCCCAAAAGTTCTCAAGCAGCTTTCGTTTGTGTGTAAGGGACAGGGCTATATTTACCATATTGACACTAGAGGGCCTGTGTCTAGGGTGGCAGATTTAAGGGAAGGCGTTTGAAATACTATGTGGTAAATTTATTTTTGAATGAAAAACAAACCTTTTCCTCTTTCCGCTGGATACATTTACATGAAATCCGTAGGGGGTGTTGGGTCCAAGTCGTAAAAGGAGTGACGTCACGCAAATAAGCTGTGTATCTTCCGTTGATATCAAGAGCGCCAGAATGCATTGCTAGTCCTTGTTTATACAGGACCAAGCCAGAACACCAGCAATTGCAGAATAGCACAAACCTCAGTACAGGTATGTGATCCATTATCTGGAAACTCATTATTCAGAAACCCAAAATACGGAACGGCCGTCTCCCATAGACTCAATGTCATCCAAATTTTTTAAACGTATTTTCTTTATAATAATAAAATAGTATCTACTTCATGATCCAAACTAAGACAAAACAAATCCTTATTGGAAGCAAAACCAGCCTATTGGGTTTATTTAATAATTTCATAATTCTCTAGTAGACTAAAAGTGGCCATACATGGAGAGATCCGCTCGTTTTGGCGATGTCGCCAAACGAGTGGATCTCTCCCAGATTTGCCCATCTTGAGGTGGGCAATATCGGGCTGATCCGATCGTGGGCCCTAGGGCCCAACGTTCGGATCCTAACAAATTGTAACGGGCAGTCGGATTGCGGGACTGCATCAACGAACAGATGCGGCCGCAATCCGACGGGATTTTTAGTCCCATCCGATCAAGATCTGGCCGACTTTCAGGAGGATCTCGATTGGGGAAGCCCGTTGGGGGGCCCCCATACACTCGGTGTGTCGGCAGCTTTTATCGGCCCATGTATGGCCACCTTTAAGGTATGAAGATCCAGACAACGGAAAGATCTGTTATCCTGAAAACTCCACACAGTTACCATGACGTACAAGGTCACCTGACGTATTTCATGCCCATTTCCGGCACTTCATCAGAGGTGGACTCATTGTTAGCTGTTAACCCTTTTTATAGCCCAGTCTGGACCAATATGGAAAACATCAATATAAAATGCATATCCCCATGATTTAGGTTATATATAAAACATCATGGTTAACTGTGCAAGCCACAATTTATACAGAGTATAAAAAATACTTTATAGATTTTACATATCTATTGATTCTTTATTACAGCTTAATAACGTCAAAATATTTTTCTCTCAATGCATATGACCGAATGCACTATATGTATATTTCAGCATCTATTAAAGCTATAACACCAAACATGAAAGGGTAGTGCTATATTTTCCCTCAAAAGATACGTGAGACCTACCAATCACTGTAGAAGAAGAAATCATATGTCTTTATTGTATATATCCAATAAACCTCCCTTTGAATGAGTCTATTAATGTCACATCCTCTCAGTCCTAACCTTATCTTCTCAATTCCTTGAAACTTAACCTGTCTAAAATCTTCATTATGTACCTGCATAATATGTTTTCCCATTGCTACAACATTTTTAATTTGTTTACTAGTATCACCAGAGTACTAAGTTCAATTGTAAGGGACAGATTTATCAAAGGTCGAGGTGAATTTTTTAATTAAAATTTTTTAATTTCCAGTTATTTTTGGTGTACTTCTACTAGGGAATAGTCCAAATTCGATTTGAATTTGAAATTTTTTTTAGAATTCTAATACCGAAATTTACTGTACTGTCTTTAAAAATTCTACTTCGACCGTTCGCCATCTAAAACCTGCCGAATTGCTGTTTTAGCCTATGGAAGACCTCCTAGAATTGGAGTCAATTGGTGGAGTTTTTTTTTTCAATCAAAGGCCCTATTACTTCGATTCGTACGATTCAAATTTGGCCCAATACGGACCTATTTGATCGAAAACTGACTTATTCAGCCAAAAAAAAACTTAGACTTAAATTCGGTTGGTCTTTTTGAATTCGAATGTCGAAGTTTTTCAAATTCGAGCCTTGATAAATATGCCCCTTAGTGTTAAAAGTGTTCTCTGACTTCTGCAAGTTGCTAGGTACTGTATGTGATTACCCTGGTGTCACAGTTTTGTATAGGATAAGTTACTCCCACTACACTATGTTGCTAAAATAGTCCTGTACCAGCACAAAACTGCATACTTTACATCTACTCCTCCCATATTTAAAACAACCTTTTCTTTCCTGTTCCTGTTTTCTCCATTCTCTTAGGTACATAAAAGCTCGGGGAAATGTAACAGGATATAGATCAATCACTTCTAAATACAAATTTTATATTATCTAAGACGGACTTTTCAAAACTTATCAAGGCCCCTTCCGTGGCTTCAGTGGTCGATTTGGCTCCTGCTTCTGCGGCGGCTTCGGCTCCTACTTATGCAGCATATTAATCTTCTACTACTTTGGCTCCTTCTTTGGCAACTCAAGGGGAATATGGCTAATCCAGTAAGTGCATTAACACTTAAAAGCAACCAGGCCCGGGATAATTGTGCCTCACTGATAGCTGCCCTGGTTGTGGGTGGTGTCATGGAGATATGCGGTGGCTCAAAACCGTCCATATGTAAACCTGTGAGTCCTGGGCTGCCTTAAGCAGCACTACTTAAGATTTGTTTTCTAACCTCTTTGCTCTCCACTCACACACGTAAATACTGGTTACCATTTTTTAATTTTGTGTTTACAATTATTATTTTAACCAGCTGAGCCTTTTCTTATTGGTGTAACCAACATACTGAATACCAAAGCATTTTTCAAGTCCTCCTACTCCTACTGTTTTGAGCAGGACCCTCACCAAATTGTTGTATGCCGATGTGCGTTTCACTCCACAACGTGGAGCTTTATCAAGACTAATCTACTAGATACAGATAGATACATTTGAACCCCCTGATGTGACTTTGAGCTATAAGAGGGGGAGAGGATGTGAGAGCGAGACCACACGCTTGACCCTCAATGGTAAACAATATCTCCTGGGATGCTCTGCCAATGCTTTTAACTATGCACTCAATGATTTAACATTCTTCCCAACCTGGCCCACTAAATAATCTTCATTGTGTCTGGGACAAATCTGTAGGAGATTTTTCTTAATGCAATCTGCTATGCTAATTGGGCAATATCAGAATGGCGTGGAGCTCCATGTGTGTACATACAATTGACTGTATTAAGAGTATAATCTGATGGATGAACTTTTCTTTCCCCCTTTGGGACTGCTCTTTATATGGATGAAGCAGTTGAACTACAACTCCATTACACTGTGATGATTCAACCCCCACAGATAGGAAACAATGCATATAATGTGGGGTATTTGGTTATAAATTATGTTTTTACTTGAGTAGATTTGAATGTGCATTATATGTATTTTTTTAATCATCATACAAAAGGTGTTTTAAGGCTCTAATATAGAATGTGGAATGGTGCAATAACTCTGTTCTAGTTTCCACCTACTGCTCATCGCTGGTAGAGCTCATGATTGTGAGATGCAGACCTTTCTATCTGCCAAGGGAATTTACCACTGTGTTCATCATCGGGGTATATACAACTACAACTCCATTACACTGTGATGCTTCAACCCCCACAGATAGGAAACAATGCATATAATGTGGGGTATTTGGTTATAAATGATGTTCTTATGTTTTTACTTGAGTGGATTTGAATGTGCAATATATGTATTTTTTTAATCATCATACAAAAGGTGTTTTAAGGCCCTAATATAGAATGTGGAATGGTGCAATAACTCTGTACTAGCTTCCACCCACTGCTCATTGCTGGTAGAGCTCATGATTGTGAGATGCAGACCTTTCTATCTGCTAAAGGAATTTACCACTGTGTTCATCATCGGGGTATATCCCCCCCCCCAGTGCAAATGCTAAAGAGGCACTCTGTGAGCTGTACGGAGCTATTAGTGATCTGCAAAACACACACCCGGACGGATTGTTTATTGTTGCCGGAGACTTCAACCATGTAAATCTCAAGGTGGCTCTTCCAAAAATCTACCAACATGTAGATTTTGCTACGAGAGGGGAAAACACACTGGATCTAGTTTACACAAACATTCCTGTCGCATACCGGGCAGAGCCCCGCCCCCACCTGGGATACTCAGATCACATTTCTCTTATGTTAATACCTGCCTATAGACCGATTGTCAGGCGGTCCAAACCAGTTCCAAGGAAGGTGAGGACCTGGCCGGCAGATGCTATCCCTTCTATTCAGGACTGTTTTGAGTACACCGACTGGAACATGTTCGAAGAGGCTGCGACTGTCGAGGATAATACAAATTTGGAAGAGTTCACATCAACTGTGATGTGCTACATCACCAAGTGCATATATAATGACACTATTTACAAGAACATCACTATACGTCCCAATCAGAAACTGTGGTTGTCTGCTGAGTTACGTGATCTGCTGAGGTCTCGGAGCCTTTCCTTCAGATCAGGTGATAAGGCAGCTCTAAGAACGAGTAGGGCAAAACTGTCCAAGGACATCAAGGCAGCCAAACGTGCATATAGTCATAGGATACATAGCCAATTTCAAGACAGCGGGAACACCAGGCGCATGTGACAAGGCGTTCAGGCTATCACCAACTACAGGATGACAACACCAGTCTATGATGATGATGCCTCCCTTCCAGATATGCTTAATAAATTTCACACCTGGTTCAACGAAATAAACAACACGAAGGTGCCAAAGACCATACCCCCACACATCGACCAGGTGCTATGTCTGACCAAGTCTGATGTGTGGAACACTCTCCGCAGAGTCAACCGACGTAAGGTTTCTGGACCAGACAATATCCCTGGAAGAGTGCTCAAAGAATGTGCAGACCAGCTGGCAGATGTTCTCACCAAAATCTTCAACATCTCCCTGAGCACCGCTGTTGTTCCGAGGTGCTTCAAGGAGTCCATCATCATTCCTGTGCCAAAGAAGTCCCACGTGTCCTGCCTATCATCCTATCGCACTAACATCCACCATAATGAAGTGTTTTGAGAGGCTGGTCATGAGACACATCAAAGGCCTGCTCTCACCATCTCTGGATCCACTGCAATTGCCTACCCATCCAATCGCTCAATGGATGATGCCATCGCCACTACCCTGCACTTGTCACTTAGCCACCTAGACAATAAAGACACATATGTAGGTATGCTGTTCATAGACTTCAGATCAGCATTCAATACAATCATTCCTCAGCACTTGAGTGTTAAGCTGAGCATGCTGGGCCTGAACATCTCTATCTGCAACTGGATCCTGGACTTCCTGACCAAGAGACCTCAGGTAGTCCGAATGGGAAAAAACACCTCCAGTACCATCACACTGAGCACGGGAGCTCCCCATGGTTGTGTGCTTAGTCCACTGCTGTTCACACTGCTGACTCATGACTGTGTGGCAAGTCATGGATCCAATCAAATCATCAAGTTCGCTGATGATACAACCGTAGTAGGTCTCATCAGCAAGAACAACGAGTCATCATATAGACAAGAGGTGAAATGGCTAACGGACTGGTGCAAAGTCAACAATCTGTCTATGAATCCAAACAAAACAAAGGAAATAGTTGTTGACTTCAGGAGAACACATGGGGATCATTGTCCACTGTACATTGACGGATCTCTGGGGGAAATTGTCAAGAGCACCAAATTCCTTGGGGTACATCTGGCGGAGAACCTCTCCTGGTCCCTTAACACCAACTCTATAGTGAAGAAAGCACAGCAGCGTCTCTACTGCGAAAGCTGAAAAAAGCCCACCTTCCACCACCCATTCTCACTATCTTCTACAGAGGGTCTATTGAAAGCATTTTATGCAGCTGCATCACTTCCTGGTATGGAAACTGCTCTGTATCAGATCGTAAGATCCTGCAGCGGGTGGTGAGGACAGCGGAAAAGATCATTGGTGTCTCGCTTCCTGCCATTATGGATATGTACCACAACCGCTGTCTCCAGAAGGCTACCAGCATTGTCACCCACCCTGTACATGATCTCTTTACCCTCTTGCCATCCTGTAAAAAATACCGCTGTATTTGAAGGATGACTTCCAGAATGCGAAACAGTCTACTATTTCCACAAGTCATCAGGTATCTCAACTCCCAAGGACTGAACTGAATATATTCATAAGGAACTGAAATGTCCACTTTGCCCAGCATGACCGTGTACTAGAGTTGTTGTATAGCACCGGGGGGTTCTGGAGGAATATAAAAAGCAATACAGGCTGGCACACAAAGCGATTCAAACCCGGGTGCAACCCCTGGTACGTTTATTGCGTCACAATGTATCACCTGACGAAGGGGGAACGCCCCCGAAACGTTGTGACGCAATAAACGTACCAGGGGTTGCACCCCGGTTTGAATCGCTTTGTGTGCCAGCCTGTATTGCTTTTTATATGTGAAATTTGAGAGGCCGTCTCCCTGAGGAGCTGTGCACCAAGCGGAATCGTTGCAGAAAGGGCCTGAGTGTGCACGTGAGTTCGTACAGGGTTCTGGAGGAATGCCATTTCGTTTCTACTTTGTACTGTATTTATTGTATATGGCTGAAATGACAATAAAATCCACTTGACTTGACTTGACTTGATATAGAAAATCAGATACAAGTGTTCAAAGGAAACTTGAATCTACTGAGTTGCATTGAAATTGCAGCTTGTATTCTAAAAGTGTGACTGGACAAGTATCCACATTCATTCACTATGGCGTACACGTTAACCCCTTTCATTTAGGGTGTGCTGAAGGTCTAAAAGAATATAGAAAAATTCGGAGGTGATCGACTACCTCAACAGTGGAAACTTGCCCAATCACATAGAATATTAAGCACATCAACAGCAAGTCAGGAGGAATTCTATATGCATTTATATGAACTTTATATGCAACCACCAAACTTTGTTTTCAATTGCAAGTAACACCCTATAGGTCTGTGGACAAGGCTTAATCATTCCTACTGAGTTTTCACCTTTATAAGAATAAATTCTTACCCACTATCATACATCCATCGTCATAAATTATACATACATTTCTTCTATATTTGCTTTAAGTTCACACTTTATTTTTTGTGACAACAACATCTCTCACTTTCTTACCTATTTACATCATTCTCTTAATCTTGCTCTCTCACCTGTTTTACTTTGCTCTCCCACGGTCCCCTTCTCTAACTTAGGTCACATGCCTTTTTGTTCCTGATTTTCCCATCAAATGTTGACAGATAACAATAAATATGAGTACTCATTAGAGCACTTATTATACTTTAAGTTGTTGCTAATGGCCCAAAAATCAACTGATCACCTTATCTTATCAGTTTCTAAATGAGCAAATAAGACACTGTGTGCTGCAATAGTACAATTTAAACCACTGTTAATATTTTTATTAAGACTAAAATATACAATATTTTTATGATAATATATAAACGAAGGCAGCAGTGCAGGATTTTTTTTATTTGGGTGCCTTAAAAGACATGCTTGGGGATAAGGGACCCCATGAATGGGTTGAAGCAGTGGCAAGTAGCTCCTGTTAGAAAAGGCTCTATAAGTGTTATTATTTCAATTGTATCTTGATTTAGTGATCCAGTGGAGGAACTTTGAAAAAGATTGGCAAAGGTAAAAATTCGGAGGGGTTACTTTTCCTTTAATCAAGCAAATTTTGTTTGTTTTTGCAATTTTAACTCTGTTATACGTTCTATAAGTGTTAAACAGAGTGAGGTAGTAAGAGCAGATTTGTGCTCCACTGAGGACATTATAGTGGGGCTAACATTTTAACCACCTAAAAAGTCCAAACCCTAGTGGTATCAGCTTTGCACTATGACGCATCACGTTACTACTTGTGTTAAAATTTTGTTCAAAAGGGCACAAGTGCCCTATATAAGATTATGTTCAAATTTATTGCAAGTTAGGCACCAATTCGAACAAGACCCTACAGAGGATAATGAAGACAGCAGAGAAGATCATAGGTGTCTCTCTTCCTTCCATCACAGACATTTATACCACTCGCTGCATCCGTAAAGCAACCAGCATTGTGGCTGATCCAACACACCCCTCACTCCTGCCATCTGGAAAAAGGTACAGATCTCTCTCACACACACAATCAATCTGATCTTACTATGTGCCACATTACACAGCCACTGTACGCCATTTTATGGATGAATAGCCATTGGATACAATTGTTCTCTATGAACACATCTGCACTTTGTCATGTTCTTTATCATGTTCTTGCTACTGTCATGTCACAATGATACACCCATCATGTCTGACGTTTAGCATTATTTACTTAACATATTACATCTGCTGAATGTGCACTGTATTGTCCTGTCCCTGCACTATGGTCCTTGAGGAACGTTGTTTCGTTCACTGTGTACTGTACAAATGTATATGGATGAGATGACAATAAACTCACTCTTTACTCAATTCATATGTATTGTTAGCAGGGAATAAATGCAGGTCATCCTGTAAAATAAGATTGCCATCAGGAGTCAGGAATGATTTTTGTCCCCTCTGAGGCAAGTTGGAGATGCTTCAAATGTAGTTTTTTGCCTTCTTCGGAATCAGCTAGCAGTTAGGAAGGTTAAAATAGAGTTAAAAAATTGAACTTGATGGACATGTGTTCAACCTAACTTACTATGTAACTATGTAACATCCCAGAGGTGAGTGGAATAGAATCTAATCTATGCGCTGGTGCTTGCAAGAGTCCTAGTACACGCTGCCTCAGAATATCTGGTAATCCTTCTAGAGCTTCTCAGTTCTAGTGTTACCCAATCAACTGAAAAGCTGGAGACACTTCAACAACATCCATCTCATAAGGCTACAACTGCATTAGTTTAGACATGATCAACAACTACATTTATGATAGTATCAGCAACCTAAAAGTCCTAGCTTCATTCTTTGTGAACCAATCACACTTCATATTTATCAAAGAGTGCACATAAAGTTGATAAACAATTCACCAATAGGAAATTTCACAGCTCTCTATTCTATTCACATGTATCAGATTTCAGTGGAATATTTATCAAAGGATAAAATAGAGAGAACGCTTTCACTGTTAGATAAATATGCACCTAATTATCGTAAGCAAGTGAATAAACAGCAAGCGAGTTCCCATCTGTTAAACTTTTGTGAACTCTGTTTCACTTTGATAAATAAACCTCATAGTGTCAGATTTAGTCCAATGACAGAGCTAGAGCAGAATATATGTTCTTTTGCTGATCTAGTTCCCCAATAGGACCTTTGGGACCCCTGTAGGGAACACATATTTAGTGAAAGTACTTTCCTGTAAGTTACATCATATACCTCCCATTTCAAAAGGCAAAAACCATGCCATACTATCTAGTAAGCACAATCACAAAGCATCTACCTGGTTTCACCAAAATGTCTTCTTTCCTGTAAATGGATACTGTCATGGGAAACATGTGTTTTTCAAAATGCATCAGTTAATAGTGCTGCTCCAGCAGACTTCTGCACTAAAATCCAATTCTCAAAAGAGCAAACAGATTTTTTTATATTCAATTTTGAAATCTGACATGGGGCTGCCCCAGTCATGTGACTTCTGCCTGCACTTTAGGATGGAATTACTTTCTGGCTGTTATTTCTCCTACTTAATGTAGCTGAATCAGTCTCAGTGGGACTTGGCTTTTATTATCGAGTGTTGTTTTTAGATCTACCAGGGAGCTGTTATCTTGTGTTAAGGAGCTGCTATTTGGTTACCTTCCCATTGTTCTGTTAGGCTGCTGGGGGGAGGAAGGGAGGTGGTGATATCACTCCAACTTGCAGTAAAAGAGTGACTAAAGTTTATCAGAGCACAAATCACATGACTGGGGGCAGCTGGAAAACTGACAATATGTCTAGCCCCATGTCAGATTTCAAATTGAATATAAAAAAATCTATTTGCTCTTCTGAAAAATAGATTTCAGTGCAGAATTCTGCTGCAGCAGCACTATTAACTGATGCATTTTGAAAAACATATGTTTTCCCATGACAGTATCCCTTTAAGGATGGATAAAACATTAGTCAGTGCTACATCAATGGTGATAATGTTTACACTGTAACAGCTTAACCAAATTTTGAAAGCTTACAAAAGAATGCTGGAATCAACTAAATCTCAGATCAAGATGATTTGTTCTAATGAGGCTCTGGGCAGGCTTCAGAGCTGCTTCAATAAAATAGAATGGACTCCAAGTTAAAGACACATCTACTTACAATCAAGCAAAGTCAAAATGTACCCTAATAACAAGCCATGGTTAAAAATAGAAGGAACTGAAAGTTTGGCACTTTGCTTTCTTGCTCAGGGACCCAGTAAAGTACAAGATCTCCAGATATCCATAAGAGAGGCAAAAACTGTGCACATAGCATTGATTAGCAATTTTCTTGGAATTCACAGAAGCTTTTGCAGACCATTAAAAAAAATTACATGGGGGACAAGATACAGTGTCATATCCAAATATAGTAATACGTAAATCACAGTAAATTGATGGCAAACAACAACTAAGTGGAATGTAATCCAGATGCACCAACCCCAAACCCTTAGTAAAAGGGGCAAAAATAGGAGTAGGTACTCAAAAAGTCACGTTGGTCAACCAAAAGTATACCTGTATTAAAAACAAAACACTTTTTAACTTAAAAAAATAACTTTATTTGTTTTTAATATACTTTTGGGTAACCTGCATAACTTTTTGGGACCCCATCCCTGTTTTGGCATGTACAACAATATACCGTATAACTAAGATGATTTTCACTCTTTCAGGTTTTTTACAAGATTAAAAGAAGATAACTAAGATTGTGTCTTTATATTGGCACCTAGCACAGGCATTCCTGCACTGGCAAATTTCGAATTCATGTGAGTTTTTTAAAACTCCCAAATAAAAATGTATTAATCAAATCAAATTTTCTCAGCTCAGACTAATTGAATCGACCCGAAAACTCGAATCGAATTAGATGCGAATTAGAAAAACTCGATTCTAATTCAAAAAACTCGATTTGAGTTTTTTTCTCCAAAAATAACTCGAATGTCAGGACCTCTCCCATTGACTTACGTATACAGTAATTCGGCAGGTTTTAGGTGGGTAATGGTTGAAATCGAGCTCTTAAAGGGCCAGAGTATGATAAATCTCGAAATTCAAATTAAAACTCGAATTGAGTTTGGATAATTCACAATTCGAATTTGAGAGTTTTGACCAAAAAGAAATTCGAAAATTCAAATTTGAATTTTCACTTTGACCCTTAATAAATCTGTACTTAAGTGTTCTAGTCCTGACCAGTGGCCAAAGCATACTATTAATGACCACCAGAGGGCCATATCAAGATCAGTAGTGCTTGCCAAAGGCTGGGTGACCAGCAGGAATGTAGACCTAAGAACTGGCAAGGACGGGATATACTGTATATAGGCAGTCTCTCCTAGGAGGTCTCTGTGTATGAGCTGCATCTGATAATGTTTTATTCACCAGTAGGTCTTTCTAGCTGACATGAGGTGACCCATTCTGATTGGAAGAAAGGAGGTTCGGTCTAAATATTCAGAAGGGTTTTTTTACAGTGAGAACTGTGAAGATGTGGAATTCTCGTATAGGCTGATACATTAGATAGCTTTAAGAAGGGGTTGGATGGCTTTTTAACAAGTGAGGGAATACAGGGTTATGAAAGATAGCTCATAGTACAAGTTGTTCCAGGGACTGGTCCAATGGCCATCTTGGAGTCAGGAAGGAATTTTCCCCCTCTGAGGCAAATTGGAGAGGCTTCTTTTTTTTGCCTTCCTCTGGATCAACTAGCAGTTAGGCAGGTTATATACAGTATAGACTGAAAAGTTTGAACTTGATGGGCATGTGTCTTTTTTCAAACTAACTTACTGTGCTACCATGTTATTATGTTATAGAGCCTGGGGTGGAGGTATGTCTCAGTAGGAGTAGCTAGTGTGAAAACAGACTTTATTAGGCTCAGGGTAGTAAGTGAGCAACATAATGCTCCAGTGTGGAAAGTAAATATTGGTGCCACCTGGTCGAGTAGAGGCTCAAAGGTACATACTTAGGGATAGAGGTACATCTCACAGAAGTTCCGCTTGAAGGGTCTTGTACTTGGGCCTAGTGAGTACTATATGCAGTTTGTTATCATGTTATAGAAATCACTATTAGAGAACCCATCTGTCAGTAAATTAATGATTATTTGTACTATTTCATCTTTGATCATCCTCAAAAGAGACTGGTATACATCCCAGCAAATAAACAGTTACAAATTAATGAGAGTTATAGTTTAAGGAAGCTACCTCCACCAATACAACAAGGGCCCATCCTAAATGCTAGCGTCAAATGTAATGCCTTTTCTGTAAAGATTTCCTGGGATTTCAGTGGGTTGAGGGCAAGTACAGATTAAAATTCAGTGTTTGCTTTTGAAGTGTCAGAGAGTATAGCTTTGTATTTGCCAATAGCATTACCAAGGATATATAGTTTCAACTATATGAGCAGTCTTTTCTCTTACATTATGTACTGTCCCATGCTTGTTGTTGCATGTTGTAAGTTTCTATAGTGTTGTATGTAACATATGTAATGTGCCTACTACAACAAAACTTTTCCTATGTACTTTGTACAAAAGGCAATACAACTAAAATAAGACTTGATATTATAAATATCTTCCCAGTCACTTTCATCAGAGAAATTCTCTTCCTGCTTCTTCTACTAGCTTGCGGCTGTGCATGTGCAGTAGACTTTAACAAAAAAAGCTGGCTATTTTGTTCTTCTGTGCATGTGTCTGCCCTGGAAAATTTGAAGAGCGAAGAAGCAGGAAGAGGATCACTCCATGGTGCTTGCTTGAAGGGCCCTGGATCGGTGCAGTTTTCTGCTGAGAGAAGCACCGGCCTGGAGTGTCAGGTAAGTAAATACATAAAGAAATGCTTCAAGTAAAGGTTAACAGAAGCAATAGGCTGTTGCTTCCATTCAACTGGTAAAAGAGCAGGGCAGGTGGCATGCAAAATTAAGTCTGTAGTAACAGCTCAGAGGTGAAAACCAGGAGACCAAGTAAACTCAGGAGCTAGACCACAGAAAAGTCTCCATTGAACCTTCACTGGGTGGAGGAGGAGTCAGATTTGAATAACTCCGTAATCTTGAATTTTCTATATTTGTACCTGATGAATCAGGTGTGAGCCAATAAGGCAAAGACAGGGAATAAATTGCTCATCTTTAATTTAATCATCTGAACCCTTGAGTCTCCTGTGACTCAACCAGGCAGAAGCAGTGGCCCATAAACATAGTTAACAGTTCTAAAATGGGCAGGCCCTGACACATTACAAAATCCCTTACAAGGATGGCATCCCTAAATAACACTGATGTGTATTTAAGGTGTTTTATCTTAGTATCTAATTGCAGGAGGGAGGCAAGATGCAAACTGCAACATTTGAGGGTTTTTATAGAAAAATGCGACTTTTAGCAAAGCTTTGCAGTTTAGAAGTTTCAAGTAAAAAGACACATTTATCAATTTAAGATTTATAAGAATGTGTGCCTTCTCAAAATGTATGGTTTTCTGGGGTTAACTTATTTTGGGTCTTCTGTGAGTGGTGTTTTTTAGGTGCCACTGCCAAAAGCCCAAGGTGTTTGTGAACAACGCTACCTTTGGAGGTCTTTAGTCTTGCTGTTTGAACAAGGATGACGGCTTCTGGTCTATTTTTTGGGCCTGAAACATGAGAGCATTAAATATAGATTATACTGAACTTAGTGGTCCAAGCTGGAATGAAAATAATACTTGTTTATATCTAATCATCAATAATAAAACAAATCCATTGTTAAAAGCTTTATAATATGGGCAAAAATGTAAATACTTTTGTATTTCCAAAATCATTGGAAGGCTTTGTGAAGGTTTTAAGTTTACATCTTTTTTTCACGATATAGAGCCATTTAAATGAATAAAAATATTTTTATATTAGGTGCAGCCTATATTTCTATATATAGAGTGCATTTATGGGTCTCAACCAGTGAACCTAGGGAGCAATTTATATCATATTTATGGCTTTAATGATTTCATAATGATTTTACATGATAAACCACATGTAACACAGTGAACTTATGCATATGAATCTTCACCAAATATTTCTGGTTTGCTAAAGGTTAAAGGAATAATAGGAAGGAAAACCTCTGAGCAGTACTAACAATTTTACCAGGATTTATAATGGAAACTTGTTAATGCAACTGTTTATTATGACCAAAACAGATGACAAGTGATTTCTGACAGAGCTAAACCTGATTGTTTGATTTCATAGATTAAATCATTGGAGAATATATACCACATATCTCTGTAATGGGCCCTCCCTAAACTCCTTAGTCAATACAGCCAAATGGTCTGTCCCTCCCCAGTGCATTAAGGGAGAACTAAACCCCCAATAAGAAAATCCTCTACCTACTATCCTAGATAGTCCCCCTCCCTGCTTCCCACTCCCACATAGTTACCCCTAAAATGACCCTTAAGAGTTTGCTCACGTATCGGTGCAGAGAAATGCAGCGGAGCTCATGGGCACCCACCTTCTGGATCTCCAGTCTTCGTCTGTAAGTGAGTGCTGTATTGGAGCATGCGCAGTTGGAGTAGTCTTCCGGTTCATAGCAACTGCGCATGGGACAAAAGTGCTGGAAATTGCTTAAAGGAGGGAAGAGGACCTGAAGAAGACTGGAGATCCGGAAAATGGCGTCCATGAGCTTTGCTGCATTTACTCTGCACTGATACGTAAGCAAACTCTTAGGGGACATTTCTGGGGTGACTAAATATGGGGTTTTTTCTTTTTGGGGTGGTTTAGTTCTCCTTTAAGATCTATGTGAGATGCAGGCTGGTGTCCTTGCTGTATACATGACAATAGCGATGTGTTTCCCTGCTGTTTTACAGGGCTCCAGCCAAGTGCACTCCACCTTAATAAAGAGTTGAAAAACCCCCATAACAGCTTCACCCAGGTCATTTTGTCAGCAGCTGTGTGTCTATATGCTGATGGAGTGTGGGGATCTGGTGCCTTCGCAGGCTGGTGCAACAAGGAAGGTTAGACACATGAAAAGTTAGTATAGTGTAAATGTAATGTAAAACATTCTCACAGATTTTAGTCCATTGAAACGTAAATGTTGTGATTATAATAGGACTGTATGCTTATTCATTGGTATTAGCCAAGATAAATTGCCAGCATATTACCCTAGGCCAGCCAGTAATGGAATGGGCCTAATATTTCTACATTTAAGAACTGTGGAGCATCTAAACATATTTTCTTTCCTTTCCACAAACCCTAGTCATTTTTTAGGAGATCTGGGGCAAAAATATAAACCCTTCACCAATGTACATTGTAATCTGATGTTTTATTCAGCATGACCATAAAACTTCACCGTAGCAAATATAGTAGGGGATTTTTAGTTTTTCATTCCAAAACATGCAACTACAAAAAAGTACAAAAAAAAACTACCAAGAATTCACATAGACATATGACTTGCATTGGGTGTAAAGATTTTTATCCTTTTGCTAATTCTTAAACTTTCTATAGAAAACCATAAACTTAAAATCCTGTCTGTAGTTGACAGCATTTATTTTACCTTTAATTTCAATGGTGCAGTTGCAGGGAAGTTGTTGTTAGGTTACTTAATAGTACAAGTATAGGATCTGTTATCCAAAAATGCTCAGGACATTCCGTAATTTGGATCTTCATATCTTAAGTCTACTAAAAAATAATGTAAAAATTAAATAAACCCAATGTCACAAATGGCAAACAATATTCAGAACCGATGCTAGGCTCCTTGGTCTTGGCTCTTGCTTTTGCCTTTAACAGCCTCCTTTCACCTCAGAAGGAGCCCTAATCGGATGCCGCCAGGTCTTAACCAAGCTAAGGTTCTGAACGAGCAAAGGGGCACGATCGTTAGCTAGGTTTTGGAGAGAAAGCACAGTTCTTGGAATAGGCATAGTCAAACAGGCCGGGTCTGTGCAGGCAGAGTTCAAGCAGGTTTGGACAGGTAAGGGTCAAAACCGGAAGATCTTTCAGAATGGTCAGGCAGGCACAGGTCAGGATTACAGAGTTCAGAATAGTCAGACAGGCAAGGGTCAAGATCACAGAATTCAGAATAGTCAGGCAGGAATCAAAACAGGAATCAGATTACACAGAAAACGCACCCAGGAAACGACTTAATAGAACCAAACAACGGGCAAAGAACACAGGCTGAAGCACCTTTAAATACCTTTGAAATCTGCACCTAGGCGTCATGACGTCATGATGCCTGCGACAATTCGACGCGTAAATTCAGGAAGTGCGTGTGTTTTGTTTATTATTGGCAGATTTTGGCTGTGGCTAGGGACAATGGTACTCCTAAAAACATGGGGCACATTCTTTCGGTAATTTGCCAGCAGGCCCGGATTTGCGGCAAGGCCGCATAGGCCCGGGCCTAGGGCGGCAAAAAAATAGGGCGGCATGCCGCCCAGCCGCCGTTCAACTACACCAGCTGCGCCTGCGTTTTTCCGCTGGCGCGCTGGGAAGGCGGGTGCTAGGACCGCGCGGCCGCCTGGTCGGACCGCGCGGCCTAGGGGCGCCCAGAAATGAAATCCGGCGCTGTTTGCCAGGTCCTATTAACAATTTAAAATGGTAATTTCTACTGTTTAATATGAACAAAAAAAATTATATACGCAGGTCTGGGACCTGTTATTCAGAATGCTTGGGATTATCTGGGGGTTTCCAGATAATGGATATTTCCATAATTTGGATCTTCATACCTTAGATTAAACCCAATAGGCTGGTTTTGCTTCCAATAAGAAATAATATCTTAGTTTGGTGCAAGATACTGTTTTATTATTGCAGGGAAAAAGGAAATAATTTTGATTGATTTGGATTATTTAATAATAAAGGAGTCTATGGGAGACAGGCTTTCTGTAATTCAGAGCTTTCTGGATAAGGGGTTTCCAGATAACGGATCCCATATATATATATATATATATATATATATATATAAATATATATATATGTATATATATGTATATATATATATATTTCTGTAATACGGATCCCATACCTATAGTGCATGAAATGCAAACACAGAGATTAGTATAGGCTAGGTAGATTTAGTAAGTCACAATGACCAAACTATGAAGGTATTGAAATAATAATTTTTTTGTGAGGCAGTCGGGGTAAAAAGATATTTTGACATGTTTTGATGTTGGCAAGATTAAAGAGTATTTGATCTTTTTGTAAAATGTTTTCAAATGTTGGGAGGTATATTAAAATTGTATTTTGTTCAGTTGTTAGCACCACTGCTGTGCAGTGCTGGGGTCTTGAATTTAATTCTAAGAAAGGGCACAGAGACCGATCTAGGGCTAGGTGCCTCATTTGGAAATCCAGTCCTATGTTGTGGTGTTTATACTTTGCTAATAAAGCACTATTATACTCTACTCATCCTCGGCTACCCAAAACATAACATACGTTTGCCATAGAATTTGTTAAGAAGCTTGTTAAAATTGCCTCATATGCCATTAATGCAATAGCTGGAATTTTAAAGCAAAGTTAAGCTTCAATTTTTTTGCCACTTTATTAGGGCAACTACATATTCTGCTATATATCAGCATTTTTTATGGTGCCATTGCAAAATGTTAATGAATAGGTTACATTAATTAGCAGTACATTTTATTTATAAAGTAATTACTACAAATGTATCAATGCATTAAAATAGTGATCGTGAATAGTGCTCAATTAATATCAGTTGATTAAGTATGTATTATTTATTACAATAAATATATTTAAATTATCAATATTACATTTACATGTTATCATTATTCCCCAATAAGACTTACTAATATTTGCTTATCTATAAAAAATTGTGACATTATCAACTTAATTCTATTCTCTGGGTAAGAATAGAAATTGCCTTATAGCCACATGGGGCTATTTCTCAGCCTGTGTTTAAGCACAGGACAGGAAACTAGCAGCTATCTGGTTGATATTGTTAAATTTAACCTAACAACCAGACAGTGGTTTGAAGAGAGACAGGGATATGAACATAGCCGGGCCTAAATAGAAAAATAAATAGCATTAACAAGTAACATCAACAATAAAATTGTAGCATCACAGAGAAATCTTTTTTTTTAAGTGCTGAGATCAGTGACCCAGATTTGAAAGCTGGAAGTCAGTAGAAGAAGCCAAATAATTCAAAAATTATAAAAGATAAAAATAACGACCAATATAAAGTTGCTAAGAATAGCCCATTAAACAGTATAACATACTAATGGGGGAATGTAATAAAAGTCGGAAAGAGCAAAACAATTAGCTCAAATAAGATTGAAAAGTCTCATTTCGCCATGTAATACTCTTCCTTAAACTGTTATTACATTGCAAATTTTAATTGCGCATTGCGAATTTTATATGCCCACTTTTAAGAAGTGCTTGAAGGTGTCGTAATCTTTTGGAGCAAACATAACAACTTTTTCAGTAAGAAGTTTTATTACATTCACTGCGCACTGGCACTAACTATAAAATTCGCAAACCTTCCACTGTCGGAAGTGGTCGCTAAACAGTTTTCGGGTTCACAAAAGCTATATTAAATTTGCACAAAGGCAAATTTGTTCACACAGAGGCATAACTTTTCACATTGCAAATATTTTTTCAGTTACTGACTTTTATTACATTCCCCCATAAAAGTTTACCTGAAGGTGAATGCCCCTTTAAGTAAGAATTATGAAATAGCTTATCATGTGTGAAAATAGGTGAAAGCATATACGTGCACCAAAAACTTTACAATTACAGAAGTGATTGCAATTTATAAACTAATTCTGACACTTTTTCTTTCATTATTTCTGGCTTCTATAGTACTTTAGTTTTCAAATGCCTTTGTGCAAGAGAGAACTGCAGGGCTTTTGATGACACATCAGTTTCATAGGCTAATGAAGATAATGAGTGTTTTGTACTATTTCAGCAAATAATTTCAGTATATGGTGGAGAATTCCCAATAATCAGAAATATTTGAATTAAATATTTAGAGGAATGGGGTCTGTTACAAGAATTACATTTCCCATAAATTTAATTTTAAGCAAGCAATTTTTTAATCCACCTTTTTTGGTTCTTTTTAATAATAAAAACAATACACGTATGGGACCTGTGATCCAAATATTCGGGACCTGGGGTTTTTATGGACAACGGATCTTTCCATAATTTTTATCATCATACCTTAAGTCTATTACAAAATCATGTAAACATTAATTAAACCCAATAGACTGGTTTTGCTTCAAATAAGGATTAGTTATATCAAAGAAAGGATCAAGTACAAGGTACTGTATTATTATTACAGAGAAAAAAGGAAATCAGTTTTAAAAATGTGGATTATTTGATCTTAATGGAGTCTATGGGAGACATGCTTTCCTTAATTCCGAGTTTTCTGGATAACGGATCCCATAACTGTACACTGATGGTAACTAAACAAACATAAATCCAACAGGTTTTTGTAATGATTAATGGTCATTTAACAGTCTAAAGAAAGCTTTGTCCAAGCATTTTCTTTTCTACACACACACCCGGGAACCATCCCCCAAAGTTATAAATATGGCCCTTAAGGTAATAGCATCATTCTATATCTGTTATCGATTATTACTTATGCTAAGTATGTCATTGATTATTACTTATGCTATGTCTGTTATTGATTATAAACCTGTAAAAAAAAAGTTCAGAATGACCCATGAGAAGTGATAACAGATTTACTTAATTTACCTTTTTGTATCTTTTGCACCTGGGTCTCCTCCTTGGCACATAAATAAATGAAATACGGCATTTTGTGTGTTTTTGTGTGGATGGTGATGTGTGTATTGTGTTAGTTTAAATCTTTTTATACATCTTTCTATCAGTCACCTTTACAAATGCTATTTTGTTACTATTCCATTTGGCTAGTATGTCTGGGAAAAGACAGAAAGGGCGTGTATTTAGTGTGCAAATGTGTATTTATAGTGATTATAAGATAATCATTAAGCACCCTCAAGCCATTTCGATGTCAATGTACATTCTTTTCAGTGGGTTTCATTAACACTGCTAGTTTTTCTGTGTTAGGAAGTTTTGCTATCTCTGTGTGCAAGTACTAACGTGTATGACAAAGAATAGGTGCTTATGTGTTATGTAAGGGTTAAGCGGGCAGGTCCTGCACCTGTTAGATTTGAGCACACACAGGGTGTGTTTACACAGGTACGGGACAGTACTATATAAACTATGATGGTTCAACGAGAGAGTGGAGGGAAGAAACAGAGGCAGTGAGAGAGTAAGAGTGTAGAGAGACATTTGACAGGAGCAATAGTAGTGAAGATATAGTATAAAGAAGGAAGCCTGATTTTTGAAAGAAAAGAAAAAAGGAAAAGGGGAATACTTAGGTGAATAAAAAAAGCAGGGAGAAAAAGGAGAGCAAAAGAGCAGAGAAAAAGGCTAAAGGGGGGATTAGTAAAAAAAATGGTGAATTAAGCAGATAAAAAAAGTAAAGGAAAAGTAAACCTGAAGGAAAAGTAAAACGTGAAGAAATAAAAAACAGAGTAAAGGTAGAAGGAGGAAGAAAGACGAAGACATCAGTTACTGGACACGTGTCTCTTCCAGGATTTAAAGCATCGTCAGCGAGAGACAGAGGGAGGAGAGAGGAGTTAGAGGAAAAGAGGAGGGAGAGCAAAGGAAAGAGAGGGAGGCAGAAAGTGGAGAGAGGTAACAGTGGCAGTAACTGTGGTGTCACAGAGTTGCCACATATGTCCAAGTAACATCCCACAAGCAACACTTCTCATATCAACAGGTAATGCTCAAACTATCTGCTGGATACAATTCATGAGGAGTAAGATCATTACACAGGCCAAATAATTTTTATTATTAATCTACATTGTAATTTCTCCATTTTAGCAGCTGTTTATTTCTTGGTGTGTTACATGGTATATGTCCTGTTATTTGTTTTGTGCTATACTAACAAAGTTGTTGCTAACTCTTTACAGCTTTAAGCTCTTTAAATAATGTTCGTGTCCTTTTGCAGGTTATTTGCTATGCTATAGAATACACGTTCTGCAATTATAAATTGTTATATTGCGTGTTTATGTCAAATATGGGTGAATTTCTGAGTATTATAGGATAAAAGGCAGAGATGTATTTTGGGATTTTTTTTTGAAGATCCTTATCAGTTTATTTCTGCAGGGTTGGTCCCATTAACTAAGATCCCATAATCTGTGGTAAAACAGTACTTAGTAAGAGTTATGTATTAGGCTGATACTGATACAGTCATCACAGTCAACAACATGGCTTTTTACTTGCTATGCAATCTTACAGACATGTTTACTTTGAAATTAAACTGCTAGCATATCAATATGTCTTATATATGATGGTGTGGGAATGTACCTGTTTACCTATTAATCAATATTATATTTATGTAAATACAAAACAAAACCTCAAAGTGTGATGGAAATTTCAGCCCCCATGATAAAATACAGTATAGTGCTGTTGCTTTAATTCTGTAAGGCTAACATGAAGTTGCAAAATGGTTTGAAGAACAGAACAGTGGTGGCATTTCCTTATTATCCATTACATGGAGCTCAAATAATTGTTTATTACTATAAAAGCTAAAAAATGAATGATGCTTTAAAAAAACAACAGCAGAAACACTAAAGGGTCAATAAAACAAAGTGGTCTATAGATAAAACAGCAGCTCAGGCAGGTGATTCTGTCTCTGTGTGTCCCTGCTTGTGATCCAGTGTCACCATGTCCTTGTGGAGAGAACAATCTGGTCTGGGCTCATTCGAATTTGAATGCTTTCCAAGGCATGCTTTTTTACATTTTTATTGTGGTTTTTACAAAACAAGTCCTGTCCATAAGAATGCAGAGGTATAACTAGTCTATTTTATTTGTTTATCAGACTATTTATGGTGGACAGTGGTTTAGTATGTTTCTCATAAATAAAATGTTAATTTTTTTTGGTCAGCTTTTTCCCTTTAATTGCTTTTTTAGGATTTACAGGCTGTGGTCCTACACTCTTTGTTTTTTTATATATATTCTATCTGCATCTATATGTTACTGCAACACTTAACTCTCTTAGAATATCATGGTTTCTGCTTGCAAAGTGTTATATCTATCACAAAATCATGAGCTACTGACATTTTCATGCATATTAGATATAGAACTAGTCCAGTTAACATGTTTGATAGTAACTAAAGTATTATGGTTGCAACACTCTGTGGGGATAAACCATCTGACCGTAGAACATTTCTCTCAGCTTCCTCATTCGCCACAGTTTTATCTCTTTGAAAGAGTGGTCCCTTTAACAGGCTTAGAAGTTTCTTTATTTCTGCTCAGCCACTGGAATATATGGGATTTCAGCATTTTAAACACCACTTAGCAACATATACAGGATTTAAAGCACAAAAAGCACTCACCATGTAGTGTTTTATTCTCTAAGTTTTTGCAACATTGCCTGGGTTGTAAAGATTATTAAAAATGTCAATTAAAGTTAATCCATTTTGTGAAGAGTGCAATAACAGGCACTGAAGCTACGTGCAGCACAGACATTATGACACTCAGGAGTTTGACAATGTTATAAGTTGTCAAAGGAGAGCTAAACCTGAACAAAATTTTAGGTTATAAAACGCTACACCTTTTGTTTTGACCTTTCGTACCAGCCCAAGGCCTGTAAAGCCCCTTTCAATGAATATGTGCCTCCAAAGATGCCCCAGTAAATGCCTATCTTCTTTTCTGCTGATCATATGCTCTGTGCTGCTTTCTGTCACCTGAGCTTGGGGAGTTATAATATACAAAATATATGAACAATGTAGCTTCCTGGATAACGGGTTATTTCGATAAGAGAACTCAGACATCAGAAAATTTTCAATACAAGATTAATTAGTAATTAATTGACATTTGAATGCAATTGCATAAAAACCAGTGCATTCTACATCAACAATGATTATCAACTGGTTCTATAACATAATACTTATATCTGCATTATGATTATTAACACATAAAGGGCCAAAATATTAAAGGTCCCAGACTGCACAATAGAAGGCATTTACATGTACAATATATACAGTATTATATACAAATAACAACTGATACAGGTGGTAAAGACAACCCCACTCTTTAGAACTTATAACTTATTTTTCTGCTCATATTTAGCTTTGCTTTTCAACAGCTGTTCAAACCACAATTAAGGGGTCATTTACCAATCCCCTGAAGGTGTACTGCTCTTAGAATTGCCACTTTTGGGTTTTATTGAGACGGGACAGGTGGTGACATCACTGGGTTGGAAAACCAGGCTGGCAATTTCAACCTCGACATCCCTCCCAAAAACCAAGCTGTCTGGGTCAAAACTGGGCAGGTGGCAAACTTGGCTGCTCTTTGTATGTAGCGCCAGAAGTCACAGCTCAGCCCTTTAGGGCAGGCAGTCAGGACAAGGCCCGGATGCAGAAAAACCTCTAATGTCACTCTGTACCCAGAGCCAGGCCAGGCTGGCCAGGTGCCCTAGGCACATGCATGCACGGATTGCCGTGTGCACACGCGCGAATTGACATGGCGCGCATGGGTGAATTGTCAAAACATAGGTAGGCGCCAGAGAAGGTACGTGCCTGGCGCCCCCCAAGCTTTGCGCCCTAGGCACGTGCCTACTCTGCCCATCCCTAGTTCCGGCCCTGTCTGTACCTTACACCTCTGAATGATGTGCAAGGTATGGAGCAGGACGGAGGGTGCCTTTGTACCTCTCCCTGCCCACCCCCCTTCAATCAACCACTACCTAACACAGACTGTGCTTGATTCAAAGTGCATTCTGCAGTTCTCTGTCCTCCAAAATGGAGCCCACATCGATGCAGCCTTATTGTAAATAACCCCTTAATTGTGTGCAGTGCCACTGGTGTAACAATCTAATATGTGGACTCTGACAGTATGGTACCGTTAGCATTTCTAGGCATATTCATTTTAGGCTTTAGTTCTGCTTAACAAAAAACATTTACTACCAAAGAGGGAGAAGGTTGTTA
Organism: Xenopus laevis; assembly: GCF_017654675.1. NCBI lineage: Eukaryota > Metazoa > Chordata > Amphibia > Anura > Pipidae > Xenopus > Xenopus laevis. The sequence continues at coordinate 58,778,204 of NC_054374.1, forward strand.
AAATTTGAGGTATGCTATGAGTTAAGAAAATGTTTCTATCCATCCCACAGATATTGTCACCTGCAAAATGGGCAGCAATAGTGCAAACCTTCCATCTGTTACACACTCCAGACTAGCCCTACAGGATTCAACCCTCACTAGCTTGGACAAAGCATCCGATGAGGGTGCACCAGGGTACTACCTGCCATTCTGTGACATGCTTTATGCAGGTGAGGGGGGAAGCTGGGCACCCAAAGGGCTGATGCAAGTTGTTCACAGAGGGGAAGGTACAAAGGAGCCAGAGCAATGTCCTGTTATAGACAGCCAGGGACTCCATCATGAATTGGAGTATCAAACCTCACTACACCTTGAAGACCACTCCCTGGAGCAAATGCAGACCATGGTGGTAGGAGAAGTATTGAAAGATATTGAGACTGCATGCAAACTTCTCAACATTTCTGCAGGTTAGTAACTGCATTGGAACTTAATTTTTATTGTATTAGTTTCAAATGTATATATATGTATTGTATGTATATGCATTTATATTGTAAATTATTGAAGCCTATTTTATGTCTATATATTATATAATTACACATGCACACATTTTTTTTACCTATAACTCGTTATATCACTGTAAATCAGTAATTGTTTTAACCTGTGTATGGAGCACTAGAGAAATGAACGACTATAGAAAAAATCGTATAAAATAAATATATCAATAATATCAGCAGCTTTAAAAATTATATATATTATATATATATATAAATTATATATATATTGGATTGTTGTTTTAAAGAACAGTGTGCAAAAAACAGCATCTTTATAAACACAAAATACATATCAGTTACCCCCTGAGGTATAAACAGTTACAACTCCTAACCATAATGTTCACCACCCCTCCAGACACAGAATATTCAAAGCAGTGAAGTAGGAAAGCGAGTTTGGTTGGGTAGGCGGGTGAAACTAATCTGTGAGAGCGTCAGTCCATATGTAATTTGTGTGCATGTGACTTTATGTGCAACGTGCATATTGAAAGTATTTTATTTGAAGTGGAAGGCTACACTGTGCTAAATGGAAAAAAAAGACATAGGGACAAAATAAAATAGTTAAAATAAAGAATATGCATAAAAATACAATTTATTGTGGAGGTGTTTTTATTGAAGTTTGAATTTTAGTGGTTTTGGAGTTTTTGAAACTATGACTAAACTCTAAAACAACGATTATCATTGAATTTATTAACAGATCCATATAAAAAAAAAGTAAAAACGAAAAAAAGGGCTGAATGGTACACGAAAAAAACCCAAATACCTCGAAAACCTCTAAAAATGAGAGTTTTTCGGACAATTCGTAGTAAAAAGAAATCCGAAAACCTGTGAAAATAGGATCCAATAGGATCAGTCCTCCTCTGAAAAATTAATGAGTTTTAACTAAATTAAAATATAATGCCCTGCCCTGGTAAAACTGGTGTGTTTGCTTCAAAAACACTACTAAAGTTATAAAGTAATATATAAATAAGATGTAGCCAGGGTCAACCATTCAAAGCAGAAAAGGCTCAGGTTATGTAGCAGATAAGCTCTGTAGAAGATAATGGTGTACTACGGAGCTTATCTGTTATTTAGCCTGTGCCATTTAGCCCTATTTCAACTGTCTTCATTGCTACCTACTCATCAGCTTGTTTATTAAAACTATAGTCCTGTTTCTGAAGCAAACATATTTGTTTTACTAGTGCAGGGAAACAGTACATTATATTTTAATTACTTTCAAATCGTTCACTTTGTTGTATTACTGTTGCTTTAAGGATCGTCTTTCTATACAAAACATATGGAGGAATGTAATAAAAGTCGGTAATGGAAAAAATATTTGCAAGGTGAAAAGTTATGCCTTTGTGCGAATAAATTTTCTTTTGTGTGAGTTTAATATAGCTTTTGCAAACCCGGAAACTGTTTAGCGACATCTTACTACACTGGAAGAACCTTCAAGCACTTCTTAAAAGTGGACAATTTGCTATTAAAATTCGCAATGCAATAACAGTTTAAGAGAGAATATTACATTGCATGTGTATTTTTATTCTTATTTGTGCACATTGTTTTGCTCTTTGCCACTTTTAATGTAACACTATTTCTCCTCCTTTTTTCCACAGACCCAATGGAGTGGTCTGCAGGTAATGTGCAGAAGTGGATTCTTTGGACAGAACATCAATACCGCCTCCCGCAGGTTGGTCGCAGTTTTCAAGAGCTGACGGGGAAGGATCTCTGTGCTCTGAGTGAAGAAAACTTCAGAGAAAGATCACCATTGTGTGGGGATGTTCTATATGCTCACCTAGATATTTGGAAATCAGGTGAAAATGAAGGAGAAAATATTAGTCATATACAATTTTGGGAGAAACTGTCATAAATAAGGTTATAATTCACCAAAGATATAGGGCTGTGTAATTTACTCAATTTATTGGTTGTACCTTGGCTTAAGTTGTACATATTGTTTAGTCTAGAGCAGGGCCTAGGTAATTTAGCACACTAGATACATTACACTTCTTCAACCCCCCTTTTTCTAAAATCACACGTCATCTGCTTGTCTTCATCTCTGTACAATCTTTTACTTGTCAGGCCTGAGCTGAGTAGCAAGCAAACGTTTCACATAAGCACATGGAGAAAGAGGCAAGTAGGTGATTTGTGATATTAGAAAAGGGGCACAGATATTTAAATAAAAGTTATCCCCTTCTAATAATGCACATGAGGCTGCTGCCTCTTCTGCCTACTCCTAATGCCAACCCTAATCCAGTCAGTAAATCCATGTCAGTCTTTTTATGTAGAAATATTTTAAATTGATAAGATAAAAAATATATTTAAAAACAACATAAGATCATTAAAAATTGTACGTAGAACTTGGCAATAAATATCTTGGACATTTAGGGGCCCATTTACTTAGCTCGAGTGAAGTGAAGGAATTTGCATTTCGAATGTTTTTTTTGGCTACTTCGACCATCGAATGGGCTACTTCGACCTTCGACTACGACTTCGACTTCAAATCGAACGGTTCGAACTAAAAATTGTTCGACTATTTGACCATTCGATAGTCGAAAAAAAAAAAACTTCGACCCCCTAGTTCGCCACCTAAAAGCTACCAAAGTCAATGTTAGCCTATGGGGAAGGTCCCCATAGGCTTAGCTATCTTTTTTTGGTCGAACAAAAATCGTTCGATCGATGGATTAAAATCCTTCGAATCGAACGATCGAACAAATGGCGCTAAATCCTTCGACTTCGATATTCGAAGGATTTAACTTCAACAGTCGAATATCGAGGGTTAATTAACCCTCGAAATTCGACCTTAAGTAAATTTGCCCCCAACTGTATGTTTATTATTGTGACTAGACAGCTTTGAGTATATAAGCCACAATATATATCCAACCTAATGTACCTCTATGTGTGGTCTTTCCTAATCTGATTTGTATGGAATCCATACCCTTTACATTGCATAGATTCATACTCTCCATCTTCTTTATACAGCAGCATGGATGAAAGAAAAGACAGGACCAGGAGAACTGAGATATTGTGGTAAGAATGAGAATCTTGCAATTTATTCATGTAAACTCAAAATTGTAATGACTATGTGTATGGGCTTTAAAATATGGTGAAGTTTTTTTGTTTTTCAAATAATTGGGTCTTTCTTGAGACCTTTGTCAAGGTGTAATACAGTTATTGTAAGTCAGCACTCATGTTCAGAGAAGTCATATTCAGCCTGGTTACAGTAAAACTTGTACAGTGTAAAACATGTAGTTGTACTCACATGGCTTATGTGTCTCCACAATAAATATTTTATTTTTGTATTCGTACTGTAAATGCTGAACCCTCTACTGCGAACGTAACACATTACATATTAAGTTTATTAAATTTGTTAATGAAAATATTTATGCACAGTTATATTTTATTTAACAAACATTAAAACCTGGCAACAAAGACTATACGGTATAATTGCGGTGTATGCAAAAGTTTGAAGACCCTACTAAGTTACTATTTAGTTACTCCCTCTATGGCAAAGATCACAGATTGTAAACTCCTTTTGTATCAACATTTCTTGATTTTTGCCCACTCTTACAGGTCTATAATTCTGAGATCTTTTACCAGTGGTGTAACTACCATACAGCAGACCCCATGACTGGTCGCAATTGGTCGCAAGGTCTGCTGAAAGATTCTCCCTCCTCATGTCTTACCACTTCTTTTCTACAACCTTCTTCCCCAGCTGCAAATTAATAAATGGTCAAATGAGCTAAGGTGGGAGCAAAGAGGAGGGAGACTACATGTTTCAGTTTGTGAGCAGGGCCCCTGAATTGTTTGGTGGTCGGCTTTACTTAGTTAGGACACTGATATCTACTCACAGATTTTAAATGATGTCTAAGCCAGGGCATTGGGTGGGCCATTCCACAACCTTCGGCTTGCTTTTCTTCATGTAGCTCATGGTGGCTCATTTTGAGGTATTTTATGTTCATTGTCTTGTTATAATAGCCTTCCCCTTTTCAGCTACAGATACTTGGCTGACTGTTTTACATCCAGAATTTGCTGAGATTTAGTGAAATCCATTCTTCCAGTTGCACGTATATTGTTTGTTTTCCTACTGGCTGCCACACAACCACAAAGTATACTGTAATACTGCAGATCCACATCGACGTTTAACCGTTTGCAAGGTGTTTTTTTCATCTAAGACTGCTATTTTTTTTCTCCAAACCTTTGTTGATTGTGACCAAAAGGCATAGCACTTGTCTTCAAAAGACCTTTAGTTTGTTTAGATGCTAGACAATGCTTGCATAACTCACATGTTTATGTTTATGATGATACAGCAGGCTGTGTTGTAATTTCAAAAAACGGTCCGCACGCACCAATATTGCAGTCGGGGATTGTGCCCCTTTTATTAATGCCACCAACAATCAACGTTTCGGGGGGAACACAGCCTCCCTTCTTCCTGAAGAAGGGAGGCTGTGTTCCCCCCGAAACGTTGATTGTTGGTGGCATTAATAAAAGGGGCACAATCCCCGACTGCAATATTGGTGTGTGCGGACCGTTTTTTGAAATTACAAAGCAGTAAGGAGACCGGGCTAGGTCAACGGAGGACCAGCACCACCACGCAGAAAAGTGGAAGGAGGTGTGCGGTAATAGAACATTCTACAGCAGGCTGTGTGCCATCACCCTAACAGGGCACTAGATTCAGGACTAATCTATAATCTGCTATGTGTCATTAATTGGAATTTAATTCATATTTAACTTAGATGTGGCCACTTCTGTGCTGGCTCCTAAATGGAATTATCCGATTGTTTGTCCCCAGATAGAATCATTTTATAGTAAATAATATATATATATAGAATAGATGTACATTTTGTCTCAGAGACTCTTTTTCCGGAACAGATAATATGGTATGCCTACAATTACTTTATACTTTATAATAATAGCTTTATAAAGAGTCACAAAACTAGACAATTGTGTTATTATAATAATTGTGTGGTAGGTTTATCAGGTTTGTGAAAAATAACAAAAGACATTTTAAAATACAAACCATCAGGTAGAGTAAGAATCTGTGTATTTTAAAATGTACTCACATACTAGCAAGTTATGAGACAGAAAGAGGTGGGAGTGTGGTGGCACCTGAATGAATCTTGCAGCATGGAGCACATGAGCATGGAGCACATTGAGTGTATAATGGTGCAAAATCTTTATGGACCTCTCTTGTGATTCAGTCGCGGGTCAGTTTGGTTTTTGCCGTATTCTAGTAGTTTTAGTTCAATAATATTTTATGGTCATGGTCTGCAGCTTAGAACACACATTTTTACAATAAACACAAGTAACAGCAGAATACCCTATATTAATGTGTTTCAGAATTAATTCAAAAGTCTGCTTATAAATAAAACACACACACACACAAACATATACTGTATATAACATGCAGGCAGAGCGCACACCATTAGCCAAAAATAGAACCTGGGTGCCAGTCCGAATATATATAGATACCAAAGGGAGTTGACAGCACTCCAAGGAAGTTTTGAGGCAAAGGTTTCAGCAAACAAAATGTAGGTTTATTGGTTCCAACGTTTCAGTTTCCCTGATGAAACGTTGGAACCAATAAACCTACATTTTGTTTGCTGAAACCTTTGCCTCAAAACTTCCTTAGAGTGCTGTCAACTCACTTTGGTGTGTATATATATAAATATACTGTCTTTAAATATGGGAACCTTTAAATGGGAACATGCCTACGTGTGTTTATGTGCTGAAGTGTCAAAGGACAAACAATACATCATCACTTCTGATGTCATGGCTCACGAAATTCTTAAACACAGATACCGATATGATTGTGTTTACTCTATCATCTGATGACAAATGTTTTTTATAGGTTTGCCGTACAAATGAAATGCACTTATTCTTAGTCTACTTATACTAGATGTGTTATTAAGGTTAAAGATACAGTAACACCAAAATGAAAGTGTTTTAAAGGAGAAGGAAAGTCTACCATAAAAGTTATAGAGGAGATTAATCACAGGATGACAAAGTAATTAAAATATAATGTACTGTTGCCCAGCACTGGTCAAACTGATGTGTTTGCTTCAAATTACTATTATAGTTTATATAAATAAGCTGCTTAGAAGCCTTTGGAGCAGCCATTTTAAGGAGAAAAGGTTCAGGCTACAAGCTGTAGAATGTAATTGGGTTCTACAAAGCTTATCTGCCATTGAGCTTTTTTTAAATCCATTGCCACACATTGGCTTGTTTGTATATACAAGTAGTGTTTTTAAAGCAGATTAATTTTAGCAGTGCAGGGCAACAATACATTATAAATTTAAAACACTTTCATTTTTTGATATTACTAGGTCGCTGAGAATTAAATACTGACCTTTAAAGTAAAAACAATCAGATACCATACCAGATGGCAAGTTTCTGTTGTTCCAAATGATAACTGTCCAATATCTGTGGTACAGATAATAAACCTTACCCGTTACTGCTCTGGAGTCTGCTTTCATACACAGCAACAAGGGTGAAGTGACAAAATTTGACTTAAAAGCCCCACAGTTAGAGAATTTTAAATAGAAGCTGTTTCAGGGTTTCTGCTACACAATCTCCCCTTATTACCAGAAAATGTGAGAGGAGACCTTTTTGTAATAATGACAATTAAAATATAAATTAAGTTAGTGAATAAGGAATAACTATTTGCCGCAAGTGCTGACAATATAAGAGGAAGGAATTCTAGACGTTTGTTGTAGTAAGGTGTATTGTAGGTCAACAACAGCTGGAGGGCAGGAGGCTCTCCTCCCATTAAACAAACTATAAATTGCCTAGTGCTGTAACAAAAAAAATGGATTGTTTAATTTGGAGCCTTTCAAATTTGGTTCCTCTAGAACGCTCAAATAAGCCCATCAGCACTGCATTCAAGTTAAGAAAACTAATAATTATAAACATCCCATGTACCCAGAGTATTCTAAAGTAAGCTCCAGCCAAACAGGGATAATACCAGAGTTTGTTCAGTCAGAGTCCAGGGCAGTTCTCCTTGCTGGCTCTTCCATTCATTCCAGTATTAGGAAATTTCAGTATTAATATTATTAAACAGTGATAACAATAAAGCAGAGAAACTGTTTTTTTTTGACAATATCGAAATTCATGTCATGCAAAATAAAGGTGGACATTCAAATTGAATTCAGGGAACTCTGTTAAAGCAGAATTTAATTAAAAAATAAACAATTAGGGATGCACTTACTGCTGTGAGATGTAACTTGAAAAAAAAACTTCTAGTGGACACGCATACCAATGTAGACCTGCAAATCTCGCACTGTTGCCTTGCACTACGCCACAACAATCTAATTACACAAAAGCATTTTCTTCAACAGTTTATAATTTTACTTTAACAAAAATCATGAGAGCTGCAGTTCTACTTTGGTGTGTTTGTACACCAAATGTTATTTTGTTCTGTTAAAGCAGATTGTTGGTTATCTGACTGTATGTTTCAGAAGCAGCTACCTTATGATGACCCTGGATGCTCTAAAGTGCATCCCTTCCAGTGTTCAGCTTTACATATTAGCAATGGATTACTTTCAAACAAACTGCACCATTTTGCTGTACAGTATATTATAATATGCAGTTTTATATGTTATTATCTTGAATTACAAACAGTTCAACACAAAAAAATACACATATTTATAATGATAGAAACACAGCCTACTAAGTGTCTATTAAAATACATAAGGACGTATATACTATGATCAAAGGCATTTAGTGCCCCTTAAAATCAATTCATTTACCACTTGCACATGGCTCTGTATAACACCTTTCATTGCTCCATTGCATCCCACCTATACCATCCTGATGTGCAAACTGGGTGGTGTCAATTTCACAATTTTCACAGTCAGCACCCTCACCTCCAAAGTACTTTAGTATGATGCACGTCCAACGGTTTCCAATCCGTTCATCAATTCAAATTGTAGTAATAGACGGCACCAATCATTGGTATGTTGTCTTAAAATGCCTTTATTGGGACATAGGCCCTGACCCCAAACACCCGGCAACGTTTCAGACCTCTCACTGTCTTTTCTCAAGCCACAAGACCGTGAGAGGTCTGAAACGTTGCCGGGTGTTTGGGGTCAGAGCCTATGTCCCAATAAAGGCATTTTAAGACAACATACCAATGATTGGTGCCGTCTATTACTACAATTCAAACTGGGTGGTGTGCCAGGGGACAGTTTGTGTCTGTTTTTGCACTTTCCCCTACATAATAATAAAAAATGTAAGGTTTATGTAAAAAATCTTGGTTTTTTTCACCAGCAGAGAAAATGCAAATCCCCTATGATCTGCTGGGATACAAGCTGTGTAGCAACATTCCAAAATAAATGAACATTTTATGATTGCAAATGTAATTGCTGTTCACAGCATTATCTGTCTGTTCCTTGCTATATCCTCTAACTAACTCCAGTTCACACAGTGCCTTGCACACTTTTTTAAAATGTCTGCTAAAAACAGAGCGTGTAAGACTTTGTGGTATTGGAGCCTAGGCTGTAGAGACTGAAAACTGCCACATCGTTTCAATTGTACATGTAGTCAGCTTCAGCAAGGAAGGCAATTGTTAAGTACATACAGGTAGCTATTTCAACAGTAATTGAATTAACTACAAAAAAGAATGCATAGTGTGAATTGGGGAAATGTAGCTAAAAGCCATTGTTAGTGGATTTAAGTATATATATATATTTTTATAAATAGAGGGTGTTTCTGTGTTTTCTGCTACATAATCTGCCCTCAAATTGCTCACCATATCTTAAGTCTGTTAAAAAGCATTTAAACATTAAATAAACCCATGAGGATTGTGTTGCCATTATTATGGATTTATGCAGCTTAGTAAGGATCAAGTACAAAATACTATTTTATTATAAAAGGAGATAGAGGAAATACTTTTTTAAATGTAGAACCAATTTGCTTAAAATGGACTTTCATAAAGATGGCCTTTAGTGAATAAGTTAGTGAATAAGGAATATATATTTGCTGTCAGAGAACTACATTTTACAGGTTTTTAGTAGCAAACTATATTGGTAGGTCAACAACAGATGGAGGGCAGGAGGTTCCCCTCCCATTAAACAAACAACATATAATTTTAATATCACTGGAAATGTGTAATATATAGCTATACAGTAACCCAAATGTTTGGGCACCCCTTGCCAAATTACATAATAAGTAGAATGCGTACGTGAAAAGTAGTAAGCAACTATTTTATGAATCAGAGTGTGTTAAAAAACAACATATTTGCAAATATTAATGAACATTTTATTTCATGATGAACTTTAAAACATAGGGGCAAAGAAAATAGTAACCATGGCATGTGCAGAAGTTTGTACATTATACAGTAATGTAATACTTAATAATACCACCTTTGGCACGATCACAGCTTCAGCTTGTAAATCCCTTCTGTATACAGCTGAGTTGATTCGTATATTTTTGTACTCTCTTCCTTGACATTAGAAGTTGCAAGGTGGAACAGTTTTGCAAACTAGACTTCCCCTGTTTTGTTAGATTCATTTTCAGATCCTTAGTCGCTTTGAGTAGTCAATAGTTAGGGGTGTCTAAGATGTTATCAAGCTCTGCAGCTGTTAACAGCTGACAACTCCTAATGGCTATCAAAGCCTTATGAGGTACTTAGGGTCATATATTCAAATTTTCGATTTTTTTTCAAATTCAAATCGAATTTGGACTATTCCCTAGTCAAAGTACAAAAAAATAGCTCAAAATTCGAATTTTTTTACATAGATTTTTTTTTTATATATATATGTATATATATGTGTGCCGAGCCCCCCTGCAAAAAAATCTTCAGAGTGGCCGGCGATATGTGATAAAAGCATATGTGATAAAACAGCTTTAAATTGTGTTTTCTTTTAGGTGGAAGTGGGGTTGTTGGTGAGTGCTGGGCAGACACTGAGGTAGACTCCTCAGGTTCTGGGCAGCCCATTCATCTGTGGCAATTCCTGAAAGAACTTTTGTTAAAGCCACACAGTTATGGGCGCTCAATACGTTGGCTGAACAAAGAGAAAGGTATGAAATACAATCTTCATTTAAATTTTGTTTGATTTTTGCTGTTTATGTACATGAGAGATAAGTGATTGCAGCAACGTTGCTCCACAATAAAGCACTGTAGTTGCACTTACTGGATTTCAAAATGGTGCCAGATGGATTTCTTGAAACTATGAAACCCAGCAGTACAGCACAATAAACAGCCAAAAATATACAGTATGTGCAAAGAAAAGGCAAGAAAGCACTATGTATGTCATTGTCTTACAATGTTGCTCTGGAGGGGCTGAATCAATTGGCTTCTCCTATTATGTTATAGTTGAACTATATCTTACCACATCATTAAGAACCTGGCCCATCTGGACAACAAGTAGGAGACCAAACATTGGGGCCTAACAATCATCTAAAAGTTTATAAAGGCCACTACTAAAGTGAGGGAACTATTTAAAGTTAGTCAACTTCATATTGTAGTTTCCTACAAGAGTACACTTGGAGGCAGCTTAAATTAAAATGTTCTGTAGTGTACACACTTAAAGTTATAAATGTGTCACATATACTGAGTTAACATTGATACTATAAATATCTGTTTGATATATTTTACTATATGGAGGGGCCCTTCACCCATAAGTGGCTATGTATTTCATTTTAGGGTAATTTTAATATAATGCAATAAAGATCTTGCGTTTTATTTACTTTAGAGTTTGTCAGATTTTTAATTAGATTCATTGTAATAATGGGTTGAAGGTAATGTCTGTTGCCATATTGCCTTAAGGTATTATAATTATCATCTGTATGCTCTTTTTAAAAAACAATTTCTTTAATATTATTCGATTATATATTTTGTTCAAGCTTTTTTTTTTTTTACAAAATTAATTTTGCATGTAACTTCAGCATCACTGGTTCTGTTTCATGGAATCTATACATTTCGGAGAGAAAAGACAGTTTGAGAGATGGAAAGAAAGTTTACATTTACAGAATGTGTTTTGTGCTATTTTGTGCAAGAACTTGATTTTGTTCTCACTCTTCAATAAAAATACTTGTTTCCAGTATATACGCCCACAATATATATTTACCATGAGAGAAATAGGGAATGTATCCAAATATTTTTTGTATACACAATGTATATTTTGTAGACAAAATGGACTTGGGAAAATGGCACCCAATACTCAGTTGGGTAATAGTTGACCATGCCCATGGCCCACCCTGTACACGCCCGTTATTCTTCCGGCACATGACCAGTTACAGTTCAATCATGCCATTTGCCCACTGGGATGTAAATATACCTGACCAAATAATCTTGCGGGGCTGGCAAATCTAAAGTGATGTTGCTAAAAAACTTCTGAAAAAGTTTTTAAGGCTCATGTACCAGTGCCAAGCACCTTCAAGAACCTTTAAGGGTGTATCCAGGTAGTTGTATTAAGAACTGGGCGTTGCAGCCCCATCCTTGTGCTCATGTCCTTTTGACAAGTTGCCAACTTGCCATTTCTGTGTGCCCTCTTTAGGAATCCAATGACAGTAATGGTAACGCAGGTCTTGTAAGGAGAACACTACACAAAGTAGATTTGACACAATATTCAGGTACCAGGCCAGCAGAGTCAGCAGGGGCGGATTAATGACATAAGGGACCCCTAGGCTACATCCACAAAGGATCACCCTTCTAGGCAACTGCTGGGTCTGGACGCGTGCAGATCCAGGCACGCATACATCAAAGCTGTCTATGCTAGGTCAGGGTTGACGTGCACCAGTGACGTCACTGGATCTGCACACATCCGGGTGCATTCATACACACACCTTGCTTGCCTTCTACTCCCAGCAGATGTACCTAACTGAACCCAGCAGCACAAATAAAAAGAAATATTAAAAGAAATAATAATTTATAAAAAAGCCACTGATCACACTGGGCCCCTAAGGTAAAGCCTAGGGTAGACTGTGCATTAATCCACCCCTGAGAGTCAGGAAGCTCCATTCAATAGCCTACATTGTTGATGTTAATATCAAATAAGGGCAGTGACCAACGAGGAGATTTGTCTCCTGCGATTATTTATGAACGACTGCTGGCAACAAATCTCCAGAAAATGCATCTCCATTAGAAATGTAGGTAAAACCTACATATAGCAAAGTTGCTTGAAGTTTTCTCCCGAGGCAACTGTGAGCGACTTTGGAAGAACTAAGCCATGCGTTGGTTTTCCACTGACGATTTCAGTTATTTCCAAAGGAGACATACTTTCGTGAGATACAGTATGTTACCTGCAGTCCTGCATTTTTATTGCTGGTGACAAATTGTCAGCCACTGCATTGTGTTTAAGATGTATGCAGCTGCATTGTGAAAAGAAATAAAATAATGTTGTCATTCTCTCCCCATTTTATTCAGGTATTTTTAAGATTGAAGACTCTGCTCAGGTTGCTCGCCTCTGGGGAATACGTAAAAACCGTCCAGCAATGAACTATGACAAACTGAGCCGCTCTATTCGCCAGTACTACAAAAAGGGGATTATCCGCAAGCCAGATGTGTCCCAGCGCCTTGTCTATCAGTTTGTACACCCACTGTAATACTGAAGGAAGGAACTTGAAAGGAGAGGTGAGGAAGAGCAAAGAACTAAATAAGGAGCAGCTATATGCTGAGCAGAGCAGCTCCTTGCACCACTGAAGCAGCTTTTAAAGCTTATATGCATGCAGAGCATGGCTTGTAAAAAAGAAAAGAAAACTAACCACAGCAAACACTGCCTCCAGTGAAGATTGCCTCTAACAATGTAATCAAGGATTTTAGAGCATCAAATTCAATGACACCATATTGCTCTTCAAGACACTTATAAAAAACATTATGAAGAACATCCCATTCCCACACCCTGAATTGTCACTCTAGTTACTTTCACTTTGTGATCTGCTTTTCCTCCTTTCTTATGTAGACTCACTGATCTGAGACCTCATGTACTCGGTGACCTGAGAGGACAATAGGAGGAGGGAAAGGGCAGGACACATTGACCAAAAAGCCTTGCGAACATACCTGAAAACACCAGAGTATCAGGCATTTCAGAGGCCTGCATATCATATTTTCTTTACCTGGATTCCTTCAGTGAAGAAATAGCTTTATGATAAATATTTTCTTATAGTAAAAAGCCACTGTTCCCTTCTATCATTTACAAAATCCAAAGCCATAGCAAAGCATTTTTGCTCTTGTTTACTAATTTATTTTTTAAAAAAACACAACTTTCTTTTGCAGAGATTAATAACGCTCCTTATTTTGTATAGCTAGAACCTTATAACAGGGCTGTCGTTTTTAAAGATTTCACCCTCACTGGATTATTGTTATATTAGCTTTTTAAATGTACGTGCTGCAAGCTGCATTTTTGAATATTCTATTACTCTATAAAATTTTATCAATAAATTGGTGCATTTATTCATTGGATTCTATAGGAGGAAATAGAGACTGGAATGTCCACAATTTATGATAAAGTGCTACTGTACATGAGCATATGCTCACATGCAGCAGCTCTGTGACCCTGAAGGATATCACATCATCTAGCTTGCTTTCTTTCCCTGTTCTGATGTTGAAATCTCCCCACACCACAAGTCGGTCTGAAAAGAATAGGGCCAAATAATGATTAGGCAAAATGCTTTGAGAAGCAGGGCAGGTCATAGGGTTGTTGAACCATCTATATCCCACTATATCCTATCTATAACATAAGTAATACTGTACACATTTTGATTTTAACCTTTATTCCACTTCAATGGCATTAATTCAAAAACTGGCTACAGCTCTAACAACAAGTGAAGGACTGCTGTAATGCACAGAGGAAGTGTTACCTTAAGACATTAAAAAAATAACCACCAAAACTGTCTCTATACATCTGGTTTGCAATGAGTGGGCAAATTCTTTGGGTGGTACATTCCTGACTAAGGAAGATTCAAGCCTTGTGAATAGGGACTTCCATGATTCAGGGCATGTATAGGTGTTACATTTTTTAAGGATCAAATATTAAAGGACAAAACTATATATATATATATATATATATATATATATATATATATATATATATATATATATATATATATATATATATATATATATATATTATAATAGCATAAAGAAGCACAGAAGCACCTGTTATCCAAAATTCTAGGGACTTGGGGTTTTCTGGATAACAGATCTTTTCATAATTTGGAGCTTTATATCTTACTAGAAAATCATGTAAGCATAATATAAACCCAAATAGGCTGGTTTCACTTGCATGAATTATTAATTATATCTTAGAAAAATCATTTTTTAAAAATTGTATTTGGATTATGTGGATAAAATGGAGTCTATGGGAGGTGGCCTTTCTGTAATTCAGAGCTTTCTGGATAACAGGTTCCAGGATAACCGGTCCCATACCTGTACAGTAAAAAAAAATCGAAATATATTTGTCAATGGTTCAGTCCCACTAGAGACCTTTCCAAGACATATTTCTTGAGACCAAAACGTTTCCAGATATATTTTCCATTTTTTCACTGTGTTATAAAGTGCATTTTAATGCTATTGTCTGGCCCGGATTTGCGGCAAGGCCGCATAGGCCCGGGCCTAGGGCGGCAAAAATATAGGGGCGGCATGCCGCCCAGCCGCATTATACGTCCCCATGCAATTACAGTAGCTGCGCCGGCGTTTTTTCGCCGGCGCACTGGGAAGGGGAGGTGAGGTGAGGTCGGACCGCGCGGCCGCCTGGTCGGACCGCGCGGCCTAGGGCGCCCGACATTGAAATCCGGCGCTGGCTATTGTGCTGTGATATAATCAATCCGAAAGCATCTGAGCATTTATTTACTTTCTCTGTAACCGAGTGTACCACATGCAGAACTGTGGATATATATATATATATATATATATTTTTTTTTTTTTTTTTCCCTCTGACCTGTTCCAGATGAACACACATACACACACAGCTAACAAGTAAGTTGGCATCCAAGGAATTAATAAAATATAACTTTCTGAGAGGTCATACAAATGCTCTTTTTGCAATGCAAAACAATTCCTCAGCTGAGGACAGCAGCATACAATTCATAATTAGATGGAAATGTTAATATTTTGTGGACAGATAATGTTATGCCTTCAGATTCCCATGACAAGGGAAATAAATTTTACAGTAAGTCAACTCTTCATACAAATATAAAAATGAGCCATAATGGTGGCCTGGTTTATAACTTTTTAGTTTTGCTTATGGTTAAATCACTTTTTATTTTGGGGTTTCTGACCATTTGTTGTAAACTTTCCTTCAGCTAGTGCTTTTCCATGTATTCACTTCCCATAGCTAAGTATACACATTCACTGAGTACATGAACTCACAGGCATACACAGGGATTTCACAAAAAGTTTATCACTCCACAGTCTTTTATCTCATTCTAAGTTCTCACGGACATGATTGTCAGTGTTTAAGGAGTCAAACCATGATGAGTGTAGGTGTGACAGCGCAGGAAAAATTACTTAATGGTTTCCCACGGTATGTAGCTAACAGTCTGCATACACACTGACTGTTTGCAGTCTAACATGACCCTATTATATTTTGGCTCCACCCTGTAACAGTCTTAACATGAGGGGAGCACAAGGTTAAAAACCATGTAAATAGTAATGAGAAGAGTCTAGAGAGGATGAGAGAAGAAGAAAAGGCTTGGTAATAATAAATGTAAGCAAAATGCAGAAAAAGTATCTACAGGGTGGGTGCATGATAATTTGACCCAGACATTTCCATAATATAGTGTGTATATATATATATATATATATATATATATATATATATATATATATATATATATATATATATATATATATATATATATATATATATATATATATATATATATTACACATGTGTGTGTGTGTGCATGTGTCGGACTAAACTGTAGTCAGTAGAATTGCTATTTATAATTATTGATGTTGAACATTAAAGAAGAAGGAAAGGCTGTTTCTACTTGGGGGTGCCATAAGTTAGGCACCCCCAAGTTATTGTAGAGCTGAAGCCCGGGCTGATGCTCCTATCAGCAGAAAACTGCACTGGTCCAGGGGTTCTTCTAGCGAGCACCGCAGAGAGATCGGCTTTATTCTTCTTTCTTCTCGTGGGTGCGCATGCGCAGTAGCGTGAAAAGCCAAACTTTAACAAAGAAGCCGGCTATTTTGTGCCCCAGGAAATTATCTGAATAAAAAAGATTTTATTTGTACCTTAGACAATGTTGAAAAAATATTGTTTATATTATTTCCATAAAGCTATAGTTGTTTTTTAAGGTTGTATATATGAATATTGCAGTTATAGTGATATATACATTTATAATGTGATCCAGTTTTTCATAAAAACTACTTATTTAGCTTTGTATGGCTCGGATTTATTTGTGTAAATAACTCATCAGACAGCAAAGTTGTAATGTAACGGGGACTTCAGAATACTGACTCATTTTTGGGGGAAAGAACAAGACAGAATAACATGTCGAGGGGTATTTATATAGGTCCACACTACCAGAAAAATATAAGCTGAAAAGTGGTTGTAAGGAGAAGACCTGAATTGATAAGTATCGATAACAATTAGTGGTGGGCGAATTTATTCGCCAGATAAAATTTGCGGCGAATCCCTGCGATTTGTTTTTTTGGACGCCGGAGCAATTTCGACAAATACAGACGCCAGCGCCGTTTCGTGAATTTTTCGCCGTTTCGCGTTTTCTGCGAATCGAAATGCCCCAAATTCGACCATCACTAATTACAATACAATTGTAGACTCACAGAGTAATGTGTTTTGGGTTGTTTTGATCACTGTTTCAATTTAAAAGCTGGAAAGAGTCAGAAAAGCAAAGAAAATTCTTTAAAAGGTATAAAAAATTAAAGGCCAATTGAAAACTTGGTAAGAATTGGCTGGGAGTTGTAGCTCAAAGCACATGAACGATGCAGGTTGAACTGTCCTGGTAAAATGTCAGTGACATCATCTTACCTTTTCCCTATCGCAGTTAGGGTGAGAGGGGCTAAAAGAAGCAGAAGAAGCCTTCAAAATGCAAGACCTGCAACAAAAACCTACGATAAAGGGAATATTCACCTTTAAATTAACATTTAGGGGCAGATGTATGAAGGGTCGAATATCGAGGGTTAATTAACCCTCGATATTCGACTAGGAACTAAAATCCTTCGACTTCGAATATCGAAGTCGAAGGATTTTTCGCAAATCCTACGATCAAACGATCGAAGGATTATTCCTTCGATCGAAAGATTAAATCCTTCGAATCGAACGATTCGAAGGATTTTAATCCAACGATCGAAGGAATAGCCTTCGATCAAAAAAACATAGGCAAGCCTATGGGGACCTTCCCCATAGGCTAACATTGACTTCGGTAGCTTTTAGCTGCCGAAGTAGGGGGTCGAAGTTTTTTTTAAAGAGACAGTACTTCGATTATCGAATGGTCGAATAGTCGAACGATTTTTAGTTCGAATCGTAGTCGAAGTCGTAGTCGAAGGTCGAAGTAGCCCATTCGATGGTCGAAGTAGCCCATAAAACACTTCGAAATTCGAAGTTTTTTCAATTCGAATCCTTCACTCGAGCTTCATGAATCGGCCCCTAAGTATAATACAGAGAGAGATCTTCTGAGTATGCAACTGACTTTCATTTTTATATTATTTCTGTTTTTTTTAGTTATTTAGCTTTTTATTCAGCAGCTCTCCAGTTTGCAATCTCAGTAATCTGGTTTCTAGGGTGCAAATTATTCTAGCAACCATGCATTGACTGGAATATGATTAGGGGAGGTAAAAAAATACGAAGTAGGAAGAACAATACATTTGTAGCCTTACAGAACATTTGCTTTTAGTGAATTTGAAAGCAGCAAAAAGTCAAGAGAAGAAGGCAAATAATTCAAAAACTATAAAAAAGAAAAAAACGTAGGTATATTCAAAAGTTGCTTTGAATTAGCCATTTTATAACGGAAGATATTCATCTATTCAAAGTTATAGTGACACTAAAAAATACTCTTCAACATGTAATGGTACATTAAAAATTAACTAAAGGCCGGAGCATAACAAGAAGAACATTTTCAGAGGACCTGGCAAGCATAGGCACTGCAGTAAGTGACTGTCCACAACTCCCCAGCCACATGATCGCTCAGGTGCAAGTGTGTCACTTAAAAGAATAAGAAGAGCGGCTGGGAGGGTGATTTTAATGCTGTAGTATAGAGGAAGCAGGCCCTGCAGTCTGGGCCCTCCTTTTCCCCAGGCCCCCCTGCGACTGGGGGATCTTTTTTCTCCTTAGTTACACCACTGACTGTAGGTTATGTTGATCGTGTTGTAAGTAATTGTTACTTGAAGTTCCTTAACCTGACTTTGCTGTTTTGCCAACCTGACCATCCCTTCTCAACCTGTCAGTTATATTTTCTAATTCTAGTGGACTACTGCTAATATGGCTTAAGTGTGAAAGCATTGGGCAAATACTTTTATGACAAAATTAAAAACAACATTTAAAGGCAATAATATGATAGATGTAAAAATGCGTTAAATTTCTGGTGTCGGTGTCTCTTTAAAAACGAGAGTCTTTAAACCACACTTAAATGGGATCTAAACCTAAAAAATTTAAATTAAGTAAACTCTGCTGGCTTCTTTGTGCACTTTTGCATTTTATATTAATTTCTATTTTATAGGGACTTCAAAGAGTAGTTTGCATATCTCCACCCATAATTCCTGAAGGGAATTGCCTCTCATTTTAGGTTTAAGGTAGTGTGTGTAGCATGTTTCATGTGTGAATACCTTTTTCTTTAAAATTTACCTTCTGTTTAAATTTGCCTTTCACTGCACCGCTGCACTTCAAGGCTCTAAAATGTAAGAAAATCAGAGCAGTTGATCCTGCTTGCATCCTCAACAGTAGTTTCCTTAAGTGGGGCATATAGTGTGGGTGAATAGCACATGCCTTTTACCGTGTTTTATTTTCTAGTTATGATTTCACATACCTCCCAACTGTCCCGTTTTTAGAGGGACAGTCCCTCTTTTGGCAGCTCAACCTGCAGTCCCTCATTTGTACTGGAAAGTCACGTTTTTCTGTGCACTTAATAGCCAGAAAAAGAAACAAAGTTTCTAACTTAATTGGCTTTCAGCAGAGAGCCCATAACAGCCACAACAGAAGATTAGATACATTTGTAACAATTCAAATGTATCTAAATAAGCAATCTAGATAAGCAAATAAGTAATTGTAACAATATTAGATAACAGGTCCTTGGGAAAAGTTAGACTCACATCTTAAAGGGCAATTCACCTTTGTTAGCAAAACTGTAATAACTGAAAAAATACACAGAAATATGTTCAAACTTTTATAACCTGCAAAATTTTGTAAAATTAATATGGTAATTAGGGGTGGCCACAAAAATGGGTTTGGTCAAAAAATTGCCCCTCTTTTTATTTCCAAAATGTAGGAGGAAGTATGATTTCAGAAATAGGGCCAGATTCAATTCAATGAGAAAAAGTTTTCTCATGGTTTATCACTTGAAAAGTCACGGATGAGATTCAATTCCAGTTTTCCCCCATAGACTTCAATAAAGTTTTCACTAGATAAACAGTGAGATAAGTTTTTTTAAATTGAATTGCATCTCAAATTGAAACTCGTCCATGACTTTTCAAGTGATAACCCTGTTTCTCACTGAATCATATCTGGCATATAGTATGAATAGGGATGTAGCGAACTGCCGTTTATGTGTTCGCGAACGCCGTTCGCGAACACCGGCAAAAAATGCGAACAGTTCGCGAACTGTTCGCGAACTTCGAACATCCGAAAATTGTTCGATTCGAACGATCGAAGGATTTTAATCGTTCGATCGAACGATTTTCGTTCGAATCGAACGATCGAAGCTATTCGATCGATTGATTTCATTCAATCCAATGGCTTCGATCCGAACGAAAATCCTTCGATTTAGCGATCGAATGGTCGAATGGTCGAACGATTTTTGACGCGAACGCCTATTGGCGAACGTCGCGCGACGTTCGCGAACATTCGGCGGACGCGAACAGTCGAAGTTTGCGCGAACTAGTTCGCCGGCGAACAGTTCGCTACATCCCTAAGTATGAATATTAAAAGTAGTTGCAGTAGTTTTCATGTCTCAACCCATAATTCCTAAGTGTGGCCTGTACCTCTTAAAGACTATATTTAACGGCTACACTTCAAGGGTCTACAAATTAAGGAGCTCAGGGCAGTTGGTCCTGCTTGAATCCCATGCAGACATCCCCCTGATTATGGCCAGAACAACATATTACAAAGTCTAGATTACAACAGGCAGACTCCAGGAAGGGCAATTACTTCTAATAGCAAACATTTAATTTACTGTATGTGATATTTGAAGCAAAAATGATAACCTCCCATACTGACCTCAGGAAGTTCCCACAAACTAGTTAAACAAAAGTAATCTTTGTGCCAGATATAACCAGAATAAAGTACATTTTACCATAAATTAACAGATTGGATTCGGCCCATGTATCTTTTGCTTTCTATTTGTATTTTATTTTCAGTTTAATAACAGCCATTGATACTGTTTATCCCATTGTGCCCTGTTCCCAGCAATTTGGAGAGATTTCAAAACAAAGTTACAATGCACTGTAACTGAATATTTGTATATACAGTATGAATGTTGTGTGTGAACTACATATATAGGTCATATGATGCATCATGCTATTCCATAAAAAAAGCATATTTATTAGAAAAATCTTAATATATATTAATAATATGACTATATAGTATATTAAAGGAAACAGTTTATGAGAATTATGTGAAATTATTCTTGGTGTCACATGATTGCCAAGCCATGCAAACCTGCTAATAGCAGGAGTTCTGTTTGTTCCCTCCACCTCATCAGATGACATGGCTAGCGTTACTAATCTTTGCTTACTTTCACACAAATAGTGGTGACAAGAAAAATAAAAGACACGAAACCAGCTGGAGCTCCCATTTTTATTTTTATTTTTTTGTACAGTTATTCTTTATTAGGCTGCATACGTTCTCCTGTATTATATGAATAAATATCCACACACAAATTGTTCACAGTGGGGGTCATTTATAAACACTGAGCAAGTTTGCCCCTGGGCGGTAACCCAAGGCAGCCAATCAAATGTTTTCTTTCATTTTCTGCAGCTGGCTGAACAAATCACTGGTTTGGCAAAGTTGTACCTAGGCAGTAACACCGAGCAACCAATGTTTATTAATGAGCCCCAACTTGTACAGGAATGTACAAAAACATAAGTTCATACAAACAGTAAAAGAGAGATGAAGAGATTCTATGTAAGGTAATGGCTGGTATTCCCTCCATCTATTTTGTTTTCTGGAAGTACCAACTCCTTTTTCATTGTCTAGTTAGAATTTCAGGCATTGGGCCACATTCAAATCAGTGAGGAAGAGTTATATCATGGTTTATTACATGAAAACTCGAACAAGATTCGAATTCCAGGAGAAAAACTTTTCTTCTTATTCAGTTCCAGTTTTTTTCCATAAACTTCAATAGCAGGGATGGTCGAATTTACCGTTTTGCTTCGCCAAAAATTCGCTGCCGGCAAATTTTTTCTTCTCCCATTGAAATCTATGGGCGTCACTTCCATGACGAAACGTGGCAAAAAAATTTGCTCATCCCTTTTCAATAGAGTTTGCTCATACACAGTGAGATATGTTTTTCAGGATTGAATTACATCACATATTTAATCCATGAGTTTTCTCATAATAACCCTTTTTCCCACTGAATTGAATCTGGCCCATAGTATGATACTGACGTGTTTTAAAACAACAATCACCCTTGAAAATATTTATTTTTGTTGTCATTATATTTTATAGTTTGCCTGAGAAATATATAATGCGTTTTTTAAAAATGTAACTATTCACAGGATCTCAGCTTACAAAAGTACATACTGTATATCCCTCACACATATTGTACATTTTTTTATTAAATGAACTGCTTTTCAGACTGATGTTGTCTATAACATGTTTTTTGTGTTTTCTGTCTGGGAATCATTTACAACTGCACAGCTTTTGTGGTTTAAGCTCTAGCACTTATATTTTGGTGTACCATTGTGTCTTGCAAACTTCTGAGCTTACCGATGCAGAAATCATCTCTCATATGCAGAAATATGCTTATAGTGTGATATACATCCAATGTTCTTACAGAAACTGCACAAACAGACTATATATAGTAAATATAGTTACGACAAATGTATAAAGCATGACTCCATCAACTTACAGAAAATTTGCTAGTTGTTAAAAGCAATTTATTCATTGCCATATTCAAATGTAGGCAGAACAGTTAATATGTGTGCAGAAGGTTTAGGTACAGGAAAGTATGACTAGGGAAAACATGTAATTCAACATCTCCATTGTTACACAGGAAGCCCACAATACAAAGAAATAATCTAGGTAAACTAATTTTCTCCTTGAATTAAAATATAAATAGATGTACTAGTTTAGCACATATATTTGTTAACCCTCCTATGTGGCATTGGAACAACAACCCCATGTGTTCCTATCAATAAATATGAATTGTGCCACATAAATCGTCTCGTTCCAGTACTGAAAAAACTTATAACCCAGGTCAACTGTAAATATGCATCAGCTACAATTGGCTACTGAGGGGAGCTAAACAAACAGTCCAATTAGAACATGTAGGATAGTAGAGACTGACTTGCAGCACCACTTTCATCTGGTGCCAAATTCCTTCCATATATACAAGACCGATTTTTGAATTTGAAGGCAACCAACCAGCCTTTGGATCAGCTAGTGGTTAGGAAGACTTAGACAACAAGGTTGAACTTGATGGCTGTGTGCCTAAATTACAGGTATCCTGCTTGTGCTCATCCCCACAACCACCAGTGTATACAGATGGAAGTGACACTGGGTGGGAAGATGATTTCACAACTGTATGTATCTATTGTGCAATACAGAGAGCAGCTTCTGTCTTGCTATTGGTAATCTGTACCAAATATTAAACAAACAATGCATCCAGCAGGTGGCATGCTGCCCCTATAGAGGAAATACCTGCTCCTTTCTTGCCTGTGGTGGCAGGAACAATATTCTCCGGTAAATTTTGGATGTTCAAGCTGAAATACCTCCCATGTACACACTTATTGGCTGATGCAGTGTCTGTAAAGTTCTACTTACCGCATGGTTGTAAGGACTGGATCATGGGCCATAAGCCTAAAAACATACAATGATAAACTCAATAATAACTGTGCCATCACTTATGGATAAGCCGTAGAATAATAAAGCTTTATTGAATATAATAATGAAGTAATTAGGCTCTCCTGGAAATAACTCCTTAGTTTAAAAACCGGCAAGCAAGTCTTAAGCACATCTGCGATTTAAATGATGGTAGGTCTTTTATTAAAGGGGATGTAAACCCTCTTGCTCAGCCACACCTTAATCATATGGTGCTGGCCTGGTCCCAGAATACTCCAACATAATATTGTCAGGGTTGTCTTCTTTACAGGACACTGATCCATAATTTCCCACAAGCTTTAGAGGGCCAGCAGACCAGAGCTACTTAAAGGGCGCCTGTGCCAAAATATTTTACCTCAACCAAAGGAACAGGCTAATATATCCCACACTCCAGTTGGGGGTAACAGTAATTTTTTTTATATAATGCCCCCGTCTGCACTAAGGCACGCGCACCGGGAGGGAGCTACTGGTTGAAGCGGTCATTTTGGGGCTCATGCATGTGCATAATGAGCCAATGCCGCAACTTGATAATTATGCGCATGCACGGGAGCACCTCTTCGTGCAAGTGTCCTAGTAATGGTGGGGAGCAATTAAAAAAAATACTGTTAGCCCCAAATGGAGAGCGGTGCTCCATTAGCCTAAACTTTTGATTGGGGATAATGTATTTTGGCAACAGGTGTCTTTTAATACAATTATCCATTGAGAATCCTGTCTGTTTTATGTACACTGAACTTATGCTAGAAGCATTCAACAAAACTTTATGCATTCAAAAAAACTTTGCACAGTATTATGTCCAACTTCCTGATATTTGATAACAGTGCAATATCTGCAAAATTGAATTGCATAGAAATAACCTATGTTAGGTAACAGCTGGGTTACAAATAAAGCATGGGGAGGCAGTGGAATAGGCTACTTTGGAGAAATCTAGAGTGCAATGGGGGAAATTTATGGAGGGTTTACATTAGAATCCTGCACAGGTCTATTTTATTATACCCATACCAGACCCATACCCGCTACCCATGACTAGGGATGGGCGAATTTGACCCGTTTCGTTTCGCCAAAAATTTGCCGCTGGCGAAATGTCACTGATGCCCATTGAAGTCTATGGGCGTCAAAAAGATTTTGCAGCATGTCTTTTTTTTTTGACGCACGGTACCATACAAGTCTGTGGGCGTCATATTTTCGGTGAAACAAGGCGAAAAATTCGCCCATCCCTACCCATGACCCACAACCCTCAATTTTCCCCCACTGAACTACCCGAGTGGACCCGCAATAGGCCAACTAACCTTCTGACTTGGGCACACACAAAACTGGAAGCGATGTCACCAGCCAAATCTGCACAAAAATAGAAAAAAAAACTACCAAAACCACAGGGGAGGGATCAAGCCCGCACCTTTGTTGGATACCCAGCCGGGTTACCCGTGGACTGCCAGCATGCCCAGGGAATCAGGGACTTTTTGCTGGAAACCTGACCACTTTGCGGGTATTTTGCCTGTATCCGATATATATAACGTTCTATACTATTAATAGTATATCCAACTCCATTATTTACTTTTATATGGAACCAACAGATGACATGGTGCTTTAACTAAACTATTTCTACCATTCCTTTAAAAGGGTTTTTCACCTTTGAGTTAACATTTAGGGGCACATTTACTTAGCTCGAGTTAAGGATTAGAATGAAAAATATTTGAATTTCGAAGTTTTTTTTGGGCTACCTCGGCCATCGAATTGGACCTTCCCCATAGGCTTTCTAAGTAATTTCTGATCGAAGGAAAATCGTTCGATCGACTGATTAAAATCCTTCGAATCGTTCGATTCAAAGTATTTAATCGTTCGATTAAACGATTTTTCCTTCAATTGTTCGATCAAAGTAAATGCTGTAAATCCTTCGATATTCGAAGTCGAAGGATTTTACTTCGATGGTCGAATATCGAGGGTTAATTAACCCTCGATATTCGACCCATAGTAAATGTGCCCCTTAGTATGATGTAGAGAGTGATATTCTGAGACAATTTGCAATTGGTTTTCATTTGTGTTTTTTTTGTTATTTAGCTTTTTATTCCACAGCTCTCCAGTTTGCAATTCCAGCAGTCAGGTTGCTAGGGTCCAAATTAAGATAGCAACCTTGCATTGATTTGAATAATAGACCAGAATATGAATAGCAGAGGACATGAATAAAAAGATGAGTCATTAAATAACAATAGAAATAAATATGTAGCTTTACAGAGCATTTGTTTTTAGATGGGGTCAGTGACCCCCATTTGAAAGCTGGATAAAGTCAGAAGTAGAGGGCAAATACTTTAAAAACTATAAAAAAGAAATAATGAAGACCAATTGAAAAGTTGCTTAGAATTGGCCACTCAATAACATACTAAAAGTTAACTTAAAGGTGCATCACCCCTTTAACAGGAACAGAAATTAGGGATGTTATTGTATTTCAGCTGGTGTTTCACCAACTAAGATTCAATCTCTGCTATATTTATTCCAGACACATCAAACAGGTAGGTCCCTAGTAAATAATAGGTACTTGAAAAAGGTTGAAGAAAATATGTAGAACTGTGCACCATTTATTTGCACATTATTAATAAACTGGAATTCTGTACTTGCATCAGGCATATCACCACCACGTGACTACAAATTATCCTGGAATTGTGGGAAAAACACTACATTGTCGGTAATAAACATGGAGACGAATGTGCACTGAGCTTGCACCTGTAAATAAGAACTATAGAGTGTCAAATTGTCAATTGTGTTGGCCCTCATCCAAACCAGTACAATGGAAATCCCTTTGCTAGTTTTACCAACACTTTTCAGATTTAAAGATATATTCTGTATTCTGTAGCATAGATCTGGAAGAATGTATTTCCAAGCACTTTCTGTTTCCTTTCTGGGAAACAAAAGATGCCCTGCCTTGATTTATGTAAAGAATTCAAGCTACAGTACACTCAGGATTAGAGCACTTGTCTGACAAGACACAGAATAGGATCAATTAAACTTTATCTAAATTACTTATTAATAGACTACTGGAAGAGATAAGATCACAATGGCAAAACAAACCAATTATTGAATTTCAAAAATACATATATATATATATCTGCAATCTGAATCACTAATGTCATGGAAAAAATACAACACCATTAAGTTGTTTAAAATATTAATGGACTAATATAAGGGCAGGTTAGATAATTATGCAATATCCAACATCCATTTAAATTCCCAATCCAACTTTCCAAGTCAAACAATATTGCTATTAACTCAAAGCTAGCTGGATAAAGCTCACGCTGTCTTTTCCATACCACAATTTGTCCTGTTTGTTTGCTGATTGGAACATTCATTTTTTTTTAACAATTTCTCTCTTCCATATCCAGAGTCACATATTCAATAACACAAAACTCTGTTGTTGTTATGGCAATGCAGAAGCCTCCCCCCCCCCTAAAATTGTAATTTAAATACACATTGACTGATAAAATAAATATTGTAACTTTTTTTTTTACGAGTAATATCTATAGCTCATAAAAGAGTCAACAACAGTTTTCTATGTATTGTATTTTCTGTGCTTGAATGATTTGTTCCACCATGGAAAATAATTGTTAATCCCTGCACAGTATTAACTATTCCACAGGTGTTAGTACACAGCTCTATGTACTGACAACCGTAAGAAAGGAATGTGTTTGACTGTTCAGAGCAAACATATTCGAAAGGATTGGCACATCTGTCAGCTTTTATAAATATGTCAATTCATTAAAGAATACCATTTTACACTTGGGGGTGTCACCCCGAAGAAGAGGCGATTTATCGCCGGGTGACTAAATCTTCCCGAATCTCTGACCTTAAATTGGTTGTCATTATTTATTTTTTATAGTTTTGAAATTATTTGCATTCTTCTTAAAACTCTTTCCAGCTTTCAGATGGGGGGTCACTGACCCCATCTAAAAAAACAAATGCTCTGTAAGGTTACAAATAAAATGTTGTTGCTACTTTTTCTTACTCATCTTTCTATTCAGGCCTCTCCTATACATATTCCAGTAACATATTAAAATCAATTCATGGTTGCTAGGGTAATCTGGACCCTAGCTACCTGATTGCCGTAACTGCAAACTGGAGAGCTTCTAAATGCAATGCTAAATAACTCAAAAACCACAAATAATAAAAAATGAAAACCAATTGCAAATTGTCTCAGAATATTACTTTCTACATGACACTATCAAGTCATATTCTTGTTTTGCATAAAAAGTATTCCACTACTGTAGATTTTTTTTAGGTAACCTGAATGAATTCAACATGGCAGTCAAGGGCATAATGCAAGGTAGTAATTAATGATTTATTAATAAGATCAAAGTGAGAAGGATGCCTTTCTAGCAAGAGGCTTACCGTATATACTCGAGTATAAGCCGAGTTTTTCAGCCCCCAAAATATGCTGAAAAACTCTACCTCAGCTTATACTCGGATCAAGCGCAAAAACGGTCGCCGGCATCTAAGAATAGTCGCCGGCGCCTAAGAATAGTCGCCGGCATCCAAGAATAGTCGCCGGCGTCCAAGAATAGTCTCCAAGAATATTCGCCGGCGTCCAAGAATGGTCGCCAGCATCCAAAAACGAGACGCCGGCACCTCCAAATGGGAGCAGAAACCCTAAATTTTTTGATTGAAACTTACCAGAAGCTGCTGCATTTCTCACCCTCGGCTTATACTCGAGTCAATAAGCTTTCCCAGTTTTTGGAGGTAAAATTAGGTACCTCGGCTTATACTCGGGACGGCTTATACTCGAGTATATACGGTAATCACATATATTAACTTCACTATCAATGCTAAATCTGTTTTGGATTTCAGTTACAACTTATGAATAAAGCACCTGCCTATTAAAATATTTATATTAGAAGTAATCAAGCCACAAGCAGAGACACAGATTAGAAATACATTAAATAATAATAAATTGAATCTCTTGTTTCACTAATTGTATTGTTTAACTTATGTTTGAAACTCAAACCAGCCAACTGCCATCACAACCAATTGTCATTTTATTTATTATATGTTACTCTTTTGTAAAATCTGTAGTATTTTCTTTCATCTATACTTGTAACGTTCTGTGACTATTTTGTTTTTCTCTTTTTTACAATATCTTGATTTTCACTGCTTGTAAATCATAATAGCATGAGTTGTAAAGAGGCACACATTGTGTATATATAAATATATAGCTTTTGCTCTCACTATTTGAATATAGAACCATTTATATAACATAATATACAAGGATCAGTCTAATGCTTATTTTCTCTTAAAAATAAAACACAAACACCAGGGGTTATAATTAAGTGAAGTGTAAATGCAAGAACAATAAGCAGCTATCTTAAAATACTTAACCTTAGTGATGAGCGAATCTGCACCATTCACAAAATTCACAAATCTATGAGAAAATACGTGGAACGTTGAAGAGTCTGGGAAACACATTAAAGTCTATGGGTGACATTTTTCATGCAGCAACATTTTTGTAGCAAAATAAATTCGAGGAGAAGCTTGAGGTAAAACCATACATGGCGAAAAAATCACTCATCACTCATCATTACTTAACATATTTTGCCATAATCTTACGACAACATTTATTTTTACTTAAATAGTTATAAGATAGCAGAGAGTTGCTTAAATACTGTGGGGTTGTTTATCAATATCCCAAAAGCTCTCACTATTTTCTGAAAAACCAAATGCGAGCGTAAAAACCGGAAAAGTACACATGCCGGTACATCGGCGAGTGGGGACCAGACTAGGGGGTAGGAGAAGCAGAGAAGGCGTGTGACTGGCGCCCCCCAGCTTTGTGCCCTAGGCACATGCCAACTCTGCCTACCCCTAGTTCCGGCTCTGGTCCCATGTGGCCCCCCTTCTAGTCACTGACGAACTCAGAGTTAGAGAGCTGAAAAGCAAGAAGTTGTATTCTAGCTATTATGTTAGACATCTGTTCACTCCAGCCTTTATACATTACATTTTTGGCTAACTTACTATATTAGAAACATTTTTCATTTTGTGAAGCCTATATATTTTGCCAGTTTTTATTTTTTTTTACTAATGGAAGCAAAACCAGATTATGGTGTCTGTTTAATGTTTTCATAATTTTCTAGTTGGTTTAAAGGGGTTGTTCACCTTCAAACACTTTTTTCAGTTCAGGTGCACGCCTATAAAAGCAGAAGCCGGAAGACAGAAGCCGGCAGTGTAAGGTTGGAGAGAGCAGGCACAAGAGCTCAACCCGAACCTGCATATAGGGGAGCGAGGTTGGCCCACCCCGCCTGTCCCACAGGTATCGAGCTGGCCCTCAAATCACTATCCTGGATCACTGAGCTGCCAGTCTGAAACCCCATAGACATGAATATTAAAATAAAATTTTGGGAAAACAGTAAAAAATAAAAGATGGAAAGCAAATGAAAAAATTCTTTGTTTATGGTGAACAGTCTAAAAACAACTCAACTGAAAAAGTTTATGGAAGGTGAACAACACCTTTAAGGTATGAAGATACAAATTATGGAAAGATCTGTTATGCAGAAAACCCCAGGTCCTGAGCATTCTGGATAACAGTTCACATACTTGTACACAAAAGTGCAAATATATATTATGTTAAAATGAAGGTGATAGCCTGATAATAAAAATATTTTTTATGGATTCACTCTGGTACCACATAGGCCAGATTATTTACACAAGATGACTCCAGATTAGTAGTGATGCGTGAATCTGTCCCATTTCGCTTCACCAAAGATTTTAGAAACTGCCAAAATTCACAAAAGTCATTTGGCATTTTTTCACAGTGATTGTGCAACTTTTGTTTCCACCATGACTTTTTTTGCACAATACATTGGAGACTATGGACATTTTTTTGTGATTATGTACTGTATTGTATTGGGGAAGAAACATAGGACATTTTATTAATATTTTAATGCACATAAACCAAATACAAGAAAATCACCATGTGCCATTATTCCAAAACAGACTGACTCCATAATGGTGTTTAATTTAACAAATGTCTAAATGGGTATAGTGGTGGAACTAGCGGGGGAGCAGAGGGTATGATTACACCAGAGCCTGAACCACCTCGGTGGGCGCCGGCGGTTTGCGTGCCTAAGTATCCGCCAAGAAGATTGCTTCCGGAGGGGGCCCATCTGGCCCTCACCCAGGCCCGACGCCACTTATTTACTATTTTCTGAGGCAAAACGTTTTCACATTTTCCAATACATTTTCCAATGAATTTATGTTCCATAAATTAATGATTATTTGAAAGCGAGCTGCTATTTTATCAGCTATTTAGTATGTTTTTTCCAATTGGCATTGGTTTAGTGTGAGAATAGCTTTATAATTTTTATTTAAAATGGGATAGATAATACAAAAAACACAGATAAGCAAACTCACAAAAAATGTACAGCCTGCGTATTAGCTATAGCAAAAAGGGAAAAGTTGTGCTCACACCTTAATTCTAAACCATTAGGCTGGGGTGTAATAAGGCTGTGACCACAAAATTCATATAGACAAAAACAAGAGGTGCTCTGCACTCAGCCCATTGTGTGAATTAAGCTACTAAAAATGTCCCTCACCCCTTTATACACAACAGGGATTGTTTGTCATATATGTCATATTTATCATATATTGCAATATAATAAAGCTGGCCAACTATGTCAAAGTCATCTGGCCAGTCCTATACTCACTTTCATCTGATTCATTATGAATTCTACAGCTTTATTATGCATTTTTCACAGGGAATAAGTTTAACCTGCAATTTGCTTGCTTTCAAGGCTAAAATTCCCAAATTTGACGATGATCCCAGTAGCCAGATAATATGTGATCCCAGTAGTGGCCAATAAAAGGGCAAGTATTTAGGAGTTTTAATCTTGAAAGCAGGCAAGTTAAAAGTAAAACATAGGGGCATATTTTTATTGTGTATTGTATGTAAAAAAAAATAGCAGGATATACACCACATCATCAAGCTTCGCCAGGTAAATTTCGTACATTTTTTTTCTTAGAGTGACTACCACTAGACTCAATGTAATGTAAAATAATGGCATCAAATCTGGCATTGGCATGGCATAAAATTACAAATATCTTTATAAATTTGCCATTAATTTTACACCGTTTTTACACATTTTTTCGGTAAATTTAGTTTTACACAGAATAATAAATATGCACTTTAGTCTCTGTACAAACAATCTCTGTTTTTTTTTTTAAAATAGGAGGAAATTTTAAGTACTTTAATACTTTTTCCCCATATATAATAAAAGGCACTATTTGCCCAGGAGCAGTTACCCATTTCAACCAATTAGATGTTTGCTTTTAAACAGGTGACCAGTAAATGCTACCTTTTGATTGCTAATAGTTAATGCTCCTAGGCAAACTTAGTGCTTTCTTTTACATAACCCCATGGGTTTAATGTCCTTAAGATACTGAAAATGGGTTGAGTGCAAAGGACCTCTTGTATTTTTATGTATTATAAGTATAAGTTCATAAGCACACATCACTCATCAAATCTGATATCTGAAAATGGTAAGGTTTATCAAGGTTTATCAAGCGAGTTGATGATAACTGCTGCGTTTATGGACTTAAGGGGGCCATATATCTTTGAACTTATTTCAGCTTCCAGTTAACATTTCATGAGGTTATCTATTTGGTTGTATAGTGTATCTACTTTGTTAAAATGAAAATCTAGCCTCAAGCAGCACTTTAGAAGGGGCTACCCATGGTAACTATAAGAACCACATTTTTGGTTTTTTTTAACCAGAAATTGCTGCTTACAGATTTATACGATTCAGTTTGGTGTGCATAAATATAAGTGGTAAACATAATGTGGCTCAGAAACAATCTAATTTGTAATAAGATTAAACCATATAAAAAGAGTTATTGTAGAGGTGGACAGGTAATACAGAGAGTGTAAATGGGGCAACAGTATCAAATCTAATACTGCTTAGAATAAATAGTGATAAGTGATAAGAATCCTGTTAGTATTTCATGAGTCAACCTTTCCTTCTCATTTCACATTAAAGATAATGCATTAAATGAAAAGAATACGATAATTATAAAATACAAGACAGAATAAGAATGGTGTTAAGATGTAAACACCCATTATGGTTGCAATCAGGAAATATAAGGATAATGCTTCACTCCCATCTAAACACTACTAGTACTACTATTGCAGTTGCGCTGCAAGGTATGGTTGGTATCATAAATGAGAAAAGAGGATTTTTTTTTAGAGAGGTGATGTGTAGTCTGATTATTCTGTCCAGGTAGCATGCTTTATATGGGTTCTACATAATTAGCAGGATAGAGACCCTGCCGCCCACTGTCCAGTTGTCCTCTGCACCAGCCCTGCTCATCTTCATCCTCTAGTTTTATTAGTTCATCACCTTAAAGAGAAGAAAGAATAAGTTAGGGGATTCTTGACTTTCATCTTTCATAACAGGTTATACAATGAATCTTTTTAAAATAACCTCTATTTTGCAGCCATAATTAGTAATTTCTACTTGTTTGAAAACAATCATATACTGGATCTAAATATACCTATATTTACCATTTACTAACATATTTACCAAAATATCTCAATAAAATAAAAGTCCTTAAAATATTGTTGATTACTTTCATATGGGGGAACGTAAAAAATGTTCCCACATTTGTTTGTTTTCATTGTTTGCCCTCTTTATGACCAATTTGAGACCTCAATGTGAACAAATGGCTTTTGTGAACAAGTGCAGTGTTTGTAATAAAATTATTAAGGGTTTTTTTTGGAGACAAAATTAAACCCCAGAGCAGGTGTTAATGCTAACCTTTGCTCAATGACAATGAGCAATGTAATATTCACCAGCGAATGATTTTATATTGCGAGCAGTGCTAAACATTTGCAATTTTTTGCATTTTAAACAAGGCTATCTTAATAACATTCCCCCTATAGAGTTCAATATGATTCCCTACTGCAGAATGTTGTGCTGTAGCATGGGCAGTTGTTTTATAATGGTTTTATTTCAGATAAATCAATACCAAATCTTCAAGCATCTCACAAAAACAGCAGTGAATTAAGAAAAGAACATAGTTCTACAAATACAATTCATCTTTTCTGGAAGAGATGGTGGCAAGGTGTATAGATTTTCACAGGCAACGTTTGTATGGCAGAGGAGAACACACCAAGCCATTCTGTTGCTAATACTGACCCATCAAATGGTCCATATGATGGTAACATAGTAGTATGCCTAAATGTATCTGTCTCCATCTATTAATATAAATTGAATTTTAATCTTCCATATGTATTGAAAAAAAATATATATATATAAATATGCAAAGGCCGTCTCGCATAGACTCCATTTTATCCAAATAATCCAAATTTTTCAAAATGATTATTGACCTTTTTCTCTGCAATAATAAAACAGTAGCTTGTACTTGATCCCAATTAAGATATACGTAATCCTTACAGGAAACAGAACCGGCCTTTTGGGTTTAATTAAAGCTTACATGATTTTCTGGTAGACTTCAGATATGAAGATCCAAATTACAGAAAGATCCATTATACAGAAAGCCCCAGGTCCTGAGCATTCTGCATAACAGGTGCCATATAACAGCGAAGGTGATTATGTAGGCCTTTGCTGTACAAAGTTAACATATGACAAATTAATGTGATGATCCAAGCCACAGACATTATTATATCACCTTTCACAGGCTTTCACAGGTATGGCAGGTAATAGACCAGAGCACCGGAAACCATACTGGTACAATCTTATAGTATTGTAATTTTTGTATTCAATTATCTTATCCTTAAACTACCTCTCCAAAAGCTTTCCTATCACCAATGACAAACTAACTGGCCTATATCTAGTATAAGTAAATCTAAAACAACTAGACTTGCTGAGTAATCATTGCAGACGTTTCACTACTCATCCGAGCAGCTTCTTCAGTTCATCTGTAAGTTGAACTGAAGAAGCTGCTCAGATGAGTAGTGAAAGGTCTTCAATGATTACTCAGCAAGTCCTATTGATTTAGAATTACATATACTAGATATACCATGACCTGGATGAATGAAAATCTTCATAGTCATAACTGGCTTTTAGTTTTCAGGCTGAGAAAAGGATACCTTTTTGAATAATGGCACCGCATTAACAATTTGTCGATCACTTTTTAAGTACTCTGGGTTGAAAATTATTTATTCTGGAATGCTGTTTACTTTCACATGTTCTCTTTTGGATTATTTTTTGAGTCAATCACCCATCAATGCTTAATTCATTAGATCTGGGTCTATTAAAAGGAAAGCCTTTATTGCCAATCTTAATCATAACCTTTTAAAACCATGATTTTGCTTTGCTATGTTTTTCCTTGCTTACAAGGGAAATGTACAGACAGGTATACATTTTCCTTCTGTATTGTATCCTATAAAAAGTCTTTCTCTGTTAACAGGTAACATACAGAGATGCCCCTATCTTGCCAAAGACTGCACATCTAAAATATAATGTTTTAATCAGTCCCATTTATCTTTGCAAAACAATGATAAAAATTGTGATACAGTGCCCCACAAATTGACTTTCTAAACAAAGGGCTGTTGGGCTTAATTAGGATGTTTGAACATTGAAAGGAAACTGGCGACAGGATTAGGTACAGAGGGTGGTTGTTAATGGTACATTCTTTATTTTGGAATAAGCTTCAAAGTGGGGTCCCACAGGGCTCTGTATTGGGTCCACTTGCCTTGCTTGCTTTTAAGAAAGTGAGGGAATACAGGCAGGATTATGGAAGATAGTTCATAGTACAGGTTGATCCAGGGACTGGACTAAATGCCAGTCTGAGTCAGGCAGGAATTTTCCCCCCTTTGTGGCGGATTGGAGAGGCTTCAAATTGGTTGGTACCAGTTAGGCAGATTTTATATAGATTTAAAAGGTTGAACTTGATGGATATGTGTCATTTTTCAACCTAATATTTACCCACACTGATATGGGACTTATCCTCCAAATGCGATTAAACAATATTAGATAGCCAGGACCATGCAATTTAAATTAAAAAGCGATATTTATTAACACCATGCCAAAATTACTAAAACCATTTAAAATAAGCAGCGCTGCTTGGGGGGTGGGGTTCCCATTCCTCCTAAATATGTATTAATAAACAGTCCAATGTAGTATGAGAGGCTGCGTGCACGCTTTGAATCCGAGCCTCCACTGAGTATCAATTGTAACCCGCTTCTAATCAAAAGCGCCCATCCATACGAGGACCGTGGTTAAACTTTCATATGCTGAGGAGAGCAATAGATCATCACAACAGATGAAATGAAACACCAATGAAGTGCTTAGTTCGATGGAGAAAAGGAGATTAGTCCAGTTCAAGTTGTGGATAACAAGTGTAGAGCGGCATGTGAGGCGGAACCGGTGTGGGGTTAACACATTGGTGCCCAAAATAGTACAGTTCTGAATAACAAAGACGTGGGCTCTAGAGAAGGGGATATCCCCTAAATACATCCGGTGGACATTTGGATTCCAATGGTATGGTGGTATAACAATTACTGTGTAGTTGTATGTGTCCCACCGCTCTGCAGCGATTGCTGCACCGAATAAGAAAATTACTGACCGTAGCAGATCACCTCCCACACCGGTTTGTGCAACAGTCCATACTCACATCCGTCTTCCGATATCACTTGTACCTCTGGTGCGCATCATCCCCACCGGGAAGGAGAGCAGAAGAATTCCCCTGGCAGCGCTGTACCTCGTATCATATATCAGTGTGGGTAAATATTTCAATATAAATTAAATGTGGACACCTCCTTTATGCGGGCCGTTATTTGGCCATTACCAATTGTAGGTACCTTGCTTGGGCTATATGGATATTTTTCAACCTAACTTACTATGTTTCTATGTCACTGCAAAATAAGTGAATGATACAAAAATACTATTTGCCATTTGCTAAATTGCTATTTGCTTTATTCTATACTGCCATCTTATGACCGATATAAGTAAATCAAATACCGTTTCTTTTGAAAAAAAACCTACAAAATGTTTAGGGTTGCAATGTAAAATTTAGTTCTAACAAACTTTCCAATGCACATTCATTACAAATAGTTATTTGTGAATTTGAAACAATGTAGCCAACTGACCTGTTATGACACACAAGGTTTATAAAACATTTATACAGCATATAAGGCATTAAAACTGTATATTATAGTAAAACATAAAACTATAAACAAGAGAACAACTGGGGGCACATTTACTTAGGGTCGAATATCGAGGGTTAATTAACCCTCGATATTCGACTGTCGAAGTTAAATCCTTTGAATATTGAAGTCGAAGGATTTAGTGCTATTAGTTTGATCGAACGATCGAAGGAATAATCCTTTGAATCGAACGATTCAAAGGATTTTAATCCATCGATCGAACGAAATTCCTTTGATCAGAAAATTGCTAGAAAGCCTATGGAGACCTTCCCCATAGGCTAACATTGTACCTCGGTGGGTTTTAGTTGGCGAAGTAGGGGGTCAAAGTTTTTTCTAAAGAGACAGTACTTCAACTATCGAATGGTCGAAAAGTCGAACGATTTTTAGTTCGAATCGTTCGATTCGAAGTCGTAGTCGAAGGTCGAAGTAGCCAATTAGATGGTCGAATAGCCAAAAAAAACATTCGAAATTCAAAGTTTTTTTTCTTCTATTCCTTCACTCGAGCTAAGTAAATGTGCCCCCTGGTGTCTACTCTTCAGCCCTGGGGCATTCTTACTGTATCCTTCATAGGGATTCTGGGGAGGGGGCACTCTAAATTAGTTAATTAGAGATGAGCGGGAAGAGCAATAATATTTAGTCAGCTAATGTTCTTGCCCAATATCACTTTTAGCTTTTATTTATCCATAATGTTTTGTTAAGGTTTTTGGCAAATTGCAATATTATATAAGTATTAAGTATGTAAGGACTACAAGCAAGGGAATTATATAATGGCTCCTGTCTATGTGCAATACGTAAAGCATGTATCTTTGGATAAAAAAGAGTACTTTCATAAAAAGTTAACCTCAGAAAAGGCTTTTAAATAGCCAGTCAAAATGTAACAGGACAGCCCTTTTGTTCTCTGATATTCAGAATATACAACATTCAGCCTGTCATTTGATCTATGAGCTGAATGTTATATAAATATCAGAGAACACCATAGCTTCACTGTCCAACAACTCACAAACAAGGTATACCTAAACTTGCATAATTACATGGTCAAGTCAATTACATTGTATTTAACCCTTTTGTAGCTCATTGATCCAACTCTCATGTATTTATCTTATGAAGACAATGCAGTGCAACCACATATATTTTTCTTACATACATAGTTAAATTGTGTTGAAAAAAGACCAGAGTCCATCAAGTTCAACCCCTCCAAACGAAATCCAGCATCTGTACATACACACGCTGACCCCTCTATACACTTACATAAACTATACAAGTACATTAGAGGAAATTATAGACAAATAGCAAGGGACCTTTTTACCCATAAAGTGGATCACTGTATCAGAGGCCACCCCTTTAGACTAGAAGAAAATAAATTTAATTTGAAGCAACGTAGGGGGTTCTTCACAGTCAGGACAGTGAGGTTGTGGAATGCACTGCCGGGTGATGTTGTGATGGCTGATTCAGTTAATGCCTCTAAGAATGGCTTGGATGTTTTTTTGGACAGACATAATATCAAAGGCTATTGTGATACTAAACTCTATAGTTAGTATAGGTATGGGTATATAGAATTTATGTGAAAGTAGGGAGGGGTGTGTGTATGGATGCTGGGTTTTCATTTGGAGGGGTTGAACTTGATGGACTTTGTCTTTTTTCAACCCAATCTAACTATGTAATTATGTATCTATATATACTATATCTATATATACTAACTATATATTTTACTATCACAATAGCCTTGGATATTATGCTTGGCCATGAAATCATCCAAACCACTCTTAAAAGCATTAACAGAATCAGCCATCACAACACCATCCGGCAGTGCATTCCACAACCTCTCTGACCTCACTGTGAAGAACCACCTACTCTGCTTTAAATGAAAGTTCTTTTTGTCTAGTCTGAAGGGATGGCCTCTGGTGCAGTGATCTTTATGGGTAAAAAGGTCCCCTGCTATTTGTCTCTAATGTCCTCTAATGTACTTGTAAAGTGTAATCTTGTCCCCTCTCAAGCGTCTCAAGAAAACAACCCCAACCATGACTACCCTCATAATTTAAGTCTTCCATCACTCTAACCAGTTTAGTTGTACTTCTCTGCACTCTCTCCACCTCATTTATACCCCCTTAAGGACTGGAGCCCAAAACTGTACTGTGCATTCCAGGTGAGGTCTGACCAGGGATCTATAAAGAAGCAAAACATATGTTTTTATCCATTGACTTCCTGGCTTTTTTATGCTTTAGTGGCCACAATATGACACGTGTTATCTACAAAAATCCCTAGATCCTTCTCAGTTAAGGAAATTTCCAACACACTGCTTTTTAGAGTTTAACTTGCATTTATATTAATTTTGCCAAAATGCATAACATTGCATTTATCAACATTGAATCTCATTTTCCAGTTTTCTGCCCAGTTTTCCAATTTAGTCAAATCTCTGCAAAGTGGCAGCATCTTACATGGAACTTATAGTTCTGCACAATTTAGTATGATCAGCAAAAATAGAAACAGTACATTCAATGCCCACCTCCAGGTCATTAATAAACAAGATGAAAAGCAAAGGACCAATAACAGAGCCCTGTAGTACTCTTTGTAATCGATATTTTAGCCAGTTCTCTATCCAAGTACAAATACTACATTCTAGACTAAAATTCCTTTATTTAACCAGGAACCTTCTGTGTTGCACTGTAGAAAATGCTTTAGCAAAGTTCAAGTAGATTACATACACTGCCATCCCAGAATCGAGGTCCCTGCTCACCTTCCCATAAAAATAATTTAAATTAGTCTGGGAAGATCTATTACACAAAAAACCAGGCTGGCACAAACTCATAGTATTATTATTTGCAATGAAGTCAAGTATCTTATACCTTATTACTCAATTGAAAAGCTTTCCTACCACTGATGTCAGATTAATCGTCTTAGAACGGGATCCCTTTTTGAATAGTGGCACCATATTAGAAATTCGCCAGTCTCTCAGCACCATGCCAGACCTCAATAAATCCTAAAAAAATAAGTATGAGGTTTGGCAATCACAGAGCTAAGCTCACTTGTTCTAGTGCTCTTTTGAATCTCCTTGTGCATGAACCAGCATTAGTTGTATTGCTAGAATTGGGACTATTGGGAAACCTTCATTAACTGGTTCCTCATTTGTGTAGTAAGATTCTCGGCATCGTTCATGGCAGCTATCTTCTTCTCTTCGGTCTTCATCAGGAAGTAAGTACCGTATTGGGCGCATGCACAGTTGGAGCAGTCTTCAGGTTTTGTCAACTGCACCGAAAGTTACAAAAAAATTGCCAAAGCGCCAGAAGAAGACCCGATGAAGACCGAAGATGGCACCCGATGCCATGAATCTGCATCGAGGGGTATAAGTAATAAGGGGCATTTGCCTGGGGTAGCATCGAGGCTGGGGGGGAGGACAGAGGGTGGTCTATGTAGGGTAGGGGGGGTAGGTGATTTTCAAATAAGGTGTTTACTTTTCCTTTAATAGAGAATTGAATCTTAAGTTAGTATTAGCCTGTTTTCCTTGTAACAGGGGGATCCTCTTTATCTGCTATACTGTATGCCCCCCTCACTCCTCCCTCATTACTGCTTACTAATCCTTGCCTCAGACAGCATCTCTCCAGAAGTTACAAGGGGCAGCAAAAAGTCTAGATCCCTGAACTCACTCTTTACCTACCATTAATTTTGCCGTAATGCCAATATGTACCAAGACAGTTGGGTCATGCCCAGCCCCACCCGATCAACCACATGCTTAACCCTGTCACTAGGAAGACAGCAAACTGTTTGGTGGTAGAGATCCGGACAACAGATTACCCTAAAACCACAATCAGTTTAGATTTTTCTTGTGGGGGGCATGGGTGTCCACAAATAGGGGCAAGGGAGGGCACTTGCCCCCCCATAGAGTTTCTGACCTAAACTGAAGCTGTTTCAAGCCACTGCCTGTAGATACAATCTCCGTGTCTAAGTCCCTGTACAACTGAACACTGATTGGGTAGGCTAGAGGGATTGACCCAGCAGTAGAGCCTATCACTATGCAGCTGTACATAATTGGATAAACTGGAAGGATTCACTCTGCATCCTAGCCAATCCCTGTGCAGCTGTACCGGGACTTAGGGGTATATTTATCAAAGAGTGAAGTTAATAGTGAAGTTCCGCCACTAGAGTGAAATTCCGCCACTTCCCATTCATTTCTATGGGGTTTTTAAAGGCGTATTTATCAAAGGGTGAAATTTCACTTTCACCCATTGATAAATACGCCTTTCAAAATCCCATAGAAATGAATGGAGAGCTGCGGAATTTCACTCTAGTGGCGGAACTTCACTCTTTGATAAATTTACCCCTTAGACTGAGGGGAAGATAGCCGCTCCTTGTAACTTTTAGAGCCGAATTTCCGGTCTTTAAACCGGAAATTTGGCTTTTCTAGCGCAGAGATTGCAATTTCGCTCTCTGTGCTAGCGATGCGCCCCCCCCCCTGGACCCCCGTTGGAGATTTTAAGGTAAGCACGACGAGCGGGGGGGCGGCATTTCAAACGCTCCCTCAGGCAGCAAAACTGCCTGGAGCGTGCCTGTCCCTAAGCTAACACTGTCATCCTAAATATGCACGTGGCACAGGCAACATTTCAGAAAAAATTACATTGGAAGACCTTCCCTTAATCTTAGATCCTAGATCCCTGAACTCACTCTTTACCTACCGATTGGGTAGGCTAGAAGGTTTGACCCAGCAGTAGAGCCTATCACTGTGCAGCTGTACATAATTGGATAAACTAGAAGGATTCACTCTGCATCCTAGTCAATCCCTGTGCAGCTGTACCGGGACTTAGACTGAGGGGAAGATAAGCAGTTTCTGCAGGCAGCAGCAGGCTTGGAATAACACTAAAGTTTATTTGTCGGTGAAAGCTCCAGATTTGTCCTAATCTTCTTATTTCTTGTGTATGTTTGTGCCTGCCATGTATATGTGTGTGTTTTACTTAGTATATCTGATTCTGCAGTTGTGTGTTTGGATCTGACCCACATATCTTTGTGCTGCAGCCAATAAAGTGTGTATTATTGTATGTGTTTGCCAAGTATTGTCACAATTTCTCTACTTGTGCAACTTGTCTGTTAGATCTGCTTTTGTTGAGTGCCTTTATAAGCCTATATGTGCGTATCTCACAACCCGTTTTTAGAGGGACAGTCCCTCTTTTGACAGCTCAACCCACAGTTCCTCGTTTGTACTGGAAAGTCAGGTTTTTTCTGCACTGAACAGCCAGAAAAAGAAACAAAGATTCTAACTTAAATGGCTTTTGGCAGAGAGCCCAGAACAGCCAGATAAGATACTTTTGTAACAATTTCAAGATAAGCAAATAAGTAATAACAATATAAGATAACAGGTCCCTTGGGAAAAGTTAGACTCGCAGCTTAAAGGGCAATTCACCTTCATTAGCAAAACTGTAATAACTGAAAAAAAACACAGAAATATGTTCAAACTTTTATAACCTGCCAGATTTTGTTACATGAAGATGGTAATTAGGGGGTGTGACATGACATTGGCACTGAAACTCTTTTCTGGGGCATTAAAGTATCAGATTGGCACTACTGTATCTGCTTGCATGAAGTGCCATTTGACTATGAAACAACTAATTGAGCTTATAGCTGTAATTAACCTTCCCAGACCAAAACATCACCCTGTGCCTGCATCACTACTGAAGCTCCTAGAACCACTAGTGTGTAAAGGATCAAATGAATGTCTTCTCTGAATAATGCAGGTTTTTTTCTTTTACATGTGTGTCCATCTCATGCTAGTGATGTTTTTGGCTTCAACCCACTTACTTATGTCTCTGCAATGAGAGGGCACTGTTTCAGC
Source organism: Xenopus laevis (assembly GCF_017654675.1). NCBI lineage: Eukaryota > Metazoa > Chordata > Amphibia > Anura > Pipidae > Xenopus > Xenopus laevis. The sequence continues at coordinate 58,820,816 of NC_054374.1, forward strand.
CTGGGTAAATATACACAGAATGGGTTTTAGCACAAATGCATGTTTTCAATCCAACATCTGCTTTGTGTGTATGCACCCAGGCCAACACTGTACCTGTCAATGAAGAGGCAAAAGCGAGTGGGTTTCAGCAGATCATTTGTTTCTCACTAGTCTGAGACTGTGAGTGCAAGTGTTTGAGTCAATGCAAGTGTGTAAGTAAGAAAAACTATGGTTACTGACCATTGCATATAATGCACTGATTCACATGCTAATATGTGTGTGCCCAAGACATGATTTGCTTGTAAAGTGGATAAAGATGGTCATATTGGCTCAAAGTTAAAATTTTAGCTGACCAATAGTTCTCTCTTTCAAGTGTATTAACAATTCCATTCTTAGATTTGTGTCTTTGACATGAAAATATTTGTAGACATTTTGCTTGTGATGCTTTTAGCTACTTGCCTCACCCTAAAAATATTCTGTGGATACCCATGGTGGGGGCACACTCCTGACTATTCTTGTTTTAGAGTGGGAAAGTAATTTTTTTCTAAAGTAATGGGCAGACTTTCAACAGAAATTGGGAGAGGAAGAGAATTCTGTTGAATAGCTCTAGCAGGCTTTAACAAAGAAATATGAAAAGCATTAGAAATTCTGAGTTCAGGAGGGAGTTCTGAGTGGACAGTGGTATAACTTCGGATACAGAAAATGGACCAATGAATTTGGGTTCCAGCTTGGCAGAAGGAACTTTCAATGAAATGTTCTTGAAGGATAGCCAGACCCTATCACCAAACTGATACTCGGATAGCACTTTACATTGTTTATCAGAGGCTTTCTATTGGGCAGCTGCTGCTGAAAACATAGAGTTTTGGACCCTTTGTCAAATGTTAAAAAAGTGGTCAACCAACGAGTTGACAGGAGGAACATCTGAAGACTGACCAGAAAATGAAAAGACTCTAAAATAATAGTCAAAAACTCTAAAAACTAAGTTAGTAGAATTACTGATGCAAACTGAACCCACAGAAGAAAATCTGCCCAAATTGATTACTGGAGACTTAACATGAAGTCACAAGCAGCGCAGAGTATAAAAAGGATGCATGCCTCAAACCGAAGTGGACAACAACGTCTACGGTTATCCCTACTGCCTCACTAGACAACCAGGTACCATTTCAATCACTCTGTGAATATGTGGAAGTTTTATGTGTACTTCTTGGGATGGGCTTGTGGTGTATCCACCAGTTGCAATTAAAGTCCTGATATGGGTGCTATTTTTAATTAAGACTACTCCTGAGTGTAGTGTTTTCAACTGTGTCTGCCTTCTTGTTTATATTGTACATTCATATGTTAACCCAGTGGGCAGCCACAGTTATTAGGTGCTCAAAGTGTCAATAGTTATGGCACCATCTGTGTCAATCAGTATATGTGCAGTTTTTATAAATTTATATTATCATTTTATTGCTCTCCCTGGTCTCCCTTCTGCCATACAAACTGCTAATGTGATCATTAAGACAATTGCCAGGTTATACAATCTACCTCAAGAAGTCAATTATGATCTTGGAACAGAATTTACATGCAAGTTTACAGAACTCTCTATTCCAGTTTTAAGCTTAATGGGGGAATGTAATGTAGGGACTTATAGGGTTAAGTTCCCCTATGGTCCTAAAAGTACCACATGGTTGGAAATCCCCTGCCTGACCAGCCAAGTGCTGGACCTAAAGTGGATAAGGGAGGGGGAGTGAGTTCCTTTGTCCCTAAAGCAGTGTGCCCTGCCAGATTTCTGATTTGGCCAGAAAGCGTCACTGTTGCCTAACTACTGCATATAACTGAACAACCATGTGCTCAGTTCAGTCTACTTCCTGATTTCATTCAAGTCAGATGTGCAGGTCTGAAGCTAAGATGTAAGGAGCCTAAGGAATTTGAGTGGCCCTGAGGGGCTTGGAGTACGGGGCCTCTTATGGAGAAACCACATGGGTAGTGATGCCCTGTGCGGGCTCTGGGATAATGAGACCCCGAAAAGAGATACCAGGAAATGGATTCCAAGAAAAGAGGCTTGGGAGTACTCACACCCTGGAGGGGTGTTGGAGTCAGCTTGAAGATTTCTCTGAGAGTTGTGTATGCCTGTACCAGTTCTGTGTGAGCCCTCAGTGGGTTTTGGCCTGAGCAAGGGGTATTGCCAGTACCAGCTCTGTGTGAGCCCTCGTTGAGTGATCTGCCTGAAGTAAAGGTATTGGAAGGATCTCAGCATGTGTCCCCTGCTTGAGAAAACAGAGGCAGATAGCGTTACCTGGGGTAAAGAGCTCTTGGGATTGTGACTGTGTGTCTATGTCCTGGGTAGAGACTGAGCCAAAAGTTGGAAGACCACATGGGTACCCCAGGGCAGGATTTATGGTGCATTGTATAAATGTATTTTACTTTGCATTTTGCATTTTCTTCTTATAGTAATTTCCATTTGTTTTACTGCAATGGTGTGGTTAATCATTTGTTCCGAGTGGGGCAACCTGTAAGTGTATCTACAGATTCCACTAGGTGGAGGCACTGCCATGCGAGGTAAATTCCCAGTACCCTTTCAATTAGCAAAGGGGATTCAGGACCATGCGGATGGTAAGAACTTAATGGTGTATATCCTATGGCACAAGAGGGTGACCAAGATGGGGTTACAGTAATATAGGTCACAAAAGGAAAAACATTTTTGCAATGTGAATAAATATTCCCATTGCGAACAATTTTGCATTTGCAAACATTTTGCACCCGACAAGACAGTAGAATATTGATTGTGAATTTTATAGTTAACGATGTGCACAGTGTATATAACAAAACTTATTCATGAAAAAGTTGTTTTTCTCCAAAAGTTTACGCCACCTTCAAGCAAGTTCACAATGTGCATACCAGTTGTCATTCTTATTTTTGTGCAAAATTGTTCTCTTTGCAAATTTTATAACATTTCCCCCTAAGACTTTTCACCCTCAGCTTTTCAACTTCAGTCTAATGGGCAGACAGAGCACACAAACCAAACTATTGAACAGTATCTTCAGTGCTTCCCCTCTTTTCTTCTGGATAGTTTGGTTTCTCTGCTTCTTTTAGCTGATTTTGCATACAGTAAGCAACTCTTACAATACATCTTCAAACCAGATACCATTTTTTGCAAATTTTGGCTTTCACCCTATGGTACTTTACCTATGGACTTACAAATTCCAGTAGTTGAAGATATACTTAAGTTTATGACTTCAATCATTCCTCTTAAGCTCAACAGAACTTTAGATTCTATGCTGCAACACAAGTCAAATTCTGTTTAAGGTTGGGGATCTTGTCATCCATGCAGCTATTTATACAAGATTGCATACCTCCGGATCCTGTGATTATTGATGGTGATCTAGAATTTTAGCTTGAGGATATTTTGTATTCTTGTATTAGAAGAAATATTCTTCAATATTGTAAATATTGTAAGGGCCAGAGGAGTCCAAAATAATGATCGGATTTTGGACTGTTGTTTGCCCGGCCAGAGTGGATTCTGTGGATGCACCGGTGGGTGGATTGCTTGTGTGCACTCACTGCTCCTATCTTGCAACGCTTTCCTTCTCCCTCCATTATGGGCCCGAGGAAGACTCCTGGGAACCTTTTGTAACTTTCATTTGGTTATTCATTTGCATTCTCAAAATCCAGGAAAACCTTCTGTTGTTGAAGGTCAGAGGCTGTCCTCATGAAGGGGGCAATGTAATGATTCTCATTTACCTGCTTGACCAAATTGGTGAACTGCTGTCTTCTGGTGTTCGGGCAATTGCATTGTTCAGCAAAAGCTTTTGAATGTGACACACATGTGCAGTGACACTCTCTAGTCCCAAGTCCATTTTGATACTTGTGTATGTATGTATATATGTCCTGACATTGGGATCTATTTAGGGATGCTAATGCAAGTGTTATTTCTTCAGTGAAGAAACAAGCTCCTACTCCTGTGAACCTCTGATGCTGTTTCCTGTCTTGACCCTTTGCTTGTTCTTTTGTTATTGAATCTCTGCTGCCTGTCCTGACCACAACTTGTTCCTGACCTTCACTACTTCACTGCCTGTCCCGACCTTCAGTCTGCTGAGACCTTGAACTGTACACTTTTGGCACTGCTGTATTAATAATATACCTTCCCTGTTTTGATCTTTAGGCGTGCTGTGTGGTAGAATCTGATGGTGCTGCTTAGTCATCTGATCCCCGAACTCCACTGCAGGAGCGGAGGCTCGAAGAGCTGTCTGGGTGAGATAGTGGTTTTTGCATACCTCTTCAAAGAATTTGCTGCAAAAGATGCCTTAAATACTCTTTAAATCTACAGGTGCTAAAATCACATTTCTCCCCCAAACACTTTTGTGACCATTCCAAAAAGCTACCAGAAGAAAAGAGGATGCTAGATCTTATTGATCCAGAAGAGAGTTTAGAACCTCTAACTAGTATTCAGGAGAAAACTCTTTATTAGATTCCGAAGAGTAAAGTCCTCAAGATGTCCTAAACCCTTGTTCAAATGATGGTCATTCCATCCATCATCCTGTGAGAGCAAGACTACTTGCTTTCCAAGAGGTTTGAACAGCATTAAATTCTGGATGCCTGGGTAGTCGCTACAGTTTAAAGAGGTTATCAACTGGAATTTACCTCAAAATCTAGAAATGTCTCCAGTTCCACCTCAAGAAGAAAGAAGCAGATTTTATTCTGTTTTGCTGGTGACCAAATCTACGAACACAAAAAGGTTATTATCTCACCAGTGATACATGGGGTCTGGTTGCTCATGCCCCAGACCTACAGCTCGAGGTGGAGGTATCCAACCAAAGAGAAAACGGCAGGCACTCATAGATCCCACAAACAGGCTTGTAAAAGGTTTTACCAGCCTATGATTAAGTGCCTACTGGCACGAAACAAGAAAAGCTATGTATTAATCTACGGTGTGGCCTAAATAAGGTTCTCAGTTCTTTTACAGGCATGTTTGTGGGATTTGTGAGTGCCTGTGGTTTTCTCATTTGGTTGTCCCTATTTTCTGCCCTGATGGCTCAGTCTTTTGAAAGAATGTAAGACAAGCCAGCTGATTAACAGACCTGTCTTTGTTGGGGGACTAAGACTTTTGCAACATTGTTTAAAAAGTAGCAACAAGGAGTTAAGCAATTACTGCTTTGTATACCAATTGTTTTTACAAATAACTTTAAAATAACAGATTTAAAATAAATAAATGTATATTGGAAATCTGCTTAAAAATTACTGTATGTTTTCTTTTATGAGGCAAATTTTTATTTTGGGGTTGACTTGCCCTTTACGGTGCCAAGTATCAGCCCTGTCAGCTATTTTGGAAAAAAAAAATGTAGGCTATATCTACATCATATACAGTGCAGGGCAAACACAACCTAAGGGAGTAAGAGTTCATTCTACATGAGGTATGGAAGCCTCTTGGGAAGCAGATGCAGGAATGTCTTCGGAAGTGAAGGAAGCAACATGGGTGGCCACCAATATGTTCATCAAGCATTATAGGTTACATGTTTTGTCTAAAGGGCCCATTTACTGAATTTTTACTAAACTAAAAAAATTGTGGATTTTACTGATTACTCTAAACTACAAAAACAATTGTGATTGATTAAGTGTTAAAACCACCAAAACACTAATACAAAACATGACCATGCAACAGTTGGACAGGTCAATGAGTGTTATCTTTTTGGAATTGTACATTTTTTCTTTAGTTTGGGCTTTAAGAGGTTTTGGGGTTTCAGGGTTCATTTGCACAAAAAATTTGAGGATTTTGTTGTTTTTGTATTAGTATTCAGATTAGTTCTACATTTTTATTCATTCATGCATTTTAAATTTGGATTATTGAATTAATTACTTGGCATTAAGCCATGCTGATGACTACTTATAATTCCATTCACCGTAACATAATTTTTAGTGTGATCCCCTGAAATTTGAAATACCTTGCTAACCAGAGATCTCATATGAAAGAGCCTATAACTGCAAGTTTTAGATCTTAATATCCTTTCAAATATTGGAACTACATCAGTTTTCTCCAGTTTACAGGCTGGGACTTAAAGGAACAGTTACATCAAAAAATGAAAGTGTTTTAAAGTAATAAAAATATAATGTATTGTTGCCCGTACTGGTAAAACTGCTGTGTTTGCTTCAGAAACACTACTATTGTTTATATAAATAAGCTGCTGTGTAGCAATGGGGGCAGCCATTCAGAGGAGAAAAAAGTTAAGGTTAAACAGCGGGTATTAGATAAGCTCTGTAGAACATAATGGTGTTATCTGTTATCCAGATAAGTGCCATATAGCCTTTTTCCAATTTCCGCCATTGCTACACAGCAGCTTGTTTATATTAACTATAGTAGTGTTTCTGAAGCAAATAGATCAGTTTTACCAGTGCAGGGCAACAGTACATGAAAACACTTTAATTTGTTGGTGTTATTGTTCCTTTAACAACCTTGACAAGTTACTTACCAGCTAGGCTGGTGAAATACCATAGATGGCAACCCTAAACACAACTGAACAATAATAGACATATTTCATTACCAGCACGCAGATCAGTAACGACATTTAATGCATAAGTGATTATATACCTGCTTTAAAGGTCAGCTCATCTTGCTCTTGTCCATCATAGTCATAAAGTGCTCGAACACGCACCCTCAAAGTTCCTTCCTCTTCGAATGGGTTAGCCCCTCCATTTGAGTCTGCAGTGGGATACGAGCCGCTGTTTCCCCCTTCGTCATCTGACCAGTCAGCAGCGTAAGCTTGATTTCGATCATAACTACTGACACTGCAAAATTAATTAACAGTATTATTTTTATTATATATATAATATATAATCAAACAGAATGGAATGCACAACCATTAGTATGCAGAAACCTGGGTGCTAGTCTGAGAAGTATGTAGACAAAATGCAGGGATTGACAGCACTCCAAGGAAATACATCAAGTCAATAGTTCAAATGAAAGTGGAGATTTATTGGTGATCACCAATAAATCTCCACTTTCATTTGAACTATTGACTTGATGTATTTCCTTGGAGTGCTGTCAATCCCTGCATTTTGGGACCTCTTATCCAGGATGCCTGGCGACCTGGGGTTTAATTAATTATATCTTTGTTGGGGTCAAGTACAAGGTACTGTTTTAATATTACAGCGATAAAAGGAAATATTTTTTTAAAATGTGAATTATTAAAATGGAGTCAATGGTAGATTGCCTTCCTGTAATTCACAGCTTTCTGGATAATGGGTTTCGGAGCGTCTAATGGACTATATACCTATATATCCAATATATACAGTGGTTCTTGAAAGTTTGTGAACTCTTTTTCTATATTTTTATATGAATATTGATTGTCAAACAAGTACTAAAAGAAAATGAAGAGCACCAATTTAAACAAATGAAACACAAATGATTATATTTGGTCATGTATTTATTGGGGGAAAAATAAGTAAGTGAATCAGTATTTCTTTGTTCAGTGTTTGGTGTGGCCCCCTTGTGCAGCAATAACCGAACTAAACATTTGTGGTAACTGATCAGTCCTGCACATTGACTTGGAGAAATTTGAGTCCATTCCTCCATACAGAACAGCTTCAGCTCTTGGATGTTGGTGGGTTTCCTCACATGAACTGGGTGATTTAGGTCTTTCCACAACATTTTAATGGGATTAAGGCCAGGACTGGGCCATTCACTTTATTTTTCTTTAACCATTCTTTGGTAGAACGACTTGTGTTTAGGATCATTGTCTTGCTGCAGGATCCACTGTCTCTTGAGATTCAGTTCATAGACATGTATGTCTTGACATTTTCCTTTAGAATTCTCTGGTATGGTTCAGAATTCATTGTTTCATCAATGATTCCACACTTGATATAGAAAAAGGTTCACAAACTTTCAAGCACCACTGTATATAACAAAGGAGTGAATACCTATAAAAATCAAATGCCTAGGTGCTGATTAAGAATTGTAAACAAATTAACAAAGTATGCTTTAGCCTTAGCAACAAAACAAAAGTGTTTTTCTTAAAAATCAAGTGTTTGGGCACAATATACTGTAGAGTTCTTAATTAAAATCAAATTTTTGCAAATGTTTAGAGCTGCTCGCAATGTAAAATAAATTGTTGACCAATATAGCATTGTTATTATACTAATTTTCACTAAGCAAAGGTTAGCGTTAACACCCACTCTAGAGTTTTGTTAAATATTTTGGTGCAAAAAACTATTTGCAACATTTTATTACATATACTATGCATGTTTGCAAAAGGCATTTGTTTGTAACTTTCCAAAGAAGTCATTGAGATCTGAAATTTAGAACACAAACAATAAAAATTTTGCTTGCTCAAGGTTGCAATGGTCTTTGCAAACATTTTTTGCGCTAATGAAACACATTACATTCCCTCATTAGTCTCTTTGTTTTTTGTAATGGTTATAATAGTTACTGTTCTCATTTTGGCACAATTTTCTGCACTCAGGATTTTTAGTGGGTTACTTGCAGTTCCATTTTTTGTCTCAAAGGAAGATTACTTTATGTGACTTTGGATTTTCAATAAAAACAAACCTGAAGTATGCTTGCTGTTGAAACTAAAGTTTATATTACTATGGCAATTTTTATTCATGCACAGGGAGATATTCCTGATATTCTCCCAACTATTTCCATTTGCTCTATGGGTAAGACTATGGGGCAGATGTATCAAGGGTCGAATATCGAGGGTTAATTAACCCTCGATATTCGACTGCCGAATTAAAATCCTTCGACTTCGAATATTGTATTCATATATGTCGTAGTTGAAGGTCGAAGTAGCCAATTCGATGGTCGAAGTAGCCAAAAAAAACATTCGAAAATCGAATTTTTTTTCATCTATTTTCCTCTATTCCTTCACTCGAGTTTAGTGAATGGGCCCCTATGGGTTCAATGAATAGGATTAGTGTTAAACATACTTTTTGTTGATTTTGTAATAAAGAAAAATCTATTTTTTTTTTATTTCTTGAATTACACAAAATATGAAACCAGTAACACTTTGTTTCACCACCTTGCACTGCTGAGAAGAGGGAAAATGTACTGTATAAAGCTGCTCTTTATCCCAAACTGAGCTCCTTATATCATTTTGAACAAAAAAACTGGGTATAGAAAGGCAGGGGGAATAAGCTCAGTGAGAAAGAATCAGTTAGTGCTTTACCATGGCAAAAAAATGGAAAAGGTGATTGTTTTGAGTTTAACAAAAATTATGTTTCCAAGACAAGCCCTGTTTACTGTGTTCATTTTAGTGTTTTAACAATAAAAGCAAATAAGATAAGAAATGTTAAGACATATTTTATATAACTGATTCATTAGTGACTTAGGGGAGGGTATTGTAAGTAATGTACCAGATGACACAACACTATGCAGCCCAACTAATACCATACAGGATGCAGCATCCTTGCAACAGGTTATTGGCAAACTGGCAATCAGGGCAGCTAAGTGGCAAATGAGATTCAATATTGATAAATGTTAAGTCATGCACCTGGGATGTAAAAATATACAAGTCACTTATACCCTTAATCGGACTGCACTAGACAAATCCACAATGGAAAGGGTTCTTGAAGTCCTTGTAAATAATAAACTTTGCTGTAATAAGCAATGCCAATCAGCAGCTTCAAGGACAAACAAGGTCTTAAGCTGGGGCATGGATTAGTGGGAGGAGGGGGTTATTCTTCCACTGTGCCCCATCTAGAATATGCTGTACAGTTTTTCTTTAGCGCTCAAACAGGACGTTTTTGAATTAGAGAGGGTGCAGAGAAGGGCAACTAAACTGATAAAGGTATGGAAAATCTCAGCTATGAGGAAAGACTGGCCAAGTTGGGGTTGTTCATGCTGGAGAAGAGGCACTTGAGGTGTGATATTATAACTATGTATAAATGTATAAGGGGATCATATATTCTCTCTAATGCCTTAATTACTGGTAGGTCCTTCCAGCTATGTGGGCACCCACTACAATTAGAAGAAAGGAGGTTCCGGCTATATATTTGGAAGGGTTTTTTTTACAGTGAGAGCTGTGAAAATTTTTTTCCCTGAATCTGGGCTTTGAGAAAAGGTTGGACAGCTTTTTAGCAAGTGAGGGACTGGTCCAATTACTACCTTGGAGTTAGGAAATAATTTTTTCACCTTCCTCTGGATCAACTAGCAGTTTTTCCAACCTAATTTACTATGCTACTATGTTATTTAAAGTTAATAGCACATGCAGAGCTGATTATGCCTCCTTGTGTATTTGTGTGCATTGATAGGACTGGAGTCAGCTTGTCTGATGTCCTAGTGTATTTCAGACCAAAACTGTACACATATAAAGATAGGAAATAGAAAGCAATGACGTTTAAAGGTATAGAGGAAAGGCTTACCACTTTCCACAAGGGGTCCGGGTGCTCAAGCTCCAAGCCCTCAGCAGGGGGAGAAAATATATGCAAAACCTAAAAAATAGAGCTGGCACATTCCGTCACCCCAAAAAAATAACTAAATTAAGTAAAGTCCAGGAGTCCCAAAATCGTTATCGTTAAAATAACATAGTAGCATAATTATATAAAGCTTTATTTACATCTTGTATACCTTGTATATCTAGAAATTACCTTCCCAATCATCAAGTGTCCAGATGCTCTACTCATCCTAGGGCTTACTTGATTGAGACAGCACAATCCTGCTATTGATTGGGTCTCTGGGCTTGGAGTTTTTTTCTGTCACTCCAATTGACTCTGGGTCCCTGTCCTCCCTGTTTCATTAAGGGGGTTTTCATATATATTGGGGCCCAGATCACAGCTCTCACTCAGAGAGAGTATAAAGCCTCCTGGTTGCCTAAAGCCCAACGGGGCTTTGAGACTCTAATTCTTTCTTTCAGGTATCTTTACCTGTCTCAACTATCCAGTTTCAAGGCCCTCTACATGCTTTTCTAAGGACAAACTCTTCTAATGTCAAACTCATTCCATGTTTCTTTGTTAAAACCTGTGGTCAAGAATGCCTTTTTCCTGACTTCTCTCAACCTTCTCCTGTTTCTGATGAAGGGCATCAGGAATTTAAGGTCCAAGTGCCATGTGAGGTAAACAATATTTAATCTATTGGCAGTGTTTTCACCCCGAGGAGAGAACCAGGTGTTTCAGCTAGGGATACACATGCTCCCAAAAATGAATACGTGAGCAACAATCAAATATATCAAATTAGGCAGAGCAAACTCAAGGCAATTAGGCAGAGCAAACTCAAGTCAAGAGATGTAAAAGGGCAATATTTACTTAAATATATATTCCAGTTTTATAAGATTCTTTAATATGCCACTTAATTTAATATATATGATTGTTGCTCAAGTATTAATTTTGGGGGGTATAGTTTTCCTTTAACTGATGCATTTTGAAAAAAAACATGTTTTCCCATGACAGTATGCCTTTACATGGGAATATGGCTTCTTCCCATGAGTTTGCTCTGCTTTTTATTTTTTAAATTTTCTTTGACTATTGTCCCATAATTCGTTATTGTATTTTTCTATAGGATGATATTCGTTATCTTGGCTCCAACAATGGTTGAATGAGTGCTATATTATCTATGTTCTTGAATACTTAGATCTAGCTATTGGACCTGTTTTTGGGTCCATCGTTTAATCTAGGCTTCTCATCTGGTGGTAAACTCTCTGCTCTCTTCTTTTTCCCTTTTCTCCTCTTTCTCTATGGCTTTATTTTTTTCCCTCTGTGTCCTCTAATTGTACTGTATCTTCTATCATTATAACCAACTGGTCCTTTTGGAAATCACCAAGTCCTTGGATCACTCTCTACTAGTTTTAGGTTGGGGCTGTCCCTCTGTGACTAACACATTGGGGGTCATTTATAAAGTTCGTACAGCCCATATTTACTTTTTCCTGAACACTAAAATATTGCACTGCTCTGCCCATCTTTCTGTTTTTTTGAGAATTCACATTGTAAACATATTTTTAGCTCGCAAATATGATGGGTGTTTATGTGAGAGCGGCCACTGTGCAAGGCTGTTGTGAGTGAAAATACCGTTCACAGCAATTTAGAATCGCAATTTGCTAAAATGTTTTGCAAACATTTTCTCCTTATTTACAATTCTGTTTGCACATTAAAATCGCCACTCTTATACAGCTTTATATATTAACTGTGTGAATCATTCACAAAGTTTATAGATGAGCCCCACTGTCTCTTATTGAGGCCACATTTATGTGGTAACTAGGTGCCATAACGGTGCATTTACACTATGGGGCAGATTTATCAAGGGTCGAATTTAGAGTTCATGGGAGTTTGTAAAAACTCCCATGAACTTGAAATTCGAAATAAAAATTTTTTTCAAACTCGGATGAATGGGATCAACCCTCGAATCCAAATCAAATTTGATTCAAGTTTTTCTCTGAATCAGGAAGGCTGCAAACAACCCTAAATCAATCCCAGGATGTCCCCCATAGGCTAAAACAGCAATTCAGCAGATTTAATGTGGCGAATAGTCAAATTCTTAATGGGACAGTACATGACAAATTTTGAAATTCGAATTTTTTTAAAAACGCAAATCGAATTTTAACTATTCCCTAGTCGAATTTCACTAAAATAAACTCGAAAATTGATAAATCTATGTGTTCCCATAATTGTGTGATCTGTCTTTTGACTGCTTCAGTGTGCAATGTTAAACTGCCATGTACACAACACTGTCCGATGTTCATTGAGGGTTCATCTGTAACCATGCCAAGTGTTCCCATAATTGTGCAATCTGTCCTTTGACTGTATTGGTGGGCAATGAAAGGTAAGGTGGCCATACACGGGCAGATTAAAGCTGCCCATATCGGTCCTTTTTGGCAGCTTATGTGCCCAAGTATGGGGGCTTCTGATGGGTCTTCCCGATCGATATCTGGGATGGATCGACCCATCGGAGCCTATTGCTCCTCGTTATAATTTAATCGTTCCTAGGGCCGAATGTTCGGATATAGCCCTGCCGCTGGTGGGCATATCGGGGACAGATCTGCTCGTTTGGCAAACGTGCAAATCTTATAGTGTATGGGCAGCTTAATACACAGTGTTGTCTGTTTTATATTACTTTTTTGACAAGTGGTCTGACGATCTTTCAGGATTCATAGTTAACCAAATCTTTTGCACATCATGTTTGTGGTTGCACATGCAGCTCCTTTGGGATTATGTCCCCCCTCCACAAATACGACGCAACAATTTTTACAATATTTATATACCAATGGTGCAGAAATATATAGTTGTGTTCTTTTGTTGTGTTTGAGAAGCCTGACCTCTAGTGGCTACAATGTTTATTTAAATGTATTCATTATATGTTTTTCCAGCACTGTCACTAGCTACATGTGCTAAGGGCCCTCTTTTTCAGATCCTTACAAATCTCACTTTCCTGTTCGGGTGGTGCAGTCCCTTCTGAGCATTTTGATAGTTTTACGCTTTAGAGATTGTGCTCTGTTTTAGATTCCAGAAAGGACCCTTCTGACCTATCTTGTTTACTATTTTTTGCCAATTTTTAACCCAGTGCCTGGGCAACAATCCTCAACCTGCCATGCAATATCTAGATAATCCTTTATGCCTCAGTTTGTTCTTTGGTTATCCCCCAAGGAACTGGATACTTTGTTCCATTGTATTTTGTTATGAATGATCCCATAACAGCTGATTGATCTAAATGACTTTCCACAATTTGCCGTATCTACTGTTAACACTTGCTTTCATTTTGCTTTCTTATTTTCTGTTAGGCTGGGTTTCCTTAGTTTTTTTACACCCACTTCAGGTTTCTATGGTAATTAATGGGATTTCTTTTTGGTGCTGCAGTGTTTATACAAATGACCTGCGGGTGACACTGTGCATACACAGGACTTTCTGTACAGCTTAAAAGTGAAAGTGGAAGTTACTTTGCATGACTCTCATAATAAAGCACTGTTATTCTCTACTCATCCTCGGCTGCCCAAAATAACATAACAAATGGCGACAAGGATGGCTCTTCTACCTCTGCAGCAGCCTGCAGCTTTTCTTCCAAACCCTGGTGAGCCTACCATACCTTTTACTGCTTGGATCCGTATATTTGAAAATTACATTATTGCTGCTGACCAAGGGGAGATTTCTGCTACTAGAAAGCGTGCTTTACTTATTCACTGCCTGGGAGCAGAGGGACAGCGTATATTCTATACATTACCATTACCTGATACTACTTATGAAACTGCTCTTACTGCTATAAAGAACTTTTTCGTGCCAAGAGTAAATGTGGTTGCTGAAAGATATAAATTCCGCCAACGTGGACAACGTAATGGCGAATCCACTGAACAATTTGTAGCAACTGCATAAAAGTAGAAAATTTTGCTTAGATCTGCCGTAGTTCTGCTAAAGATGTTCATGAAGTCACTTCTACAAATGTCACAGTATTAAGTGTGGATAAAGCTGGTACATTTATTCCAGACAAGTTTATATGCACTGCATGTCAGTGTCAGTACTGCTTCTGCTGACAAGGAACACTCCATTAACCTGATGCTTGATACAGGTCCAGCTGTTTCTATACTACCAAAGGATATTTTCTTGAAAAAGATTCGCTTGTTGCACCTGCCCTGAAACGGTCAGTTACTTAAAGGATCCAATTCCTGTGCTTGGTTGATTGCCAGCGACTGTACAATATGAATCAAATACTGTTAAATGTGACTTTTACATTGTGAATAAGGGTACTGCTATACTTGGAAGGGATCTCTTTGCTGCATTAAACCTACAAATAGTTGATGGTCTCATTACTACAGCACCAGTGCCTGCCACACAGTCAGTGTCTAAAATTTTACCACAAAGCAACACTTCACTAGGTTGTGCAAAGAACTTTGTACACAAAGTTAAGTTGAGACCAGATGTAAAACCAGTACGCCAGAAATTGAGGCGATTGCCCTACTCTATAAGGGAGACTGTCTCACAGGAACTAAAGAAACTGGTAGAACAAGATGTGATTGAAAAATCAGAATCCTCTGAATGGGTTTCACAAATGTTGTAACAATGAAGAAAACTGGAGGTATTCAATTGTGTGTTGATCTCCGTGAACCTAATAAAGCAGTTGTCATGGATAATCATCCCTTGCCACACATAGAGGAAATATTTTCAGAACTCCGAGGAGCAAAATTCTTTTCTACTCTGGATCTTCAGAGTGCTTATCATCAAGTATTACTGCACGAGGAAAGCAGAGACCTTACTGCATTTATCACCCATGATGGTTTGTTTTGGTTCAAGCGTGTACCTTATGGACTGGCTTCAGCAGCGAGTTGTTTTCAAAAACTGATGTCTTCTATACTCCATGACATACCTGGTGTAGAATGCTACTTGGATGATATAATTGTCTACGCTCCAACTATGGATCTTCATGACAAGTACCTAGAAAAGGTTCTGAAATGCATTGATTCTGCAGGACTGAAACTGAACCTTTCCAAATGCCACTTCAGACAAACTCAGCTGTCATTTCTGGGTCATATAATCTCAAAAGATGGATTACTGCCTGACCATGTCAATGCTGTTACAGAAGCACCTCCTCCATCTGATTTCCAGACCTTACGAGTTTTCTTAGGTCTTACTTCATGGTATTCTAAGTTTATTCCCAACTATGCTTCAGTTGTGGAGCCACTTAGAGCTCTACTATGTGGAACTTTAAGTCTGGTGTGGTCAGAGTTTGCTCAACATAGCTTTGAAATAGTGAAACAGCTAATTGTGAACAGTCCAGCACTAACTTTATTTGATCCTGCACTATCCAGTATGGTTACTACAGATGCTTCAGACTATGTCGTTGGTGCAGTTTTCACACAGAACCATGCTGATCATACAGAGAAAACTGTTGCATTTGCATCCACAACACTTACAGAGACAGAGCGTAAGTATTCCACTGTTGAAAAAGAAGCTCTAGCATGTGTTTGGGCAACAGAAAAATGGAGAACCTACCTATGGGATAGAGAATTTACCTTATGCACTGATCATAGCCCTTTAAATACACTGCTTACAACAAAGTGACTAGGAAGAGCTGGAATGCGGATAGTTAGATGATCAGCAAGGCTACTGAATTTCAACTACAAAATGCAATACAAATCAGGTTTGAAAAATGTTACTGCTGATTGTTTGTCACGTTTACCTTTACCTGTAGCTTCTGATACATTGGATGAGGACATAGAAGTTGTAGCATTGACTGATTTACTATCATCTACAGTTACAGCTGCTGATTTTAAGCAAGCTTGCCTCACATGTTCAATTCAAGTAAAACTACGGGACATCTTACAAAGCAAATGGCCAAATGCTGAGAAGCAACTCAGTCCTGATCTTCAACCTTACTACAGGATTAGACACGAACTGTCCTTAGTAGATGGCTATGTTGTCTGTGGAGCTCATCGTTTACTGGTACCAGAGACCTTGCGAGAAAAGCTCATACAACTTGCACGAGAGTCATCAAGGAATTGTACGTACAAAACAAAGACTACGAGAATTATACTGGTGGCCAGCAATGGATGCTGATGTGGTAACTGCCATTCATTCTTGTGTTACTTGTCAGAATCATGACTAAACAGCTATCACATATATACCACCACTTCAGCCAGTACCATTCCCTGATTCAGCATGGGAAAACTTGCTATTGATATTGTCGGCCCTTTTACAGATGCTCCTATAGATTGTAGATTTGCTATAACCTTTATGCCAGATCTCATCCTGTAAAGAGGTTTGGCAATCACAGAGCTAAGCTCGCTAAGTACCCTGGAATGAATACCATCTGGCCCCGGACCTTTGTTAATCTTAACATGTTCTAGTCTCTTTCGTCATGTGTGAACCATGCATTATTAGTTGTATTACTAGAATTGGGACTATTAAGAAGGAAACCTTCACTTACTGGTTCCTCATTTGTGTAGACAGATGAAAAATATGAGTTCAGAATCTGCGCTTTTATTTTGTTTTCATCAACCAGCTGACCCCCCCGATAGTAAGGGTCCCACCCCTTTGTGCTTAATTTTTTTACTATTAACATATTTAAAAACTAATTTTGGATTTTTTTACTGCTTGATGCAATATCCTTTTCTATATTTTCAATTTTAGCTTGCATTATAGCTTCTTTGCATGATTTATTGGCCTCCTTGTACCTAATAAATGATTCGGCTGTCCCAGCTAATTTGAAAGCCTTAAAAGCACGTCTTTTCTTACCCACCTCAACACCAATGCTTCTATTGAACCAAAAAGGTTTTGCTTTGCAACGACGTTCCTTGCTTACAAGTGGAATATACTGACAAGTATATTTATTAAGCAGCATTTTAAAGACTTCCCATTTTTTTAACCCTGTGAAAAGCATTTCCCACTTAATATGTTGCAGAGATGCCCTTATACTGTCAAAGTTTGCACGTCTGAAATTTTGTGTTTTAGTTACTCCCTTATAAAATTGCTTCTGCAGCAGAATCTTGCAGACCATGTTATGATCACTATTCCCTAAATGCTCGCCCACACAAATGTTAGAGAAGAGTTCAGTATTATTAGTTATTACAAGGTCCAAAAGAGAGTTATTCGTAGTAGGTTCTTGAACGAGCTGGAATAGCAAGTTGTCATTCAGCATATTTACAAACCTACTATCTTTTTCTGTCTTAGCAACCCCATTACCCCAGTCAATGTCTGGATAATTGAAGTCACCCTTAGCAACAACTTGACCCAGCTGTAAAGCCGCTTGTATCTGCAAGAGTAGCTGGGCTTCATACTCAACACTTATACGAGGTGGTTTATAGCATACACCAATGATAATTCTTTTTGTAACCTTTTGCCCAGTCAAAATCTCTACCCAGAGTGATTCCACACCCTCACCAGTGCCAGCTATTGTTATTTCTTGGATGCATGGCTTTAATTCAGGCTTTACATACAAACACCCTCCTCCACCTTTTTTAATCCCTCTGTCCCAAAAAGGTGTAACCATTTAAATTCACAATCCAGTCACATGTTTCATCCCACCAGGTCTCAGTGATACCAATTATATCATCATTTTTAGAGCATGCAATTAATTCTAGGTCTCCCATTTTACCTGACAAACTCCGTGCATTTGCCAGCATACAGCATAGGTTACTACTTTTACTTTTGAAATTTGCATTACTTAGTGGAGAATTATATGTTAAGTTAGTTGTGACCTGGTATACCAGTGTTAGATGCTTTGAAAGAAACCTGAAATGTTGTATGTACCTTTATATAATAAGTGACTTAAAAAAAGATGAATAACACATGAGAAAATTAGAGAAAATCAAGTCTGTTTAACAGAATCAGAGGTCAGGGCAGGCAGCAAGCTGAGATTCTCATTCATCTAGGCCATGGTATATCTATAGTAATGCGTCAAAACCATTGGACTTGAGTATAAAAAAAAAAGAAAATAAGTCTAGTTGATTTGACTTATTACTATAGATATAGCAGTGACAATGCTCTACAAGAGCCTCCGATGGCTCAGGTAATATACACGCAGATCACCACAAGGACAAGGTTTTGAATCCCGACACTTAAAGAATTCCAGCAATAGCACAAGTGAATGCCCATTGTCAAGGTTCCTGTATTAATTGCAAAATTTTGGTATTAGCTATTATTGTCCTTAAGGAAAATAATAAATCAGAATATAGTGAGGAGGTTAATCAGCTGGTAACATGGTGTGCTGTCCCATAATGTTGACAAAACAAAAGAGCCACTGGTTGGGGTTCACTGGTATAGAATAATATACTATGTGAAACTTGTTGTGGATATAGTGAATAAAGTACCCCTCTTGTAAAATATAAGTATATTATAAGTCACGAGGAGTTTCATGACCATATAAAAACACGAGGCCGAAGGCCGAGTGTTTTTATACAGGTCATGGAACTCCAAGGTAACTTCTAATATCCTCATATTTTGCAACTGGGGGTACTTTATTTATTATAATACACAAGTTTCAGTGAGTCATGTGACAGAAATGACATCAGAACTCACCGTTTATAACTGATGACATCAGAACTCACTGTTTATAAGGATATAATTTACAGGAAATTCATGGCTCTTGTGTATAATACACAAAAGCCATGAATATCTTGTAAATTATATCCTTATAAACAGTGAGTTCTGATGTCATCAGTTATAAACGGTGAGTTCTGATGTCATTTCTGTCACATGACTCACTGAAACTTGTGTATTATAATAAATAAAGTACCCCCAGTTGCAAAATATGAGGATATTAGAAGTTACCTCGGAGTTCCATGACCTGTATAAAAACACTCGGCCTTCGGCCTCGTGTTTTTATATGGTCATGAAACTCCTCGGTAACTTATAATATCCTTATATTTTACAAGAGGGTGTTTCTTATTCACTATATAATCACAATAACATACCCTTTATAGAAGGGTCTTGTAGAACATAAGGCTTTTGTCACGAACAGCACCCTGAATTCAGAACCGATGCTAAGCTTCCTGGTCTCGGCTCTTGCTTCTGCCTTTAACAGACTTTCACCTCGGGAGGAGCCCTTGGCTAATTGGATGCCCCCAGGTCTTATTAAGAGAGGAGCCAAGCAAAGGTTCTGAACGAGCAAAGGGGCACGATCGTTAGCAAGGTTTAGGACGGAAGGCACAGTTCTAGGAATAGATAGGGCGTATTCAAACAGGCCGGGTCAGTGCAGGCAGAGTTCAAATAAGGTCAGACAGGCCGGGTCGGTGCGGGCAGAGTTCAAGCAAAGTCAGACAAGCAAAGGTCAAAACCGAAAGATCTACAGAATGGTCAGGCAGGCACAGATCAGGATAACGGATTTCAGAATAGTCAGGCAGGCAAGGGTCAAAACAGGAATCCGCAACAATAATAAAGCACCCAGAAAATTAACAAGTAGAACCAAACAACGGGCAATGAGTTTAATTTGAAAGGCCCTTTAAATACTGAAAACTTGCTCAATGACGTCATGACCCCGGCGACGTGTAAAACCCAGAAGTGCTCGCTGCACGCGCCATAGGAACTCCGGCACCTGAAGAGAGAAGGATCAGTGCGGGGGCCTAACTACCAGCCCACTAGACCACCAGGGTGAGTATCCCTCACAGCTTTTTTGTTTGCACAAATAAATTGATACACTGGAGAATTGAAATTTGAAAACTTGCTAGCTTTTCTCAGCACAATATTTATTATTTGCTGTATAGTATATATTGCAGTATGTTTTATTACAGTATATGTCTTTTTGTGTGTCTGTGTATAATACGTATTGTATTATATGGTTTGGAGCAGGAAGGAAAAACATTGTAATGTAGTTATGTAGTACAGCAATGTGCATGAAAAGTCTCAGATTGATTTAGGGGGTGTTTTATCAAGGTTCAAATTTGAGGTTTTGCCATGACTCAAATTTTTTTCGCACAAAAACTTACAAATTTGAATTATATTTTCAAAAACTTGAATGTCTGGTATTTATTATACAACATAAACTCAAAAAGTCTATATCTAAAAGCTGGCAAGCTCATGTAGAAGAAGCTTACAAATTTGAATAATTTGAGGTATTTGAGGTTTTTTTTACGATTGTATTCAATTGAGTTTCTTACATTAGAATTTTTTCATATATAAGCAAATATTTGAGTTTTTTTTAAAAATGTGAGTTTGTTCGAAGTAGAAAAAACCTCAGAAAAGGATTTTTTTTAAAATTGTGAGTGTGTTCAAAACCTCACAAATGGAATGTTGTCGTGATCTGTGAACTATGGAGTTATGGAGAGTATAATGAATCATGGATAATTTAGAAACATGAATATCTGATATATAGGTGAATAGAAACACTCACAATTTGCAGAAGTGTTTTTATGCCTACAGTTTTGTAATGGTGTAGAAATGCAATGTGTGACATAGCACTTAGGGCAATAACACACAAAGCTAATTGTAGTCAGCTACTCATCACGCATACAAAATAGACAATACTTTCTGTCTTTGTGCGCTGCAGAAACAATTCTCAATATTGGCCAGTAGTTTTGTAGCCGAGACAAGTAGCTGGCTACAAGTAGATCCATGTGTCAGCCCTTAGGGAACCTGTAGACAATTCCTCAGCTGAATCAAACAATATGGCAGAAAAACTTTTGGACAAGATACATCAGTACACATGAACGTGACATACAGTTTGACAAATGGAAAATGAATCCTAATTATGAAAAGCATTATGGTTTCATTTAATGTCTCTGACCTTCCTCGATCTCCTGCTTGGGAACTGTTTTCTGAAGTAGATGCCACATTTGTTAGGACAGCACCTTCTGGCTTTTTTGCCTTCTCTTTACGGGTGATTGTGTGCGTAACATCAGGGTTCCATTCCTAACACAAGCAAAAACAGCAACATTTATAAACAGTTATTTAAGTAACAATTAAGGCCAGTTTTAGAGCACAACAGAGAATACATTTTATATCTACGGAGTGACCAGAGGATAGAGTGGCCCATACGTAAAACACTGCTTCATCTTAAAAAAACATATCCTGAAAAATATACATTTTAGTAGAATGTGCCGTTGGATAAATAGAAAACGTTGGATAAATAGAAAACTGTCATTTTAAGTTGGATAAATAGAAAACTGTCATTTTAAGTACTTAGGGCATCCCAGCGGCTCATACCATTAAATGTCTTCATACATAAATTAAAGTATACATGCTGTATTTTAAGTAAAGGCAATGATATTAGAATAAAAATACCATCTCTGCTTTTGCCAGGATAAAAGTATCGCCCAAAAATCCAACATGGAGACAAACAATAGGAACAAATAGCACTTTTAGTGTAAAACAGTGAAAAGGATATATATTGTGCATATATTTCAATATGATTTAACCAGCATGTGCATCAGAAATTGGAAAAGGAAATATATGGAATATAGGAATAACTGTTGCCAACAGTAAGGAAGAAATCTTATAAGTAAAAAACTTATGGGTGACAGAAAGTCACGCCAATGGTTAGTTTAGATGGATACTTATAAACCCCCCACTTTAGATTTTCTATATCACAATCTTTTATCAAGCTGGAAACATGAAAGTTGTTATACACTATGCAACTCCCTGCCCTGTCCTGGATTATTTATATAAAATAGAGTTCTTTTCTACCTAGGGAGACCTTGGGGGAACTGGTGTTTTTACTAAATGACTTGTATGACATGGAATTATAGGCAAGATATAATATAATTTTAAAGGGCCTCTTCACCTTCCAAACACTTTTTCACTTCAGCTGTTTTCACATAGTTCACCAGAAATAAACATTGTTTTCAGTTGCTTTCCATTTTTTATTCTTTACCCTTTTTCCATAATTGTAGTTTAAAGGGGTGGTTTACCATTAAGTTACCTTTTCACATGTTATAGAATGGCCATTTCTAATCAACTTTTCAGTTGGTCATTATTATTAGTTTTATATAGTTTTTTAAATGATTTGCCTTCTTCTTTTTCTTCTTGCCTTCTCTTGTCTACTTTCAAATGGAGGTCACTGACCCCATCTAAAAAAAACAAAGTCTCAGTAAGGCTACAAATTTACTGTCATTGCTACTTTTTATTACTCATCTTTCTGTTCATGCCCTCTCCTATTCATATTCCAGTTTCTTATTCAAATCAATGAATGGTTGCTATGGTAATTTGGACCCAAGCAACTAGATGAAAATGAAAACCAATTGCAAATTGTCTCAGACTATCACTCTCTACTTTATTCTAAAGGTTAACTTTGCAACATATAATTGATACATTTCTCAGCAGCATCTGTGGAACAGAACTATAATATCAGTTATAGTGACTGCCTTTATGAATGCAATTCTGCTCAGCAGGGCCACAAATAAGAAATGTATCAACTCAGGCTCTCTTTCATCTGTTATGGTACCTATGTTTTGGAGGAAAGATGATGTAATTCCAATAAAGGATTACAATCTCAGCCAGGTCATTTTAGGCCAGTAAATTTGACATCTGTGGTTGGCAAATAATTGGAAGGCTTTTTAAGGGATCACATTCAAAATTTTGTACTGGTGAATGGCATTATGAGCAGAAATCAGCATAGTATTATGAAGATTGCTTTTTATGATGAGGTTAGTAAGAAGCTGGACAGTGGGGGAGCAGTATATGTGATCTATTTTGATTTTACCAAAGCGTTTGAAACAGTGCTCCACAAACAATTGCTTTCTAAACTGAAGCTTAAAGGATCAATTCAGTGTAAATATAAAAACTGTGTAAATAGATAGGCTATGCAAAATAAAAAAATGTTTCTAATATAGTTAGTTAGCCAAAAATGTAATCTATTAATGCTGGAGTGTGTGTGGATAATATAATAGCCAGAATCCAACTTCCTGCCTTTTATCTCTCTAACTCTGAGTTAGTCAGTGACTTTAAGGGGGGCCACATGGGACATAACTGTTCAGTGAGTTTGCAATTGATCCTCAGCATGCAGCCCAGTTTTAAAAGCAAACAGTTCTGACCCATGTGCCCCTCCTCAAGTCACTGATTGGTTACTGCCTGGTAACCAATCAGTGGAAACCAAGAGAGAAGCAAAGCAGGAAGTAGTGTTCTGGCTATGTTATGCTATGCTATGTTATGCTATGCTATGTTACACACCCAGTCACTCCAGCCTTCATACATTACATTTTTGGCTAACTAACTATATAAAAAAGATTTTTTTATTTTGCACAGCCTAAATTTATTTTATTTATATCTATTTACCAAGTTTTTATTTTTTTACTGAACAATTCCTTGAATTAAGTCATTTGCACATGGACTACCGGATTGGGTACAGAGAGTTGTTGTTAATGGTATATTCTCTACTTGGAGTAAGGTTCTTAGTGGGGCCTCTCAGGGTTTTGTATTGGATAAACTTTTATTTAACTTATTCATTAAAACTTAGGGGAGGGTATTATAAGTAGTATATCAGTGTTTGCAGATGACACAAAACTATGCAGTCCAATTAATACCATCTAGCCATACAGTTTTGGTCCCCAGTGCCCAAGCAGGGCATTATTGAATTGGAGAGGGTCCAGAGAAGGTCTAAGCTGGTAAAAGGTATGGAAAATCTTAGCCATGAGGAAAGACTGGCCAAATTAAGGTTGTTCACACTGGAGAAAACACGCTTAAGGGGAGATATGACAACTAGGTATAAATAGGATCATATAATATTTCTCTAATGCTTTCATTACCAATAGGTCCTTCCAAATGACATAATAAAGAAGATTATTTCTAAATATTGGAAAGGATTTTTTTTTACAGTGAGAGCTGTGAAGATGTGGTATTCTCTCCCTCAATCCTCCATCAGCCATACTGGCTGATAAATTAGATAGCATTAAGAAGGGGTTTGGATGACCTTTTAGCAAGTGAGAAAATACATGGACTGGATTGATATCTTCGAGTCATGAAGGAATTTACCCCCCCCCCCAAGGCAAACTGGAGAGGCTTCAGAAAGGATTTTTGCCTTTCTTTGGATCAACTAGCAGTTGGGCAAGTTATATTGAGATATAAAAGGTTGAACTTGATGGACCTGTGTCTTTTTTTAACCTAACATACTATGTCACTGTAAAATATAGCATTTAGAACAGTTTACAAAGTTGGCAACCCCCTCCCAGAGCTGAAGAATGAAATGTTAAACTTTAATATTAAATAAAAACTATAAAGTAATTGAAGAAAGTATTTATATCTGGAGAACTATCTGAATACAACTGAACTGAAAAAATGTGTTGGAAGGTGAGCAAACCCCTTTAATTTTTGACAAAAAAGATTTTTTTTACACTATAGGGTGTATCTATCCATTTCAATGTTCATAAGATTCCTTTCATGCCTTCAGCTTGAGAGAGGATTGTGATACATATAATCCCAAGCAGGGGTTTTGTAAGTATTTGTTTTTTACTTTGTTTTTCTGTAAATCACCTCCAATCCACTTCTACATATCTGCCACATGTCATTTGGTACCAAGATACAACATCATAAATATGAATGCCAGGGGTCTACTGAACAGTTTGTCCATTGTGCATAGGTGTATGTTAGTATACAAAAACTATTCTAACAAGTAACTAACTTGATCACTAACTGTAATGAGTAATGATTATATCAATGATTTCACTAAATAAAAATATATTTTGTAATTGCTCTTATCAGATCTCAAGTGATTTGTTGAATTCTACATTGTTTGATTACAGGTATGGAACCAGTTATCTAGAATACTTGGGACCTGGGGTTTTCCAGAAAACAGATCTTTCCTTAATTTGGATCTCCATACTTTGCCTACAAGAAAATCATGTAAACGTTAAATAAATCCAATATACTGGTTTTGCTTCCAATAAGGACAAATCATATCTTGTTTTGGATCAAGTACAAGGTACAGTTTTATTACAGAGAAAAAGGAAATCATTTTTAAAAATTTGGATTAACTGTATAAACTTATGGTTTCTCCACAAATCTTTTTTTGCCTCCAGCGAGAAGTTTTAAGGAATGGCCCCGAAAATTTACAATGCAGTTTTGCATGCGTCAAAAATCTTGAAAGTGCGACAAAAATTATGCAGTAGACAAAAAAAGTTGCCCATAGACTCTAATGTATTTCACCACAAAGAAAAACTGCCCATAGACTGTAATGTGTTTCACAAATTTTCACTCATCACTGTTAGCCATTCTTTATTACATAATTTTGCCATTGTTTTGGGTGCAAAGTTTTTAGAAATGTGTCTGTGGTGTAATGCCTAGTGCTTTGTACAAAGGGTAGTAAAGGCACTGAAATCAGTTTTTCGAAAGAGCAAGCAGATTTTTTTATATTTCATTTTGAAATCTGACATGGGGCAAGACATATTGTCTGTTTCCCAAGTGCCCCCAGTCATGTGACTTGTGCTCTGATAAACTTCAGTCACTCATTACTGCTGCACTGAAAGATGGAGTGATTTCACCCCCTCCCTTTCCCCCCAGCAGCATAACACTAGAATAATGGGAAGGTATCCAGATAGCTCCCTGACAAAAGATAACAGCTCCTTAGTACATTTGAAAAAAGCACTTAAAAGTAAAAATCCCACTGTGACTCAGTTTCAGTTACATTGAGTTGCAGAAACAATAGCCTGCCTGAAAGCAGTTCCTCCCTGGCTCTTTCTGAAAGCACAGGATCAGACAAAATGACCTGAGATGGCTGCCTACACACCAATATTACATCTAAAAAAATATATACTTGTTGGTTCAGCAATAACATTTTATATGGTAGAGTGAATTATTTGCTGTGTACACAATGTACTTTAGACATAAAAACTATATCATAAGAAAGATGACAGTATCCCTTTAGGCTAAGGCCACACTAGGCGATAGCGCCGCGATTTGACTCGCGGCGACTTTTCGCCGCGACTTTTAAGCCGCAAACGCTGGGGAAACTTTTGCGCTGGCGTCTATGGGGAATCGCGACAAATCGCCAGCGTAAAAACACACGCTGCGATCTTTTCTCTACTGTCGCTCGAAATTGCCTCGCTAGGCGATTTCGAGCGACAATAGAAAAAAGATCGCCGCGTGTGTTTTTACGCTGGCGATTTGTCGCGATTCCCCATAGACGCCAGCGCAAAAGTACAAATACAAATTCCCGGTAAACACAAGAATTAGTTTTCCCTGATAAACTGCCTGCTAAACCCTTGCACCAGGAAACTGTTCAGATGTAACAATCCAGATAATAGATATCCCCAAAACAAATACTTGCATCAGATAGTTATAAATAATAGTATCAGATAATATAAATAATTTTAATTTAAAAGTGTTATTCACCTTTAAGTGAACTTTAAGTATGATGTACAGAGTGATATCCTGAGACAATTTGCAATTGCTTACAATACTTTGGGGGTATTAATTAAAACCTCACATTTTTCTCATTAAAATTCGACCTAATACCCATCCATAATTTGGCTTCATTTACAAAAAAAATCCAAAAGAAAACTGTACATGTGGAAAAAGCCTCAACACAATCATGCTATAATACGAATTGTGCAACTTTTTCGAATTGTCAACAGAAAAACTACATTTTTTTGCGTTTTCAAATGAAAACTTATCATCAACAGCCCCAAACCCTCGAATACCACGAAAGCAAAAAAAAAAAAACACCTTCCAATTGTTCATTTTTTATTTGAGGTCCCACCAATTTATGGCAGCGCCCCACTACCAGTGTCGGCAAAATGCTGCTCCTATAAATTTAAGAGCTGAATTTCCGATTTTTAAACCAGAAATTCGGCTCTTCTAATCACCTGCCAATCACTTATTGCTTTAGGTTGTGCATATGATTGGCAGAGAGGCATATGACCCCCATAACGTAAAATGAATGCTGCAATACTTAACACTTGTTATTAAAGCAGTAAATGTTGAATTTCAATTTGAAGTAAAACTGACTTCTGTGTTTCAGTACTTGAAGAAAAAAATTGCCCTCATTTTACATTTTCCTGGATTTTATATTTTTTTTTCTTGGACCTCTGAAAAACATAAAATGGGGGGGGTTCTACTGTACTTACTTCATTTTTAACAATTTATCCACCTCTTATATAACCTGTATACCTGTATTACCTTAATCACAAATGGAGCATTAGTACATGTTGGACTGTAACAGTAAAATTCACTCACCTCAAATTGCGGCCAGTTCATATGCATTCCAGGGCCATGAGATGCTCTGAACCAACGAAGGTCCTCCTGAACATCTGAGCTTTGGATTGTTTGCTCCAGCTCTTGGTACACTGCAGCATAGCTATAAACACACGGCATATGTCAACCATATTGCATACATTATATTTTATTCTTATTTTGTGTCCATATTCTGTACATGTATATCTCATTTGTCCTATTACTGTTATTACTGGTGTATTATACTTAAAGCAGAGATGTGTATCATGTCTACATTAAGGGGCAGATTTATCAAGGGAGATTTATCGGAGAATTCGAAAAAAACCTATTCAAATTTAAAGGGGAACTTCATCTTACAAACCAAAATTTGATGAAGAGGCTCGCATAACACAGAAACCCCTAATATATCCATCACAGTTACCTGTTTCTTCAAAAAGTATGAATAAATGCCATTTTCTATGCTGAAATACATCTAGTTCTTCTCTTTCTGCATCATTTGAAATCCAGGCAGGGAAGGAGGGACTAAACACTTCTCCATAGCTTACAGACAGTATGCAGGAACTACATAACCCACAATGCATTGCACTGTGATGTTCCGTTCTTTATTGAAATCATGTGTGCATGGAATTGTGGGGTTTGGAGGATGGAGACTAAGGACAGCAGGCTGCTGATACAAAGTAACAATAGTCAGTCAGCTCAGCAAAGTAGTCAGAAAGATCAGCAGGAGAGCAGGGGGGTAGGCTTAGGGAACTGTTCCAAACCATTAAAATCATGAAAAGTCTGCATATTTTTAATTGATATATATTGCAAATTTGCTTGAAATTATGTTTACTTTTCAAAAAGTTATGTTTTTGTGGAGTTCCCCTTTAAAAAACTCAATTTGAGTTTTCGGGTAGATTAAATTCATCCGAGTTTTAAAAATTAGATTTAATTAATAAATTCTGATTGGTGGGGTTTCCAATTCATGGGAGTTCAGGGGAGTTTAGAAAAATTCACATGAATTCGAAATTCGACCTTTGATAAATGTGACTCTTAGGGGGTTATTTATGAAAGTCTGAATTTATCTCAATATTTTCTGCTACAAACTCCAATGAAATCTGAGTTTTATACTCTTATTTATTATTAGATTTTCCCCAAAAATTTAATTTCACTTTTTTTTCTGAATTTTCACCCGAAAATTTAAAAAACTTCGGGGTATTGCACGAAACCCAGCGCACATCAAAAAATCATTGGGACTTCTCCCATTGACTGATATGTAACCTCAACAGGTCTGAGATGCTGGATTTTCAGATTCTGACTTTTTCATCCTCGGGGTTTAATAAATTCCAAAAAATTTGTGATTTTTTAAAAGTCTGATTTTATAAAAAAAAAAAATCACAAAATTTTCGTTTTAAAAAAATTTAAATTTCGAGCTATTTTGCTGTTTTAGCCTATGGAGGGACCTCCTAGAATCTATTTGGAGTCAATTGTTGGACTTTGGAAAATTTAAGGTTTTTTTGCCAAAAACTTTGATTTGAATTCGATTGAATGTGCTATTACTTCGATTCATACTATTCTAATTCGACCAAATACGGACCTATTTGATCATAAACTGACCTATTCGGCCAAAAAAAACTTAGAATTTCAAAGTTTTTCCAATTCGAAATTCGACCCTTGATAAATATGCCCCTAAGTGAAGGTTTCCAGTGTATGTCTGCTATAAACTGATACTCTACCCTATTCTGATAACTTATTTAGTAGTAAAGGAATTCAGTATTACAAGACAATTTACTTGAAGGATTTTACTGAAGGATTTTTAAAAACAATTTCACAAGTGTTAAAGGTAGTTCTTAAATTAACATTTTTCTGAATAGTTGGTGATCATAAATAATTAGCTACAAACAAGCGTATGTAATAGCATGAGTAACTATTTAGTAGTTTGCTAGAACCTACAGATTGGCAGTCCAGGCCTGGACTTGTAATTGCAACAAACAACTGGTAGGTCACACTGCACCTTGATTAACCACTTTATAGGTTGCTAGTTACAATGTTTTAAACCTTGTGAAGACACTGAAGACTAACAGTTTGTTAAATTATCACTCTCTGCACATATATGTGTTTGATATACATGAAAACATATATTACATGTTTAACTTATATTTATAGTAATATACATATAACTAACAGGGGCGATCCAGACCCCTCTGCCGCCTGAGGCAGCAGCAGTTGCTGCCGCTCCACCTTCCCCCGTGCGCTTACCTTTTTGCGCCTGAAGGGGTCCAGGCGGGTCCACGAGGGCGGCAGAGAGGGCCAGTACACTAGTGCAGAGAGCCTAACTGTGCTTTGAAAACCGGAAATTCAGCTCTTAAAGTACCAGGAGCGGCATTTTTGCCGCCCCTGGTACCTAGTGGGGCGCTGCCGCCTGAGGCGACAGCCTCAACTCGCCTCATTGGTGAAGTGTGTGGGAGGGGCTTCCAGATGTTAAAGGGGAACATAACCCACTTGTTGCTCACCACACGAAACTCGTTGAAACCGGAAAGTTTTATTTTCTTATGAACATCAATAGGCTTCCACATCAGACATGTTACACACTCCAGCACACGCTTATTTAAACACATTCAGTTACAATTACTTCAAGGAATCACTTCAGAGTAGGCACACCTGCCTTAGGATCTTGGATCACACCTAACCTACTAGTGGTCCGATATATACTCCACCCATATCCCCCCACTCTTCGATAGTGGGCCGATACCTACTGGGTGATATCCCTCCACCCTTCCAGGTTAGGACCTTTTCCATCCAATTCCTGTCCAGAGACCCAGGTGTCCTTCCTA
Source organism: Xenopus laevis (assembly GCF_017654675.1). Lineage (NCBI taxonomy): Eukaryota > Metazoa > Chordata > Amphibia > Anura > Pipidae > Xenopus > Xenopus laevis. The sequence goes on from NC_054374.1 coordinate 58,851,091, forward strand.
CTTTGTCCTAAACTTCCACTAATTCCCTTACTTACCGAGTGCCCGTAGGAAACTAATTCCACTTTCCTCCATGATGGGGCCACAGCTGCCCTTACTGACTATCCTCACTATCTCATGCACCTAGTGCTCGCTTTACGTAAGATCTTTCCTATTCTAGCTTTTCCTATCTGTCAACGATGTCTCCACTCACCAACCAGCTGATGTCCTTCTGTCATGCCCTCCCATGCCCTCCCCGCGGGGCACCTCCTTGGGCGGGGCACCTCCTTTTATAGAAAGTACTGTGGGCGGGGCACCTCCTTTTATAGAAAGTACTGTGTCCAAAAGGAATGTGAGGATCTCCAAAAATGAGAAAACAAATATAAAAAGTAGAAAAATTTATTAGGACATAAGACCTTAGCTCTTATGTCCTAATAAATTTTTCTACTTTTTATATTTGTTTTCTCATTTTTGGAGATCCTCACATACCTTTTGGACACAGTACTTTTCATTTTGCACCTTGGGACTGAGGTGAACTGTGAGTGTTTTCTCCTTTATCCTTTGCTTTAAGTTTGTATTTTTGATCCAATATTTATTCATTGAGTGGTACCATAGATATTTGCTATAATGTTGCAGTAGCACAAACCCTGTTTCTATACCTCCTTTTATAGTCCTTCTGTGCTCTATAGTGGCCTCTAGTGTCTGGGGAAGAAATTACAACTAAACTAAATCAAACCTCTGCCATCTGGTGGCAAATTACACCCAACATTTTTAAACACACATACATTCTACATACATGCACATTTTTGTCACTCAAAAAGATAACATTTCACTCACATAATACTCTCATCACTTTACACCGCCCTTACAAGGTGATAACTAATAATCATTTGGAAATATGTAGTACTAGCACAAAGACTTTGAACATGGTGTGACGGCATTATCAGTAATGCACCTGGTGCATGCACTATTCATCTAACAGTACAGGCAAAGGGTTAATTATGAAAGAAGTAAATCTTTATTAAGGCTAATGTCACCCAAATTGACATGGCCCTTTACCAGTATGAAGTATGGCCACAAAATGCATGAATTCTCCCTGATCATGTTGTGTGTAAGGAAGTAATGTAAAGAACTATGCTTGACAATCACATTTTAGAATGATTTGCTTATACAAATGAGTTGATTTTACCTGCTGCTCTCAGCAAGGTTAAGATGATGCTTAATGTCTAAAAGGATCTCCTTGAGGAATACCAATCGCTTCTCCTCCATCTGTTGACACTGTTCAAATACTAAATCCATGCTTTCCATATACTGAGGAGTGGATTTTTGTATATCATCCAAAATCTTTTCATAGCGCTCCTGTGCCTGTATAAGGATTAGAAAACATAGTAGAAATAAATATGATTTAAGACATCTAATCAACAATGGAAATAAGAGAAGAGGTGGATATTGGATAGAGGAATCAGGTGTGAATAAGAACATACCTCCCAACATTTTGGAAGTAAAAAGAGGGACAAAATTTTTTTTTCCGTACGTAGCACAGCAATTTTTTGGCCACACCCCTTTCTGTGGCCACACACCCTAATTACCATGTTTGTTTTACAAAATTTGGCAGGTTATGAAAGTTTGAAAATATTTCTCCTTATCTAAACTGTGTTTTTGTGTCTCAAAATTGTTACAAAGTATCTTATTTGCACCTGTTCGCTGTTCTGGGCTCTCTGCTAAAAGCCAATTAAGTGAGAAATTTTGTTTCTTTTTCTGGCCGTTCAGTGCATAGAAAAGAGGGACTTTCCAGTACAAATGAGGGACTGCAGGTTGAGCTGTCAAAAGAGGGACTGTCCCTCCAAAAAAGGGACAGTTGGGAGGTATGTAAGAAATATAATGATAGTATAATAATCTCATCTCAACTGCGATCTGTTCTATATACATTCACCTGGTTTTCCACTGCAGACTCCTTATAGGCTGCCTCTTACCTGCTCTACAAAGTCACCCACGTAACACTATCTGTTATCGCCAGAGCCATAAACATTTTATATAAACACAAGCCAGCATTTTTAGCCACATACCATTTTTTGCCCATTTTTATACAATAAAAATACAGCTGGTGTTACTCTATAATAAGCAGTTCATATAAAGAGTTCCATTAATTAATGTGCTAATTAACAATCAGTTCATTGGGGGTCAATGGAGTTTGAACCCTTTCCACCTGCCCACCTTATGCTACTTTTCCTGTCATTGCTTGATACACAAGTTATGTACATTACTACAAAAGTATTTCTTTCCCATATGTTATGTAAATTGCATATACTGTATTTAGAGGCCCAATGATCTTGCTGTGCACTAATAACTAGGCATTCCAGGCCCAGGACAACAGTACCCCGTCTTCACCCTTACACTTGTTTCCCCTGCACCCTTTGGTCCTTCTTTGGTACTTCCTTCTACTCCCCATCTCTGCCGGCGGATTTCAAGACAAATTATCCAGCAGCAGGGGATGGGGTTTTTATATTGTTCATTTTATTTACCATACAGGCATCCTAGGGCCACCTCTTTAAAGCTTCCGACCTAGGCACAGGTCCTTGATTGCCTATATGGTATATATGCCCCTGGTAGGACAACAATATTTCTACTTTATTTTGGAAATAATTAGCAGATAATCATGCAAACAAAACACTGATCATCTGTACTCAAACTTACTTTAAATTTTGTGCTGTGTACCATAGATGACAGATTTATAGACACTCAAATTTGATTTTTTCTATAATTATAATATAATATTTTTTTGTGGCAAAAATTGTGAATTTGAGTTTCCAAATTTGGCATCTCAAAGCTGGAGAGTGCATGTAGAATGTAATGAGAGTTGCTTCTTCTAATGTCAATCTATTTTTTCAATTAAAGTTTATGAGACCGATTTACAATTTGACAGATGTTTTGGAAATCAAGAGTAGAATGTGATTTTACTGCATTCAAGATGTTTTTTCAATCAAGATTTTGTCATAGGAAAACATGTTTTTACAAAATGCATCACTTATTAGGCCTCCTCCAGCAAAATCCTGCCTTGAAATCTGTTTTTCAAAAGAGAAAACTTATTTTTTATATTTAATTTTGAAATCTGACATTGGGCTAGACATGTTGTCAGTTTCCCGGGTGCCCTCAGTTGTGTGCTCTGATAAACTTCAGTCACTCTTTACTTCAAGTTGGATTGATATCACATACCTTCTGTTCCCCCAGCAGCCTAACAATAGAACAATGGGAAGGTGACCAGATAACAGCTCCATGACACCTGCATTGTTAAAAATGCTACCATGCCCCTAGTGGTAGATATGAGAACAGTTCTCAATATAAAAAATCCATGTCTTGCTAACCCAAGTCATGATTCCTGCAGTTATATTGAGTAGCAGAAACAATAGCCTATCTGAAAGTAGTTTCATTGTGAAGAATGAAACTGCTTGATGCTTCTGAAAGCAACCAGGCAAACTAACCTGAGATGGCTGCCTACACACCAATATTACAACTAATATTACAACTAAAAAAATTACATTTATTGGTTCAAGATTAAAATTTTAAATGGTAGAAGGAATTATGTGCAAAGTACACAGTATGGGGGTTGTGGGAGTTGCCGTGCGAGTTGGGTGCACATTTAGGAGCTCCCGGTCCAAATCTCCATGAACCGGGCAGTTGGTTGGCTTTGGAGCTTGGAGGAGGGATCATCCGGGTCCCCATTTGGCTGTCTACCTACACTGAAAGCTCACTGGTGAGGTGACCGCAGAGGACGCGTCTTGGGGGACCGGACCACATTTGGGGCTGGGGTGCAGTGACCTCGTGTTGATCGATCACTGCGGTTTGGATTGGCCAAAGACCCAAAGGCAGTGCATGGCGAACTAACAGCTGCTTGTCCTGTGTCTTGCTCCGGGTCTGTTGCATTCCTGGGAGCTCTGACGCAAACCCGTTCTTCGCTACATCTTCTCCACATCTCATCTAAATGTGCAACACCCGTGGAGTAAAGGTGGCCATACACGGGCCGATAAAAGCTGCCGACAGACCGTGTCGGCAGCTTATTGGCCCGTGTATGGGGCCCCCCGACGGGCTTCACCGATCGAGATCTGGCCGAAAGTCGGACAGATCTCGATCGGATGGGACAAAAAATCCCGTCGGATCGCGGCCACATCTATTCGTTGATGCGGTCCCGCGATCCGACTGCCCGTTAGGCATCGTTAGGATCCGATCGTTGGGCCATATGGCCCACGATCGGATCAGCCCGATATTGCCCACCTCAAGGTGGGCATATCGGAGGCAGATCCGCTCGTTTGGCGACATTGCCAAACGAGCGGATCTCTCAGTGTATGGGCACCTTTACCCGACTGGATCGGAATCAGAGGCGACCCGGTGGTTGAACGCAGCCCAGTTAGTCGCATCTGGAGCTACATTGGTGAGTTAAGCAATGCTCGTCTGTGAATGATGCAGTTACAATTTTTAAAGGCACTAAAACTACTGGTCCAGTTTTTGGTCCATAAATGATACAATAGGGGGGAATATAAGATTAACTAATAAAGGTGGATGCTCTGGCTGCCTTGGTGAAATGTTATTGATCTAAAAAATTTTAACCATCTCCATTTGGGATATTGCTGACATCTCTAACCATGGGTCTAGTGCACTCCGCAAACAATTCAGATATGGAAGATCCGAATACTGCAACTTCCATCTCCCAATCTATACAAACAAGTCTTTCGCTTGCAGATCAATCAGATAACGACTTATTGGGGAGAATAAAAGAGGTATTTTGCACGGAAATGGATAAAGCTACCACGTGTATCACCACTACATTGTCCTCTGAAATTAACGAGTTGGCACAGCGCACAGAATCTTTGGAGTCTCGGATGGATGATGCGACAGCTGTATCGGAAGCCCACGAATCCGACTTATCTGAACTTTACAGACAAGTACTCAACTTCCAATTAAAACTAAAAGATCTTTGTTATCTGACCTAATGTGTATGGTTTTAATATCCTTCCACTGCTAAGAGGAGAGGAACGGCTGCTACTTGTAGCTTTTTGATGTAATCCCTATTGCAAGAAGTGACTTTTGATGCAAGTGTTTCTCTCATATGGCTCAGGTGTCGATACCTCTGTATGTCTCGGCAGTACCGGATGATCAGGCAACCTACAGTACTGAGACTATTTTAGTGACAGACACAGTGCCTTCTTCAAATATCCTCGACTCATGTAGGTGCTGCCGTTAACCTTACTCTGACACTAACACCTGCCTTAGAACTTTTTCTGCACAAGACAACTCTTGCTACATATATGTCACTTGATATACCTTCATTGGGATTGCATGTTTACCTTTAGTTTTGTAAGTTTATTTTTCATTATCCTGTGAACCATTGGCCGATCACCACGGAAGCTCTTTGGCCACAACAAGATTTGGAGCGAGCTTGTTGAGGGCAACCAATCTCCCCAGTTGATCTTATGTTTGGGATACTAAGCCCGCCAGACTGTGAGGGTTGGGCAGGGTGGGGGGCAGTTGGGTGGGGGTTTTGTTTTGACTGTTGTTTTAACTATGTCTTTTCTACCTCATTTCAGTCTTTCTTTCCTTCTTCTCTCTCCCTCCCCACGGCTGGATAACAATGTATGTATATGGTGGGCTGCTGAGTCGCAGGGTGTCCGGAAGCCTGAAATGTATTCATTTTAGTGTGAGTACCCATCCCATTTACACAACACCAAATGGCTGCTGTTAAGTTAATATCTTGGAATGTTCGGGGTCTTAACGATAAGGTAAAGCGGGCATTAGTTTTCAATTATCTTAAATCTTATTCCTCCCACATTCTCTTGCTTCAGGAGACCCACTTAGTTGGGAGTCGGGTCTTGGCTCTCCGGAAACCGTGGGTTGCGTATATTCATCATACTACATATTCCACTTATGCTAGGGGCACCTCGGTCCTGGTTAGGAAGGGCTTCCCATTTGATCTTATGGAGGTGTGTTCGGACAGATCGGGCAGATATCAAATTTTGGCGTGTGCTATAGCTGGGTTTCCCATCCTCATAGCTAACATTTACATTCCTCCCCCCTTCGCAGACACAATACTTCATGACCTATATCAAACATTGATGCAATTACCCCCCGCCCCAGTGTGTATCATGGGTGACTTTAACAATTGTTGCAACCCTCTGTTGGATAGACTATCCGCTCCTACGGTAACTACTTCTAAACTTGCTGATTGGGCCCGGGCATACAATTTGGTCGATGTATGGCGCTGGAAGTACCCCGAGCGCAGACAATTCTCCTGTTATTCTACTACCTATCAGTCCTTATCTCGGATAGATCTTGCACTGCTTTCTTCGGACCTCCTCCCTAAGGTTCGAGAGGTTGGATATCTGCCACGGGGAATCTCAGATCATGCCCCTTTGCTTCTCTCGTTAGACCTTCTCTCTGACCCCTCGCATAGAACTTGGAGGCTAAGCCCGTACTGGTTGAAGGTCCCTAGTGTGGTCGGGGAATCCGCTGATTCAGTCGCACAATATTGGAGTGTGAATTATGGTTCTGCGGATCCCTCAACTACCTGGGAGGCTTTTAAGGCAGTCTCCCGAGGTACCCTAATGGCTGCAGTGGCCAGAGCTAGGAACACTTCTAAAGAAACCCTACACCACCTTGAAATGGCAACTTCCCAATCTGAAACGGAATATATTGGCAATCCCACGCCACAGACGCATGGGGAATTCACTGCTGCTCTTAGGCGCCTCAGCTTGCATAGGTTAGAGCTGACTAAAAAACAACTTTTACACGCCACCAGCACTACGTTTGCATATGGTGATAAGAATGGTAAGCCTTTAGCTTTCCTAGCCAATCCTCCTAATGGTACTTCTGCTGTCCCCAGGATACTCTCCTCAACAGGGGATATGCTGACCTCCCCGTCTAAGATAGCCTTGGAATTCAGTAAATTTTACTCCTCTCTTTACACTTCTACTGCGCACTACTCTAATGCTGACCTTCACGAGTATCTTAATGGGATTCGCATCCCGAATATCTCCCCTCAGCAAGCAAAGTACATGGATTCCCCGATTTCCCCTCTTGAGATTGCCAAGCCATACTTTCCTTCCCTTCCGGCAAATCCCCTGGCCCGGATGGCTTTGTTATAGAATGGTACCGTATTCACTTACGCGAGATAGTCCCCAGATTGCATGAAACCCTGATGTATGCCTTTGAAAATTTCTCTCTCCCTAAAACGTTCTCAGATGCGACGATTGTGGTCATCCCCAAACCAGGGAAGGACCTCACACTGTGCTCCTCCTATTGGCCAATCTCATTATGGAAATTAAAATTCTTGCAAAAATTTTAGCTAAGCGTCTTGTCAAAGTTGTGTCTACAGTGGTGGAACCTGATCAGTCTGGCTTTATGCCTTCCAAATCAACCAGCTTTAATCTTAGAAGACTGTTCCTTAATTTATAACTGAAACACGAAAATATGGGTTCCAGGCTTGTGGTTTCATTGGACACGGCTAAGGCATTTGACTCGGTGGAGTGGCCTTACTTATGGGAGGTAGTAACTAGAATGGGTTTCGGCCCTTCCTTCACAAAGTGGCTTCGGCTGATGTACAGTGAACCAAAGGCATCCATCCGGGTTAATGGCATTACTTCCGTACCATTTCGCCTGTCAAGAGGTACTCGTCAAGGGTGCCCTCTCTCTCCGCTCATATTTGCGTTGGCAATTGAACCTATGGCCATAGCAATTCGGCAATCTCGGGGGGTACGGGGATTCATTTACAAGACAATTGAGGAGAAGGTCTCATTGTATGCAGATGATACGCTCCTCTACTTAGCAGACCCACATGAATCACTCGCCTCTGTACTTGGGATTGTCAAACAATTTGGTACATTCTCTGGCCTTCAAATTAATTGGGATAAGTCCATATTATTTCCTCTTGACGGCCAGCTTCCAACTGGGGTGGCCGCGAACTGTAACCTAAAGGTGGCGGATAATTTTAAGTATCTGGGGATAATGGTGCACAAAGATCCGACATTATTTTTGCAGCATAATTTACACTCCTTACTCCGTAAATTCAAAGACACACTTGCACACTGGACCAACCTCCCTCTCACGCTAATAGGCAGGATAAATATATGCAAAATGATTTTTCTTCCTAAATTTCTTTATGTACTGAGTAATACCCCCTGCCACATACCCAAGAAAACCTTGCATGATTTAGACCGCACACAATCTGAGTTTATTTGGGGGAACAAAACACCCACTCTGTCCAGAGCCATTCTCAATGCTCCTCACGGTCAGCTGGGACTGACCTCTCCCAATTATGAGCTCTATTATCTTGCCTCCCAGGCCTCACATGCGGCCGGTTGGAAAGTGTTCGACGCTGACAACCCGGCATCCATAATAGAGGCACTCTATCTTACTTCTGTGGAAAGCCTACACAATGCTTTATACAGAACTCGGAGGGATCTTGGCCCTTTGTTACCTGTCATGGATGCCACTAAGAGAGCCTGGGATGCTATTGTGCAAATCACTAAAGCAGATACCAGTCTTTCTCCAGATTCCCCTCTGTGGGGTAATAGTAATTATCCACACTTAGCCACATTCTCAGAGGTGGGAACATGGACTAAATTTGGTCTAAAGCGGCTATCACAAGTATACGCTGATGGCACTCTTCGCACACTGCCTGCCTTTCGCCAGATCCTCTCTCTGCCTGATCTGTCCGAATTCCGTTATAACCAGATTAGCCACCTCTGCTCCGCGCAATTCCCAACCCCTCCTCAGCACCTGCAATACACAGGGATGGAAACTTTGATTTCTCAACCCGCCAAGATCAAGCTCCTATCCAACACATATAGGCACTTAATTTCCAATAGATATGATCCTCGACCCAGGGTGAAGTATAAGTGGGAGAGTAGTGGGGTTCATGTCGACCCTGATGATTGGGAAGAAATTATAGATAACTTATATATCCCATTAGTAAGTGTAAGAGACAAGCTCATACAGTTTAAGATAGTACATCAAACGTACCTCACCCCTCAGAAACTATTTAATATGGGAAAAGTGGCCTCACCCAGCTGTCTGAGATGTGGTGCTCCTGTAGCTACTTTCATACATTTAATGTGGGATTGCCCAGTGATACTCAGATTTTGGAAGGCGATTTTGAACTTCATGGCTACCGAACTGGAACTTCCCCAGATACTTAACCCTGCTACTTGTCTTCTGGGTCTCCTTGACTCCGTGATACCTAGAGTAAACACCAGATGCCTGATGCGGTTGCTCCTCTTTTACGCGAAGAAGGTCGTTGCCCTGCACTGGATGGGCCCATCGCCACCATCTCTGAGTAGATGGATTGGACTGGTTAATTCGCAACTGGAACTGTACAAGCTCACGTACTTAGCACGTGGATGCCCAAAGAAGTTTGAGAATATTTGGAACCCTTGGCTAGAGTCGCCAGCCACCTCGACCACTTATTAATGGATACTTTTTCAGCCGTATCCCCTTCTCCCCACTTTCCCCTTCTTTTCTTTCCTTTCTAACTTGCTTTTCTTCCTTCTAATTTTCTGTTGTTAAAATTCAATAAAAATTAACCTTTAAAAAAAAAAAACTAAAAGATCTTGAAAATAGCTCTCGTAGGGACAATATAAGAATACGTGGAATTCCAGAAACCTACAAAAATCTGGAATGTGATATAAAAGAATGGCTAGCTACTTCTAGATTAACCAACCAATTCCTACATATTGATCGGATTCATAGATCACTAGGAAACCCCCCTACTTAGGACCAGTCACGGGACATCATTTTGAAATTGCACCAAATCACCAAACCAAACAAGCTATTATGCAAGCAGCTAGAGACATCCAACTTGTGACGGCTATCAATACACTATTGATGGGGCTTTCCCTTAGGGCAGAGACACACGCTCAGATTCTGGGAGATTTAGTCGCCCGGCGATAAATCACCTCTTCGGGTGACTAATCTCCCCAAACTGCCTCCCGCCAGCTAGAATCGAAATCGCTTGTGGGGTGGCAACCAGAGCGCTTCGTTTTCCGAAGTCGCCTGAAGTTTCCTTGTGAGGCAACTTCGGAAAAAGAATCGCACCGATTGCCACCCCCCTGGCAATTTACTTTCTAGCTGGTTGGAGGCAGTTTGGGGAGATTAGCGCCCTGAAAAAGAGGAGATTTGTTGCTGGCCGACTAATCTCCCCGAATCTGAGCGTGTGTCTCTGCCCTAAAAGTTGATCTTTACTTTGAATGGTAAACAATTATCTCACTCTACTCTTGAGGAAACTATGGACTGCCTTACATTGAGTGGCCTTATCAATCCTAACACACCAAAATTGACCTCTACTCTATATATTTCGCACCCTCCCAGCCCATATGGTCAGATGGACCTACACCATCCAAAACCCCGCTGACACAGCGAGAACCTAAACAAGATACCCGGGTCAGAGAGGTACATTAAAAAACTCTACTTGATATAGGGAGGTGCCTTCAGTATGATAGATCCTTTGACTATACAGATTCAAAATCTCACTTCAGGATTACAATAACAGTTTATTCGCCTTGGCTCCCAAATGTGGCACCTGACACCAACGTCTGCACTGAATATATAGGGATATATAGTTGAGTTCTACAATAACTCTATTTCTGGATTGTAATTATTGGCTTCTCTGCTGCTACAGCCAGAAACGAGTTCACAATTTCATTTCAGAACTACAATAATTGCTTAATCCATTTTGGATTCCAAATGTGGCACTTGGCCTTAAAGGACAAGGAAAGTCTAAAATAAAATAAGGCTAGAAATGCTGTATTTTGTATACAAAACATAAGCATGAACTTACTGCACCACAAAGCCTAATTAAACAAATGATTTATGCTTTCAAAGTTGGCCACAGGGGGCTGTCATCTTGAAACTTTGTTAAACATCTTTGCCTGACCCTGCACATGCTCAGTGTGGTGTGTGCTGCTTAGGGATCGTCATAAATAAAGCTGCTTGAATTCTGCATGGCTGGTAAGAAAGGCGGGGGCTCCCCCTGCTGTTCATAAGTATGATTGTTTCCCTGCTCAGCAGTTAGGGACCATCTGACAATTTCTATCCACAGCAGTAAATGAAGGGAGAATTTCACTGCATACAGACAGGTTTCTTATAAAAATGGTACACATTTTTTAATTAAAGTATATTGGAAATAGGTTTCTTTCTCAAGAAATTAAAAATAGGATTTTATATTTTTACCTTTCCTTGTCCTTTAAGGTTCACACTGAATTTATGGGGATATACAGTTTTATACCTTTTAGTTACAGATTTATGACCATCATTTTAGCTACTACCTACACAAATGATTGGCTATATTGATTTATAACCCCAGTTCAGGATTACTACTACTACTACTATTGACTTCCCTGCCTCGGAAGCCATAACAAGAACTCACACAAAGCACTTGGGCCAGAAGTTTGAGTGGCACTTGGTCCCAACGTTCGAACGGAATATATGGGGGTATACAGTTTTATACCTTTTTTTGCTACAGGTTTATGATAATCATTTTATTTCCTATTTACACTAATGACTGGTTATATTGGTTTATTACCCCAATTCAGGATTACAACTATTGTTTTTTCTACCTCGAATCCTCAATGTGACATTCTGCAATGACTGTAATTATACATAATTAGAGCGCTTTAATTTCTATAGATTGTAATGTTTATACTGCATATATGGGGGTTATACAGTTTTACGTATACTTCTTTTTCTTTTTCAGAATACTAAATATGGCTTTGTATACAAATTGTTTTATTGCTTCAAGACCCTCTAACTTGTTTTGTAACTATTATTTAGGGTCACAATTTTTACCCATATAATTGGAGTTATTTGGATAATACGGTAGTAAACTTTATCAACTGATCCTGGCGGCCCACAAGTACTTTAGCCAATAATCTGCCCCTAGATTGGCCATCACCTTCCTATTACATAGCTAAGACCCCCAACCTTGTTGGGTTTATTACAGTATATAGTTTTTCTAATCAGCGACCAAAAAAATTTGGGACTAATCAAAATACATACGCTGACGGACAACTGGAAAATTTTGTGGAAAGTGGTCCTTAAAGGTTTCCCCTTCCCATAATTCTTCTCCACCTTGTATAGTTCTATATTGGTTTAGCCTGCCTGGATCCTTTGATGACATATCCACGATTCCCCCCCCCCATATGGGATGATAACTCCCGGAGACCCGTATTGGCTCTCATAGAGACAAAACGTCCCTTTTTTGTTATTTTAAGGTTTACAACTTTTATTTGTTTGGATGACTAACCCCTTCAAAATTGTTTTCCACAACACCAAGGGTTTGAATTCTCCACATAAAAGAACCCTAGCCTTCAACCATTATCGGAAATTACATACCAATATATTATTCCTGCAAGTAACGCACTTTTCTTTTTAGGCCCCTCATTTTTTGAGTACTTATTACCCTAACTTCTATTTGGCTACCACATCTTCTAAAACCAAGGGAGTAGCCATCTGCTTCCGGAAAGGATTCCACTTTCATCCCCTGAAGCAAATTTTAGACTCCAATGGCCACTTTCTAATTCTAGTGGGTGAATTACAAGACATTATGATCACTTTAGTTTGTTATTATGGTCCAAACAAACAGCAACATCTTTTTTTCCATACATTACAAGAAACAATTCTAGGAAACCAGAAAGGGGAGTTAATCCTAGCAGGCGATACAAATTTATTTTTATCTTCTACTTTGAACCATTCCAAGGGGTCTCTAGCTACACATATTGCTGATCAGTACTGCAGCAAAGAATATTAAAGACTGTTTAAATGACCTTCAAGTGGCTGATGTTTGGCGAGAACATTATCTAACAGTGAGAGATTATACGTTTTACTCACACCCAACAACTCAACAACACCTAACTCTTGGGTTTGGCTATAAGGGGTTACACTCAGTCTCTCAATCACCTTACACACAGGTTAGACTAATATCAGACACCTCAAAACACACCAACACCCATAAAACAAATTGAAATACAGTCACATCTTCAGTGACCCTTTGGGAAGCTCATAAGGCGGTAATGAGAGGTATATTTATTCAACTAGCTTCCCAACAAAAAAAAGAGAAAACACTGAAGCTCCAAACTCTAACACAACAACACTCTGCCCTCGAGAAGCTTCATAAGGCTAATCCCACCTCTGAAATATTTTGGCAATTAAAAAATGTATCTACTAAATTAAAAATCTTACAGCTTCGAAAGGCCAATATGTCCATTAGATGGGCTAATTAAAAAATTCTATACTAAATATAACAAAGCCAATAGTTTATTAGCTAGGAAATTAAAAGGCTTGAATATCTTCCCTACTGTTCCTCGCAAAATTAAAACAAGTTCGGGACTTCTAACAGCTTATCCCCACACAATATTGGCAGAATTTTAAAAATTTTACTCAGGCCTCTAACATCAGAACACTTCCTTTTATTTACAAAAGGCCAACCAATTTTTACAAGATATAGCCCTGCCTCCAATTGCCGCAATACATAAAGATCTGCTAGACAGTCCTACAACCGCTAAAGAAGTCCAAAAAGCTATTAAAAGTCTTAAATCCAATACTACTCTGGGCCCTGATGGGCTTTCGAGTCAATATTATAAGAAATTCTCTGAGATCCTATTTCCGAATCTTGTAAAGGCGTTTAATTTTATTGCTCAGGGTAATTTTTGGCCTCAGGAAGCATTGGTAGCACAAATAGCTGTGATTCCAAAACCAGATTAAGACAACACTCACTGTGCCAATTATCACCCCATCTCTATGCTTAATTTTTGGTAATATATATTGGTGTCTAGACTCAACACCTTCCTACATACCCTTATACACCTTGACCAACCGGCTTTGTCCCTAGAAGTTACAGAATACAGGTGAGAACATTAGACGAGTTATTCACTTAACCGACAATGAAAACCTAACAAAAACTCCTGCTATGCTTTTAAGTCTGGATATTCAAAAAGCATTTGATATGTTATCATGGGAATACTTATTCTATATACTGTCGAGATGAGGATTTGGTCTAGTATTTCAACATATAATTAAAGCACTTTACACCTCTCCATCAGCATATATTAAATTGGGCCCTTTAACTTCTAATATACATTTGGAGAGAGGTACGAGACAAGGCTGTCCCTTGTCACCTGTGCTCTTTGCTCTAGCTATAGAGCCCTTAGCCAGACTCATTGATTGACACCCCAAATCCAAGGAATACCTCTTTATGGAAAGCAATACAAAGCTTGCTTTTTCGCAGATTATGTAATTCTTACACTCACTTATACCCTCACCTCCTTACCACACTTAACAAACTTTTTGGATCAGTTTTCACAAATCTCAGGCCTTTCTGTCAAAAACTCTAAATAAGAAGCATTAAGCTTAAACTTAACAGCTCATGTAATTAAACTTATTTAGTAAAACTTTGAATATTCTTGGAAGACCTCACACTTGAATTACTTGGAAATGTACATCTTACATCTCATTTATCAACTCTTTATAAAAGGAACTATCCCCATATGTGTAAGAAAATCAAATCTTTATTAATCCAATGGAACAAATACATCTCGTGGTTAGGCAGAATTAATGCAATTGGTGATTTTACATATATTACCCATACCGGCCCCTAAAAAAGATTTAGAGACATTACAAAAGACCCTTACTAGTTTTGTTTGGGCCCTTGGTTTCCACAGAATTTCAGGGTCTACTTTACAAAAAAGTAAAAGAAATGGAGGTCTCGCTTTCCCGAACTTATTGAAATATTATCAAGCAGCCCAACTAGCTCCAATTGCTCAAATGTACTTTTCTTTTCCTCCTGTTTGGGTCCAATTAGAGAGAGCATTAATATACCCAATCACTCCCGCAGCCCTCCCTTGGATTAAAGTTGAACTTCGTACAAAAGGGATGTCAGACTTTATGAAACATATTCTATGTATTTGGGACTCTATCAAACACTCATAAACCTGCCACTCCACTCTGGGGTAACCCAGAATTCACACCAGCTTTAGAAACCGCTTCTTTCAGATGGTGGTGCTTGATTCAAATTAAGCATATTTAAAGATTTATATTAATTTGCAAGCATAATGTCCTGGGAAAGCTTTGACAACAAATCTCATCACCCCATTGAGAAAAAAGTTCCACTTCCTACAAGTCCACCATTATATACACTCAATTCATAAAACTTTGTGTTTGTCACCCTGTTCAGGATTTGAAACTTTAAGGGGCACATTTACTAAGGGTCGAATATCGTGGGTTAATAAACCCTCGAATTCGACCCTCGAGGTAAAATCCTATGAATTCGTAGGATTTACCGCAAATTCTACGATTGAACGATCAAAGGAAAAATCGCTCGATCGAACGATAAAATTCTTTGAATCAAACGATTCGAAGGATTTTAATCTATCAATCTAAGGATTTTCCTTTGATCAAAAAAAACTTAGAAAACTGATGGGGAAGGTCCCCATAGGCTAACATTGTAGCTCGGTAGGTTTAAAGTGGCGAAATATGTAGTCAAAGTTTTTTTTAAAGAGGCAGTACTTCGACTATCGAATGGTCGAATAGTCAAACGATTTTTAGTTAAAATCATTCGAGTCGAAGTCGTAGTAGCCTATTTGATGGTCGAAGTACCCAAAAAAAACTTCGAAATTCGAAGTTTTTTTACTTCGAATCCTTCACTCGAGCTTAGTAAATGTGCCCCTAAGTGTGGATTATCTTTACTCAAAGGCCTATTTTTTTCTGCTATATCATTCTTTAATGGATGCAAACTAATACAATCCCTCCATCTCATATAAAAACCTGCAAACAGGAATAACGGCAAACCCTGGACCCAAAAGGCTTGGGAGAGAATGTGGGAAAGAACGAATAAATGCTCTATCATTTGAGTCAAATAGAAACTTCCTACAAAATACTTACATGTTGGTATTTAACTCTTATGCGTTTACATAAGATATTTCCATCTCAATCTAAAGTTTGCGGGGGGAAGGAACGATGGCTCATATGTGGTGGCAATGCCCTTTAGTGCAAAGGTACTGGTCTATGGAATGATTAAATCTATTACTCATATCCATATTCTAAAGGATCCCTGGGTTGCTTTATTTAATCAACGGATACCTAACATTAACAGTAAATCCAGGAAACAAATTACATTTATATTTACTGCAACTAAACAGTTTATCACCAGATTGTGGCGGACTCCATTCCTTTCAATTCAAAAATAAAAGGCATGCATAACAGAAATAATGATAAATGAAAAACTGACTTCCCTCTTATCAGGGACCCATGATAAATTTTTGCAAATATGGTAACCCTGGGCATCCCGGGCCTCCTCCCATGGACTAGATATGTCTTCTCTCTCAGCATAATGTTGATAGCATTACATAGTGAGACACTAATAGGAAACATGATATTGAAAATTGAGGAGGCTTGGAAAAGGGAAAGTTCACCTATACATAATATGATCTGAGCTAGGAAAAATACAGATATCTCCTATACTGTAAAAATCACAACATAATCCCTTTAAATAAGCACACGTTTGAGATTGTGCAGTTAAGTTTTTTTATGCAAAAAGTTGGCCCCTAAGTTATTTTAAAATATATTCAACTACATAAAATGACCTTTACATTAATGCCTTTTGAATAGTTCATGTTTAACATACCTTTTGAACATCTTGCTTGCATTTTTCCACTTTATCTTGTAGTTTGCGCAATTGATCTGCAGTGACAGAAGCATCAGCCTTGCCAGATGCCTCTCGGCTACTTGCCAACTTCTCCTCTTTGCAGGCCATATGGTATGTTTTCTTGGCAGCCTCAACCTGCATTGAGTATTGAGGAAAAGGATCAAACTCAGGAATGCAAAAAATACAGATTGCTTCATACTTCAATTTATAGAATTTTATGAACAATTATAGATTATTGCTACATGTTTCCTTGTGGCTTGTCCATTTAAGTCTTAAAGGGGAAGGAAACCTAGTTGGCGCAAAACCCTCCCCCCTTCCCGTGTGTTGCCCACCCTCCCTCCTCCCCCCTGGCCTACCCAGTAGGAGCATTTCACCGGTACGGATCTACTGCGCATGCGCCAAAAGTCACAAAGTACTTTTGGTGCATGCGCAGTAGATCGTACCGGTGAAATGCTCCTACTGCGCATGCGCTGGTCAAAGCAGGAAGAAGATCGCATGGAAGAAGATGTCGTCTGTAAACTCCCTGGACTGGACCTGCGCAGAAGGGTAAGTAACAAGTTAGGGGCATTTGCCCAGCGGGACGGGTAGGCCAGGGGGGAGGAGGGAGGGTGGGCAACACACGGGAGGGGGGAGGTTTTTTGCGCCAACTAGGTTTCCTTCCCCTTTAAAGTTTAACAGTTTATGGGGTGCTGTTTGTCTCAAATAAATTCTGTATACAAAATATCCCTAGTACACAGAATGAATGTCTGTCAGGGTACAAACATATTGACCATATGGCCATATGACCATATACACTGATAAAAATATGCAAAAGGCCTTTTTCTATTAAAGAATAAGAACAAAATCTTGTTTTTGCACAAAAGGATTATGTTTTATGTTTTGCATAGCCGAGGATGAGTAGAGTATAACCGTGCTTTATTAGCAGAGTCATGCAGGCATTACACAACAGTAAGCTTTTACTTTCACTTTTAAGCTGTACAGAAAGTCCTGTGTATGCACAGTACAAGTCCTCTGCACAGTGACACCCACAGGCCATTTGTATAAACACCACATATTCGCCCTATAATAGGAAAGCATTTGGGCAAATGTAATAAACAACAACAATGCATCTTAAAGCAATAATATACATTATTCACATCACATAGTCCTGGGTCCATGCAGGTAGTTTTCTGATTCTCTCAGTACGCCTTATAGGTTCACTTTCTTCAGGCCTATTGCAGTTGACATCAGGAGTAGGAAAATGAAAAGTCATATCTAACAGGAACAAGATGACTTGCATTCCATATGCGTCCATCAGATAGTTCATATGTGTATGGTCCTCGCTGGCGTCTCACTTCAAGTGGTGTAGTAAATTTAGATTGTCCTTGTTTCAGTATTCCTGGTTTCTTAATTCTGACTAAAGATCCAGGCTGAAAGTGTACTTCTCTGGCACCACATTTTCTGTCAGTATAAGCCTTGCATTTGGCTTGTTGACGATTCACAATGTCAGCAGTAGATGATTTTGTAGGCAAAGTATTTTGTGGACGTTTGATGTCTGCAACATGTAACATGTGTGCATCTGTCTGCTATTTAATAATTCAGCTGGAGATGATTGGGTGTTGCATGGCACTGTTGCTCTGTAGTTATGTAGGAACTCTGTTGTAAATACTTTCCAAGATTTCCCAGTAAGATTTGCTGTCTGTAGTGCTTCTTTCAGACTTCTGTTAAATCGCTCGATTTCTCCATTTGCTTGTGGGTAATACACTGAAGATTTCCTATGCACAATATTCCTCTCTCTCAGAAAGGATTCAAACTCATATGAGACAAACTGTGGTCCGTTGTCTGATATTACAGTGCATGTAAACTTGTCTGGAATAAATGTACCAGCTTCATCCACACTTAATACTGTGACATTTGTAGTAGTGACTTCATGAACATCTTTAGCAGAACTATGGCAGATCTTAGTATAATGTCCTACTTTTGTGCAGTTGCGACAACATTTAGCTTTTGCAGGACATGTAACATGATTTGCAGTGTTTTGTGTTGCACCACAGTGAAAGCAGTATTTTTTATTTGTATTTGCTGCACGGTTTTGCAGTGAATCACTTTCCTTAGCACTGTATTTTGCCTGTTCAGTGCAGTGTTGAATTCACAATTTGTACATTCCCAGCAGTTTCCTGACTGAGAGTTTTAGCCTCTGCCACTGCTGTTTCAATTTGGCTAGCAACTGTAATAGCCTTTGCAAGGGTTAAATCCTGCTCTAGGAGCAGTCTCTCTTTAATGCGAGGTGAGTTTGTTTTTTCCACTATTTGGTCTCTTAGCATTTCATCTGTTAGATTCCCAAACTCACAGGTAACAACCAACTCTCTCAAAGCTGCTACAAATTGTTCTGTGTATTCGCCATTACGTTGTCCACATTGGCGGAATTTATATCTTTCAGCAACCACTCTTGGCACAAAAAAGTTCTTTATAGCAGTTTCATAACTCATAAGTATCATCAGGTAATGGTAATGTATAGAATATACGCTGTCCCTCTGCTCCCAGGCAGTGAATAAGTAAAGCACGCTTTCTAGCAGCAAAAATCTCCCCTTGGTCAGCAGCAATAATGTAATTTTCAAACATACGGATCCAAGCAGTAAAAGGTATAGTAGGCTCACCAGGGTTTGGAAGAAAAGCTGCAGGCTGCTGCAGAGGTAGAAGAGCCATCCTTGTCGCCATTTGTTATGTTTTGGGTAGCCGAGGATGAGTAACTAACTAGTGCATGACAAGCAAGATTTTAATGACAAAATTGATGCTTGTGACAGGAAGCAAGATTTTATAGCACAGGGTGCATTCTATCAACAAAATGAAAACTCTGTTTCTCAAAACTAATAAAATGTCCATTTTGTGAAACAATACTGTCAGTCACATTACTGAACAAATAAGAGCAAAGCAATATAAAGCCCTATAACAAACAAGATGAAAAGTTGCCAGCTCTGCTCCACATGGCTGCATCATCCCTAAAGATGGCTGCAATTCTTTGTTCTTGGAGCTAGGTGTTGCTGACTGCCAGTGGGAGGGGATGGGGGGTCTCTCTAGTTGATTGTTTTCAACTCCCCTTGCGTCAGGACAGGTATGAGAGGGGAGGAGATTAAATCTTAAAAAGAGAGGTTTTGGAGGGAAGGGGTCAGATAACCTTTTTGTTTTTGTGTTGTAGGTGCAGAGCTACTGTATGTTTGAACTATTGCCTTCCTGGCCCAGTGGTTGCTGAAAAGCAGGCATGAATCAAGAAGTACAAATCTCAGCTACATTTGAACTGTGAATAAGATGGACAGAAGTCAGTCAGAGTAAGTCACAAATTCAACCTAATCCTGCAGGATTTCAGCTACCAACAGTGCCACAGCTTCCACCCACCCTCTCACCATAAGTTTTTCATGCTCAGCCACAAATCCCCAGTATAGCTGGCCATGAAGACAGTTTATAATGCATAGGCATTCAGCATTAGATTACTACAGGAGTTCCAATTTTTGCAGCCCACCTAGGCAGCACAGAGAAGACCCACAGCAGGGCACATGGTAGGCATTTCTGCAGCAGGGACAAGTCTCCTAGGCCTGATAGAAGATAATATCAGTTTAGAAAACACAAGGCTTATTGGGCCCCAGAATTTTATATCTCAGATTGAAAAGCAGATTGGCAGAATGGCAATGCAGTACAATGAAAGGCAACATGTGGAAACAACTTGGCAGCAAAGACAAGAGCAAATTCAACAACATGCAGCTTGGAGGCTGGTGCAGAAAGAAAAAGTTGGTATGAAAGAATTCCAGTTAAAGCAACAGAAGAACACAAAGGGATCATCAGGAGGAAGGGCTCAACTCAAAAACAAAGGACATCAGCTTCTGATATGAGATGGTGGTAGTCAAGTGCAGGAAGGTACATCAGAATTCGCAATGGAGAAGGGTGAGTACTTTAAGATACATGTTTCTAATATAGATTCTTTAGTTTATAAGACACTTAAGAAATATTAAATGTTGCTTAAAGGAGGAGGGAGGGTTAAAACTATATTAAAAATGTCTGTGTAAATACAGCCAGTTACACTACCAGTAATGTTCTCTGATTCCTTGTGAAATGAGCTACTGCATTCCCTTCCTCCTATTCTTTACACATGGGCGTTGGGAGTCGGATTTCCTTCTCTTGGCTCAAACCTCCCTGCCTTGGGCAGTGTACCTGCATCCTCTCTCACTCTTCCCCTCACTTCTCCCTCCTCCCTTCCCTTACTGTAATCCTGTAATCTGAGGCTTGAGTGGAACCGGAGCCAGAGTCACAGAGAGACATGGCAGGGAAGTTCACACAGAACTGAAAAGGCACCTGCTGCTTTAAAGGAGAATTCAACCCTACCCCTACCCTACATGGACCCGCCTCCCTCCCCTCCAGCCTAAGTGTTACCCCGGGATAAATGCCCCTAACGTTTTACTTACCCCTCGGTGTAGATTCATGCATCGGAGTTCAGGGGGTCTATGTAGGGTAGGGGGGTAGGGTTTTTTTAAATTTAGGGTTGAATTCTCCTTTAAACAAACACAGAAAATGATATGGCTAATTACTCAGGTATGGTAAAGCATTATACAGAATAAACATAATGACAATGGAGCAAGCCAGAATGCTAATTTATGGGGAAGAAGAAATTGCATCAATTGGTTTATTTTTCTTTTAAAAGCAAAGAAATTAAAAAGGGACTACAGAGGAAGGAAAAATCAAGGTGGCATCAGCAGAGGATAGATATTCTTGTCATATTTCTGACAGGCATAAGCATTGACTGTGATTTGTATGAGCCCCTGGAACAATATGATAATATGGTGGAGGATATTTCTACTGTGTATGATACATTTACTAGGCATGCTGGTATGCTAGGCATGGTCCCAGTATCACAGGAATATAAGGAAAAATTAAAAGATAATAAATTTATGATCTCTGACCAGACAGATTTGGAGATTTGGTAATACAGAATTTATCATATCCTAAGGGCAGATCTGTTAATGTGTAGTATATGCTGTATCATTAATTTGATCAAGCTTTTGTGGCAGTAAAAACAAACAGCAGGGGTGCAAAAAAAAGTAATACTTCATATAGAATGCTTTACAATTGCTGCATTTACACACAATAGCTTCAAATTATTGTTTGGAAGATTGTTTAAAAGATTGTTTCTTTCAGGGTAGTTATTTTGTGAACAGATATTTACCATGGGCTGTGCTATATCTTGTGCATTTTGTGGATGCTGTAGCACTATTATTAGCTGTTTTTTTAGAAGTTAGGCTACAGTAGCATAGTCAACTACTTTACTTTATAGTAGCGGGGCAAAAAGGGCAAAGGGTGTATTAAGAGCTCCTATTTTTGTCTTTTAAAAGACATTTTAGCATTCTTATTGCAGCAGAGAACCAGTAGAACCATCAACAAAGTGTCTTTTTGGGAACAGACATTTGCACTGGGTATGCAGGTTACTAATTTGGAAAGTTGGAAAGTTTTGGGCTCTAATTATGGGCATATGGCCAAAAGAGAAAGAAACTCCATGGAACCCTTAATTTTAATGTTTTGCATAATGCAAATTTACAGGATAGCGTTGAGAAGGTTTTGGGTCCAGAGGCACAGCTAGCACTTTGAGGTCAATGACAATGGATTTTCATTGGGGTGAAAAAAAGTGTGAGAGAAAAGTGTGATGCTGGACCATAGATAAGGAGGTCTGGTTTTGGAGTCCCAGGAGCTTGGGTCCTATGCCCAGGCTAGTAGACTGTGATTATACGGTCAGGGTTGCCCAGGAAACTGTGGATAAAAGGCTCTGGGCTCCTCCTTGGTGGATGCTCTTAAAAAATGACATGTGATGTCATATGGGCCGCATGTAGTGGAGAGTAATGTTATAAATTTTTAATAAAGCTGTAACTTAGTAACATAGTAACATAGTAAGTTAGGTTGATAAAAGACACACGTCCATCAAGTTCAACCTTTGAACTCTATTTTAACTTGTCTAACTGCTAGTTAATTCAGAGGAAGGCAAAAAATCCCATCTGAAACCTCTCCAATTTGCCTCAGAGGGGGAAAAAATTCCTTCCTGACTCTAAAATGGCAATCGGACTAGTCCCTGGATCAACTTGTACTATGAGCTATCTTCCATAACCCTTCCTTTCCTTCACTTGCTAAAAAGCCATCCAACCCCTTTTTAAAGCTATCTAGCCTGTACGATTCAGGGAGAGAATTCCTATCTTCACAGCTCTCACTGTAAAAAAACCCTTTCGAATATTTAGGTGGAATAATCGGAATGAGTGACTTTATGTCACCTGGAAAGACCTACTGGTAAATAAAGCATTAGTGAGATTATTATATGACCCCCCTTATATATTTATACAAAGTTATCATATCACCCCTTAAGCACCTCTTCTCCAGCGTGAACATCCCCAATTTTGCCAGTCTTTCCTCATAGCTAAGATTTTTCATACCTTTTACCAGCTTAGTTACCCTTCTCTGGACCCTCTCTAATTCAATAATGTCCTGTTTGAGCACTGGAGACCAAAACTGTACTGCATATTCTAGATAAGGGGCCTTGCCAGCGCTCTATAAAGTGGAATGAAAAGTGGAATAATGACCCTCTCCTCCCATGAATCTATGCCCCTTTTAATACAGCTCAAGACATTATTCGCCCTTGATGCTGCTGACTGGCATTGCTTGCTACAGCCAAGTTTATCCTCTACATCAGTGATCCCCAACCCGTAGCTCGCGAGCAACATGTTGCTCGCAGCTCCTCTTGGTGTTGCTCGCGTAAGTTTATCAGCAGGTGTCCATTTAGCAAAGTGGATTCCGGCACTGTGCAAGTACGCTCCCTTCTTTCCAGCCCCATACCAGTACCGTTTCACCCAGTAGATTCCTACTCACTAGCCCTGTGTAATAGGAAGCATTTTAATAGATTGTGGGCCAGCGAAATCCATTCTCACCATAAGAAGCTTGTTCAAGCACGATCCTTTCTATATAGCCAACCTTCTGAAGTGTAGTTTCAGTGTGATACTTTCCAACCAGCCCTCATAGTCTCTCATAAATTGCCAGCGTCTTCCCCCGATCAGTTCTCTGAGCCTCCTGTCAAATCGATCAGTGAGTTATAACAGCGTGTTCGCGATTAGTCC
This sequence comes from Xenopus laevis, assembly GCF_017654675.1. Lineage (NCBI taxonomy): Eukaryota > Metazoa > Chordata > Amphibia > Anura > Pipidae > Xenopus > Xenopus laevis. The sequence goes on from NC_054374.1 coordinate 58,874,866, forward strand.
TTCTGTGAGCGAGCAGTGAGTAGGAAGCGCAGGAAGAGAATGGAGAGAAAAGATAACGCTGTTATAACTCACTGATCGATTCGACAGGAGGCTCAGAGAACTGATCGGGGGAAGACGCTGGCAATTTATGAGAGACTATGAGGGCTGGTTGGAAAGTATCACACTGAAACTTTTACACGTACTTCAGAAGGTTGGCTGTATAGAAAGGATCGTGCTTGAACTGAAACTGTGATATACGCTTCTTATGGTGAGTCAGGGAGAAGGGATCTCGCTGGCCCACAATCTATTAAAATTTTTCCTATTACACAGGGCTAGTGAGTCAGATCTACTGGGTGAAACAGTACTGGTATGGGGCTGGAAAGAAGGGAGTGCTCTGTAGCCTAACAATAATCTTATTGCTGGCAGAAATTATATGCTTGCATATCCAGCATTGAGCACTAATAACAGCGCAATAGTTTCTGTCCCTCCCTCCCTTCCCAGCCTTCATATGCCAGCCCACAGTGAGCCCTAGTCCCTGCCATTACTGTGCCAATTCTGATAATTCCACATTCTCTGTAACTCCTTCTCCCTCACCTATTACCTTGTTGTACCATTATTATTTCCAACTCCACATGATTACTATTTCAGTGCTGCCCAGTCTTCTTTGTGCCACCTTCTCATCCACTTCTATCACTGCCAGGGCTGGGCCAAGGTATTTTGGCAAGGGCTGCAATCAGTGCCCCCCCCCACCCGGTCCTGCATTACCATTTCCCACCTTACCATTCATATTGCTCCATGTACCTCTGCCAGCACTTATCATATTGCCCCCATTTGTACCTGTGCCAACGACAGTAAATTCCTAATATTGCCCCCAAGCCCCCCCATCTGTATGTGTGCCAGCATAAGCCAAAATATCCATCATATTGTTACCCCCAATCTGTACCTATGCCAGTGGCAGCCCAAAAAATCTATCATATTACCCCTATTTTGAACCTGTGCCAGCAGGAGCCAAAAATCCATGATATTGTCCCCAAATATGTACCTGTGCCAGCAGCAGCCAAAAATTCATCATATTGCTACAATCATCTGTTTATCTGTGCAAGCAGCAGTCAAGATATTGCCCACAAATATATACCTGTGCCAGCAGCTGCCAAGAGGGAGGTTTCTGCCCGCAGTATGAATCACGGGCAAGAAGGGGTTGGAACAGGTGGTTTATAAAACTGAAAAACTATTAAAGGCCAAGCAAACCAAGGTTTAAAAAAAACAAAGAAAAAATGACTATTAAAAGTGCAGCCCCCGTGATTGCACCCTAGGCGGGCGCCTACTCTGCCTACCCCTAGTTCTGGCCCTGATCACTGCACCTGTGGAATCTATTTCCAAGAAGTTCAACATCCTACATTTCTTTTTTCCCCTTTTCATCTGTTGCCATTTTTCATGTGCCACAATCTCCTCTACCTTTTTGCTCCTGCGAATGCATGAGGCTGACTGTCACAAACATACAGTGCCAGATCTCACATTGATTGATGTTATATATCATTTTAATTTAGAGTATATGCTTAATATTAATAAAAATTATGTTTGCGGTACTGTTCACGTATTGTGTTGCTCACGGACAAGTTTTTCATCTGAGTGTGGCTCACGGGGTGAAAAAGGTTGGGGACCCCTGCTCTACATATTAGTGCAGTCCCATTTAGGGTAAAAGTGGCTTGGATATTTTTTCATCCCATGTGCATAACTTTACATTTATCAACATTGAATCTCATTTGCCACTTAGCTGCCCATATTGCCAGTTTGTCAAGATCCTGTTACAAGGATGCCACATCCTGGATGGAATTAATTGGGCTGGATAGTTTTGTGTCATCTGAAAACACTGATACATTACTTACAATACCATCCCCTAAGTCATTAGCAGGAATGGCCGAGTGTTCATCAAAACTCATAGCAGCAGAATGCAACAGGACATAGAAAATGCTAGAAGGTGATCATACAGTCAGGCTTGTGCGGATGCCTATAGTATGGACCACCAAGGGGCACACGGAGAAAAGAGCAACCAGGAATAGAAGGGCAAAGGGCTCTGGGCTGGTCCTTGGAAGATGCTCAGAACATAGTAAGTGCTAAAGGTTTTGGTCCTATGCCCAGTCTAGTAGGCTGTGATCATACGATCAGGTTTGCAACCTGTGGTATAGACCACCATGGGGCATTCTGAGAGAAACCAGGGAGAGCAAGGCAAAGGGCTCTGGGCTCCTCCTTGGTAGATGCTCTTAACAAATTACATGTGATACTTACTGGGCCGCATTAATTAATATGCTAAATGTTTAATAAAGCTGTGACCTCTGGTCCCTCTTATTTTCCACAGGTTTTGGTGTTCAGTTTGGTTTTTTATATAGTGGGATTCATTGGTTAGATGGATATTTGTGTTGCAGTGACAACAGATAGCAGCATAGAACATTTAGAGCTCATGCATAGGATGCTATCTGGTCTACTATAAAGGGCGCCCTCTAATGTACCCTGTGCGGCATAAATAAATAAACATGAACAAAGAACAACTATTTCCTAAAAGGGATGCAGGTTCTTAATTGAAAGTTCTTACATTTCTTGAAAGTTGAAAGTTCTGACTATTCTTATTGTAGTAATCTGCTTGTGTGGGCATTTTGGTTAAAGGAGAAGGAAAGCTACGGAGGCATTTTATTGCCAATAGATTAGCTGCAATAGTGCAAGCTAGAATGCTATATTTATTCTGTAGAATGCTTTACCATACCTGAGTAAACAGCTCTAGAAGCTCTCTGTTTGTTTAGGATAGGATCTGCAGTATTAACATGGTGTGACATCACTTCCTGCCTGAGTCTCTCCCTGCTCTGGGCTCAGATTACAGTAGAGAAGGGAGGGGTGGGGGGAGAGGAGCAAACTGAGCATGCTCTTGCCCAGGGCAATGAGGTTTAAGCTGAAAACAGGAAGTCTGATACAGAAGCCCATTAGTACACAATAGAAGGAAAGAAATGTGGTGTTTCTTTTGACAGGGGACTCAGAGCAGCACTACTTTGGGGGTTTACTGGTATATTTAGATGGACCTTTCTGATAAGGCTTACTTAGTTTCAACCTTTCCTTCTCCTTTAAGGGCATTCCTGCTATTTTACCATTGTCTTACTTACTGTGCTTGTCTAAATTCTTTACATGGACTAACACAGCAGGATCATTTAATTCCTAATAACCCCTCACTAATGTCTGACAAAATCTCAAAGTCAATAATTAGCTTTGTATATGATTGTTAGGCTGCAATGTCTCCTCCTAGCTATAATTGCACCAGTTAGCTGTGGGACAGTTCAATTTCTACAGTTTAGGCCGCAGTCAAGGCACTGACACCAGAAAACGATACAAAGTTTCTAAAACTTAATTAAAATAAGAGGCTTCCTGTAGAGAGCTTAGAGCACTGAGCAGCTGCAATTTGATACATTTGTAACAATTTAAGATTAGCAAAGATACAATTGTAGCTATATAACATAAGCAAGTTTCATGGGAGTACTGAGACTCACAGCTTACAGGCCAATTTAAATTTTATAAGCAAAACTGTTAACATATAAAACATTTTGTTAAAAGGACATGGTAATTAGGGGGTATGGCCATAAAATGGGCATGGTCAAAACAATTTTGACGCAATAAGCATGCTTGATGTGTTTGTCCTTCTTTACATTTTTTCAAATGTTGGGAGGTTTGGTAATGTGACTGACAGTGTTGTTTCACGTAATGAATATTTTATCAGTTTTGTAAAATTGAATTTTCATTTTTCATTCTTGATAGAATGGATTCTGTTGATGTGAATGATTTACTGATCAGAGCTGCGGACTCCAGTGTAATCTCGAGATGTTATTTGGTTGTTGGGGACACTGGCCCTGGCAAACAAAAACCTATATGCTGTGAGGATATATTTTTTTTTATGCAGAGGGCTTATTGTATTCATTTTACATTCTGCCTTCCAAACTCTTGTTTTGTTACTAAGGAGAACTACCAAGTTAAAACTTAAAGGTAATGTGAACAGCTTTGTTTCCAGTCTTCAGCCACTTTGTTTTCAGCATTTTATTAACTTTCCCTTCCCTGTTCAAATAAGTTCACCCCTAACCTAAATGTCTTTCTTACCTCTTTAATCTTCTTGGCCCATGGTTTTTGGGCCTTGCGGAACCCCTCTTCAGCTTCTCTGCTCTCCTTGAAACCACCCATCATCTGTTTGTGATAAGTTTCTTTTTGCCAGTTCCGAACTTTCTCCATGTCTTCAGATACCAAATGGTTTCTAACCTCCTGGTGCAACTCACCCGCCTTCTCTGCTTCAGTAAGGAGTGCCCCCCAAGCTCGTTCCAGAGTTCCATACTGAGGACCTGTAGTATACATACAAATATAAGTAAACTTTCCATCAGAGACCATGAAAAAACGAAAGCCATAGAAACCAGCCATTCGTGTAGATGATAGATAGATAGACAGACAGACAAATAAAAAGATAGATAGATTGATAAACAGATAGATAGGTATTTGTGGCCATATCTCCTACATACCAGGTCAATTTTACAAAATTTGGTACACATTTCTGGGGGTTTTAGTGCCATGTTTTGTGTGTTATAACTGTTTTGCTAATAAAGGTGAAATTGCCCTTTAAGCTGCAAGTCACCCCAAGAGACCTGCTTAGCTTATTAGTTACAATTGTATCTTAATACAGGTGCTGAGTATTCTGGGATCTCTGCCAAAAGCCTCTTATATAAAAGGATAAGTAATTTTTAAAACAATTAAATGTAAAATTAATTAAAGTGCTGTTCTAAGAACTTTTGCAATGTACATTCATTATTTTTTTTAATTCCAAAATATAAGGGATACATATACATTTAATATAAATTAATTTTGTTTCAACAGTGCCACCTGCAGGTCAGTTTCTGACAATGCTGACAGCCAAGTAGTCAAGAAAGTTGCCAGGAGAAAGAAAGAGAGTTGTTTTGATGTTCTTCTGGTTAGGAAAGATTTGAGAGAGGTTTCTAATTTTTTTCCTAAACAGAACATCAGAGCAGCCCTCTTTCTTTCTCGTAACAACTTCCTTGACTACTTTGTGGTCAGAATGGTAATGCATTCATATTAACAGTACATGTATCCCTTAATATCCTGTAATAAAAAATAAATAATGAATGTACATTGCAAATGTTCTTAAAATATTACTCTCAATAATTTTACATTCACTTATTTTAAAAGTTTCAGAAACTTTGGTATGGTAAGTCACTAAGGACTACTGTATCAAAGGACATAAGTAGGAACTGTGAATTGTTTCTCACAAATGTTATGTATGTACTTTGTGAAAAACCTTACTGTGAATACAACAGAATTTTATCTGTTTAAAGCATACCTCCCAAATGTCCCGTTTTTTATGGGACAGTCCAGATTTTGACAGATCAACCCGCAGTCCCGGATCTCTTTGAGCACTGAACAGCCACAAAAATATACAAAGTTTCTAAACCTTAATTGGCTTTTGATAGAGAGCCATCTCAATATGTGGCAGGTGCACTTTTTAAGTGCACAATTTAAGATAAGCAAAGAAACAATTGTATTTAAGATAAGGTCTCTTGGGGAAACTGGCTTGCAGCTTAAAGGACAATTCGCCTTCATTAGCAAGGGTGTCCACAAAAATGGGTATGCTCAAAGAATTTTTGCCACGCTCCTCGTGGCAAATCTTTTTGCCCCTCTTTCAAAATATTGGGAGGAGTGTTAAAGGTATCCTAGGGTGTTCTGAGTGTGAACACATTCTTAAAGAGACAGTGTTCTTGAAGAAACACCTGTTTAAAGGACAACAAAAGGTTAATAAAGACTAAGGCTGATAACAAAGGCATTCTGTCTAAGAACTTACAGCGCAGAGCAAGTCCTGTCTTTGTGGTGTTAGTCAGTGGTAAATGCACTACCTGCTAAAACCTTATCCTGGGGCTGGGTGACATAGATAAAATCTCGGGCAGTGCAGAATCACAAAAAGTAGCTCTGCCCATGCCTGTAATGTGAAGCTATCTTCCCTGCTTCAGTGACACTCTCCTTATCGTTATTTACATACATTTATTTTACCGCCCCCACCCCCCAGCCAATAGGAATCCTGACACATGCCTGGTCAAAGGGAGGGTTCTTTGGAGCATGCATATTAGCAATCAGTGAAAAGGTAGTGGCGCTTCCATAAGCAAGATGGCGGCTAAAATGGTCTGCGAGTTTGCCATATTGATATCTTCTTGAGAAAACAATTTTCTGAAAAAGAAACTTAGCGCTAGACAGCACTAAATGAGGACTATTGAAGGGGGAAGCAGGTAAGAATTGGCTTTTCTTCTCCTTTAAGAGGCACATCTTAAACAGCTGTCATGGAAAAAACAGTAGACTTAGGCCAATTTTATGCAACAGAAAAGACATACGGAAACAATGCCTATATAGCACAACCAGCAAAAAGCCAAAAGACTTTTAATACCTCTATCAATGCACACCCAGAGGTCAATAAAATTGCTTTGGCACAACAGCATCAGATTAATTTACAAATACACAATGAAGTCAGAAACCCATGCAGGGCCTCGTGCACAGGGGAAGCACAGTCGGCTTGGCCTGGCACTGAGGATGCCAAGGATAATGTTAAAGGAACAGTTTAGGGCAAAAATAAAAACTGAGGGGGGGAACACGGAGGTGTGACTGCTGTCTCTTCAGATAAGTGAGTATAATAAGTGACAAGTCTGCATACTTCTTTGTTAGGAGAGCACACGCAGGAGCATGTGTTCTCCTGATGGTGTCCTATCCGTATACCTAACTGGCTTCAAAAGCTCTAGCAGCAAATAGTATCAGCAGTCCTTCTCTGAAGAAATCCACAGAGGCTCCACTGTGCTACTCTGCATTGATAAGTCAACATACCATTCTGGGACACTTTTTGACTTTGAGGGGAGGAAGCAGGGAGGGGGCAATGGAGGGTAGATTGGGCTTTTCTCTTTAGGGGAGTTTAGCACTCCTTTAATCTCTGTTGGAAAATGCAAACCACTACTTTAAAAAAAACTCTAAATTGGGTAAATAGTTAGGCTGTACAAAATAAAAAATGTTTATATAGTTAGTTAGCCAAAATGTAATCTATAAATGCTGGAGTCACTGGATGTCTAACATAATAGCCAGAACCCAACTTCCTGCCTTACATTTCTTTAACTCTGAGTTAGTCAGGGACTTTAAGGGTGCACATGGGACATACTGTATTTGTTCAGTTTGCTTTTGATTCTCAAAATGTAGGTCAGAGTCAAAAGTAAATAGTAACAGCAATATGGCCCCCCTCAAGTCACTGATTGGTTACAGACTGGTAACCAATGAGAGAATTGCAAAGCAGGAAGTAGTGCTCTGGCTGTTATGTTAGACATCCAGTCACTCCAGCCTTTATAGATTACATTTTTGCCTAACTAACCATATTGAAAACATTTTTTATTTTGCACAGCCTATCTATTTACCCAGTTTTTTGTGCTCATTGCTTTTACATTATGGGGCAGATTCATTAAAGGGCGAAGTGGCTAATGCTAGAGACTTTTTGCCAGCGTAGCCACCCGCAAGGACATCTCCAATTCAATAAGAGACACAGGCGCCAATTCGCTAGTGAACGGGACCATCGCTAGTGTTCAAAGACAAGCAAAAACTAAATATGTTATATGCTAGAAAAAAAATGCATGTTACATGCTGGTGTTTGCTGTGCATTCTGGTTGAGTGGTTAAGTAGAAGTAACAGTTTGATTGCTATGTTACATGGATTAAGATAAACTGCCTTTTTTCTCCGTGTGCTAAGATATCCTTGGGGGGAGTGTGAGCAATGAAAACCAGTGGTGTAGGGCTGCACATAATTTAGCACATCTTATCTGTTGGGAGAAGGACTATGTGGTAAGATGGTGAATTAATAGGTTTATTACATTTATTTTGTCTTCTGCAATAGTTGTTAAAGTGCAGTTTTATTAAAAGAGTCCTAAAGCCAAACAATATAAGATCATTTTAAAGTTCTACACTTATAAAGAAGGATACTGAAACTACCCTGCATGCTGTCTCCTGCCTTCAGAACTCAGAGAAGGGGTAATTGTTTTCATGTATTAAGGTTTCTGTACTAGCAATATGGACTGTTTCAGTGCTGGAAAGGTAAGTGTGTTGGGATGGGGGGGTGGTATCACAAAAGCTTCCTCGTAGTGTTACAGGGTGCAGAATCTCACCTGAGTACAGCTACAAAGATTTCAGCATTCAGGAGTCAGAGGGGAGTTCAAAAACAAGATTTTTTTTGGTACATTGGTGCAATGACAAAGTTGAAGGAGGGGGGAATGCTCAAGTGTTATTTAAAAATAAAAACTAGGTGAAAAGCTGAGGATGAGGACTTCCTATGTAATTATCTCAGAGATATTACCTGGGCCACCTTCAACATTAAGAAGGCAACGGAAGCTTACAAAGATTAATGCATGCCTGAGAGATTGGTGTTTTGAAGACGGGTTTGGCTTTTTGAAGAACTGGTCTAATTTTATTTTTTTTTTACCAGCAGCAGATTATTTGCAAGGGATAGGCTGCATGTTAATGATGATGGTGTAGCTGCTTTGGGCAAGGATGGGTAGAAGGTTAGAGTAGATTTTATACTAGGCAAGGAGGGGAGGGAGCTAAGTAATTCTTGGAAAATAGGTTATACAGTAAAAGGATTTGGCCAGTGTAAGGAAAACTGCTATTGAAGATTTAGCTGTGGGTATTGCCAGAATCAGAAAATCCGCCATCTCAGACCTGCCGAGTTGTATATAAGTCAATGGCAGAGGTCCAGATCCTATTTTGTAGTTTCTGTGTTCTGCGCTGGAATTAGCCTGAAAATCTGACCTTTTTGGGCTTTTCAGGCAAAAATCCAAAAAAGCTGACTTTTCTGGAAAAAGCGTGAAAAAATCGAGCGATTAGGGATTCGCTTGTTTTTATCAAATTTTTACCTGAACTGGTTGAATTGAGATTTTTTAATAATAAATAATGTCAAATCATGGATTCTAGTTTGGGGGACTTTTTTTATATAAAAAATCTGAAAAATTTGGATTTTGATAAATAACCCTCCTAGTGTTAGGTTTTTTGCTATAAACGTAGAACAGAAATTGTCATTTAAAAATATATTAAATCATTAATATTCTCAATTTATTCCTCTATGAAAGAAATGTAGGAGAGTTAAGAACCACCCTATGGTACCCATATGTAAATAAGTTAATGGGAATGAAGAAGTAAGCATTTAAAAACTATAAGCCAGTGGGAACAAAAGCTGCATTTAGAAAATATAAATACTCAAACATGTGTTGTAAACCAGCAATCGGGAAGGCAAATCTAGAAAATGAGGAATTGATTTCAGCATAGGCTAAGATTATTCCCAAAAATGTTTCATGTTCATTAATAGCAAAACTAAGATGCAAGCTGAAAGTATTCTTTATAACCAATGAGTTAGTTATAAAGGATAATGAAAAAGCAAATGTGCTCAGTTATTTTCTTTGTTGTATATATTGTAATAGAGGAGTCCGTTCAGTCAAGTCAGTGGATGACACAGAATATGGTACATAAATGTTTGCTCAAAATTAATTTGAACAAGTTACCAAGGAGTGCTGGAATTCACCTTTGGGTACTTAAAGAGCATAACCATTTAAAGAGCATAACCATATTGTAGTGGAGCAGGCATAAAGAGAAATCTCCCAGACACACGTGTAAAGTGAGTTTATTTGGTACATATGGAGGCAGACTCACGCGTTTCGTGTCTCACAGACAATAAAGGGGTTATTTACTAAAATACAAATTTTTCTGTTCAGGGTTTTAAAGGGGAAAATACAATATTTTCAGCATTGTGCTGCCTGTGTCTGCCATACTCTGTCTTGCTCTACACTGGTTGTGGGAGGTTAACCTGGTGGGGGTTTGTTAGGGGGTTCCTAAGGTGTTTAATTGTGTGCTGGGGGTTGTTGTACTATCCATATGGGAGGAGAGGACATTTGGATTTATGTCCTTAAATTACATAAATTTTTTCTCTGTACCACAGAAGTTGCACAGCACTGCCATAGCAATTATTTTCCTAGAGTATGTACAGCAACAGATAATTATTAATAATGAGGAACACCATTTGTGTATTTGAGCAGAAAACTAACCTCCTTCCTGATATAAACTACAGCTTTGTAGAGAAGGATTGCTATAACAGCTATAACGTGGCCCATTGACTCTCTAAAATATGTTTTGTTATGTTGTCCATTATCTTGTCACTCTTGTACGGTTCTTTATGTTAACTGTTGAGGATGGAGCATAATGTTGATAATTTCTAGAGTCAACAGTCTGGTGGCTAAAGATGTCTGCCCCTACAAACTTGAACAGCAGAGGGGGTATTTTGCCCAGTAACTGTATAGACCCTAAAGTGAACTTATACTGTATATATATTTTCCAGAATGCTCTATAAAAACAACAGAATAACATGTTTTGACTTCAGTATCCAATATTTGTTTGGAGTAAAGTTTTCCTAACAGTGGCTAAGGTCCTATCAAAGAAGGAATCCTATATAGGCAGACTGACAGTGAATCTGTCTGTTCTGGTTAAAGAGGAAGGTATTTTACTTGAAAAAACATTACCAATTTAGCCATTAATGTATTCTCACAGTACAGTATACACAACCAAAATGGAACTCTCATTGGAATAAAATAAGCAACAATTCAAAGCAATTTATATTTAGGTTGATATTTTGGTTCTGCTTAGGGAACTTTTCTGAAGACATACAACAAATGAGAACACCATACTGTAAAAGCCCTATGTAAATGTCTTACTAAGCTAAGAACCTAATGTAATAAATAACAAATAGAATAAAGAATAACAATATTTTAAATAAATATATATATATATATATATATATATATATATATATATATATATATATATATATATATATATATATATATAATTCAATGTAAGGTGTTATCCAATGAAGAACAGAGGCCCTATCACCACCAAACACCAGCTTGCCTTTCACTATGGTAAGGCACACGTGTTAAGTGTACAGCTACCCTTAGCACACAATCACTTGCTCCTACATGTGTAAATAATCTGTTATAGCTCAAGATAATTTATATAGTAAGGATATTAAGGATATACATTCAGGAACAGGAAAGATGGATACTCATATACCCCTTGAGTTTTAGTGTGAATTTTAATAACAAATAAAAAATAAACAAACAAACAAACAAACAAACACAAAAGTATTGTAGAGGTGATACATATATTGGCTAACAATAAAAATACATTACAAGCTTTCAGAGCACCACAGCCCCTTTCTCATGCAAAAAACAAATGATGGTGTGGTGGGTACTGCAGAAAAACTGCATTAGGTGCACTGTAGTTTGAGCCCCACTAAGTTTGCATGATAAGTCTGATATGTAATAATATACTGCTTCAACTGTGGCTGTGCAGGTCATACACTCTAATAGCCACCAGATCTGGATGAGTAACAATATCATCAGGTACCTTTCTCAATAAGCTGACGCCAGCGTTTGGCCCAGTCTGTCAGTTGCTGGGAGTATGCCTTCTCTATCTTTGCTCGATCTTGTAGACAGCCCATCAAATCATTACATAGACGATGACCATCATCAATTCTTTTGACTGTACGTTTATAGTGTCCAACCTGCAAACAAACAACTATTGAAGTAAGCATGATAAACCATAGCTTTAAAACTGCATAATGGGGTTGTTCACCTTCCAAACACGTTTTTCAGTTTAGTTGTTTTCATATTACTCTTTGAATTGCTTGCTATCTTGTATTTTTTACGATTCGCCAAAATTTCAATTTAAAGTTTTATGTTCCTGTCTCTGGTGTTTCAGTCTGACAGCTCAGAGATCCAGGAGCATCTGAATTGTTACAATTTTCTACATTTAGTTGATACAAATAGTTGATACATTTCTCAGCAGTAGCTGTGGAGTAGTAGCAATTATTGCATCAATTCTAACAGCTACCTCAGGGATTCTGTTCAGCAGGGCTAAAGATAACAAACATGGGTGGATTTTCATTAAGGCTTGGGGAGGCACATGCCTGACACATAATTTTTTAAAAAAAAGTAAAAAAAAACAAAACATTAGCAACAAAACTAACAGCTACCGCATATCCTGGAAATTTGGTATTACTGAGTTATTGCTGGTTCCACTGGGGGCACCCTCCTCGTAGGAACACCAGGTTTAGGCACTAAAAGACACTTGCAGAACCTTACAGCTAGTTCCGGAAGCCTCAAAATGATTTATCGATTTGCACTAAGTTAATCTGCCGTTACCAGTAGGTGGGAACACCTCCTGCAACTCCTTGTGTATCGGCTGATACTGAAGAGTAGCAGACAGTCAGCAGCGTAGTACGTTGTTTTATAACAGTGAGTCCCATAAGGGTCAGTGCCCCTGTGCAGGAGTTGCTTGCTTTCAATAAGTCCTTCAAATTAAGGGCAGGCTCCTTTACATTCTTTGACATAGTTATTGGGATGCTGCTTTTCTTTTTTTACATAGCACTGTGGCTAACAGAGAGGGAGGCTGTATGTGAAAATTATTGGAAGCCAAATTGACTCCTGTAAAGGGCACTAAGCCTGCAGCAAATATTCCTGCCTTTCTAATTTCCAGAACTGCAATGAAACTGTGGAGCACAAAACTTATGCACAAGGTGTTTTGGCTTCTGCAAAAATTAACAGCAGTGCATGAACCTAGTTTTTACATGGGGCAAATTCACTAAGATTCGTAGTTGCGCCAGACGTAACTTCGCCGCACTTTGCCGCACTTCGCCACACTTCGGCAGACGTAGTTTCGCCAGCGCTCCGCAAATTCACTAAAATCCGAAGTTGCGCTCAGGGGTAGCGTAAGGTTGCGAAGTTGTGCTAGCGTTGATTCGCTAAGCAAAGCGAAGTTACGCTAGCGATGGTTAATTTGCATACGGCGCCAAATTCAAATTTCAATGGAGGAATACGTACAATCACTACAAATGCCTGGGAAACCTTCAAAACATCAAATAAAAATTTTTTTTTGCCCTACTCATGTGCCCCCTGTATAGTTAAGTTGCCATGAGTTAGGAAATGTAGGGGGGAAGGAGGGGAGCCCCAAAATTTTTTTCGATCTTTTCCAGCCTATCACCCATAATATAGAAAAAACGCCAGCGTTTTTTGGGACTTAAAAAATTTGAACTTTTTTTGAAGCAATCCCTTTCTACTCTATTGCGCTTTGCCTGGTCTGAGGTGGCGAAGGAAGTCTAGCGTAAAAGGTAGCGTTAAGTACAATGCGCGCGTTAGTGAATTTGCGTAGTTACGTCCGTTGCGAAAATTCAGCAGGCGTAAGGGTTTGAAGTAACACTAGCGAATTTACGCCAGCTTTCGTTAGTGAATTTGCGAAGTAACGAAAATGACCAACGCTAGCGAATTGACGCTAGCGTTAGGCGCTTCGGCGCTTAGTGAATTTGCCCCTATATGTTCTTGTAAATTCAGCAACAAATACCTTTCATACACAATATCACACCTTTAAAGGACAAGGAAAATCAAACTAAAGAAGTAGGTAGAAATGTTGTACATTATGTTTTGTGCTTCTGTACCAGCCCAAGGCAACCACAGCCCTTTAGTAGTAAAGATCTGTGTCTCCAAAGATGCCCCAGTAGCTCCCCATCTTCTTTTCTGCTGATTCACTGCACATGCTCCGTGCTGCTGTCACTTACTGAGCTTAGGGACCCACTCACAATATACAGTACACATAGAATAGAAATGTCACAATATAAGGCTGATTAGTAATTAATACAGATAATTACTACATGGCAGCACAGAAACCAGTGCAATTAGCATCAGAATTTAATAATCATCCCTGTAGCATCAGCTTATATTACAGACAAACCTCATTTTCTGCTGGATAATTAGTGACGACCCCTAAGCTTAGCTTCTCAACAGCTGCTCAGAGCCCACTGAGGATGTGCGTATCACAGGCACTTTCCAAGATGGTGACCCCCTGTGACAAGTTTGAAGTCCTGGATCATTGCTGCTATTGACAAGCTGAAACTTTAGGCTCCTGCAATAGTTCACTCTATAAACCATGGCATTTTTAGCCCTATTCATTGTTAGGGTTTAGTTCTCCTTTAACAGCATGTGTAATATTACAGACTGTGTCCTCGCTATTTTGGACATATTGTGAGTGTCATATATTGGCTCCTGAATGCTATTTTTTTTATTCAACTTTAGATTGTGCAGCTTTTAGCCTCCCCAAACAAAAATATCACCCTCCGCCTATAACAAATGTATCAATTTAAAACACCTTTTAAAGAGCTGCTTTAGAAGGTGAAAAATTAAACTTTACACATCAATATTAGGAAAACAGTCATAAATATACAGTTACCAAACAAACAAACAAACAAACACACACACACAGAGTATATATACTCTTAGAATGAGCTCAATGGTTTTTGGTTAGAATAACATTCTTAGTGCCAATCTATATATAAATGTATTGTTCAATCTTCACAGCTCTCACTGTAAAAAACCCCTTCCGAATATTTAGGCGGAACCTCTTTTCTTCTAATCGTGTCAGCTGGAAAGACCTACTGGTAAATAAAGCATTAGAGAGATTATTATATGATCCCCTTATATATTTATACATAGTTATCACATCACCCCTTAAGCGCCTCTTCTCCAGCGTGAACATCCCCAATTTGGCCAGTCTTTCCTCATAGCTAAGATTTTCCATACTGGAATTGCCTAGTGCAGTACCATTAAGGGTATATTTGGCTTGGATATTTTTACATCCCAGGTGCATGACTTTACATTAATCAACATTGAATCTCATTTGCCACTTAGCTGCCCAGATTGCCAGTTTGTCAAGATCATGTTGCAAGGATGCCACATCCTGGATGGAATTAATTGGGCCGGATAGTTTTTGTTCATCTGCAAACACTGATATATTACTTACAACACCCTCCCCTAAGTCATTAATGAACAAGTTAAATAAAAGTGGACCTAATACCGAGACATGGGGGACCCTACTAAGAACCTTACTCCAAGTAGAGAATGTACCATTAACAACTACCCTCTGTACCCGATCCTGTAGCCAGTTTCCTATCCATGTTTCTATTCTCTGCATGTAGTGCTGATCGTACGATTTTCAGGAGTCACTAGCTTTTGTCGGACATAACTTTCGTACGATTTCTGTTCTTTTGTACTTTATTTGATCAGAATGGTTAGTGGCAGGTCTGGAGATGAAGAAGTCCTGTGTCTATGTCCAGCTTAACTGTTAGTTAAGCCAAAGCAAGGCAAAAAAAAAAACCCTTCTGAAGTCTCTCCAAATGTGTTCCACAAGTCTTTGTAAGGCACTTAGAATCCAATTACCATTGTCTTCAGCCTTTCAGTTTTAAATAAATGGTCAAACCATTGAATCAGCTCTTACATAGAAACTTTAGAAACTTAGTTTGAAAAAAGGCACATAACTATCAATTTCAATAGGTTATATCTTTATGGAACTTGCCTTACTGCTAGTACATCAAGAAGACAAAAAACCCACCTGAGGAATTAGCTTTGGGGGGGGGTTCCATCCTGACTTCCTTACTTGCTATATTTCTGACTTATATGAATGATGCATGTCTACTGGAGGAATCTGGCAAATAAAGAGAGTGGTCTCTCTGGTCTTTATATAAACCATATTGATATTGAAGCCACTGAGAGAAAGCCCCGGATACAGTAGTAATAAAAAAGTGCTTTAATTCCACATGTCTCGAGCTCTAAGGTATCTATATCAAGTGTGCTCCAAACATTTTGTGTGATTAAAATACATTTTCAGCAGTTAGTACTGCATCCATGGCTTTCTATTGGCGACTTCAATTATAATTTGCTTTAAGCAACTTCACCTGATGTTGAGCTGCACAAAGAGATACAGAGATGAATTACTAACTTATTATGGCAAAGTCACCTTCATTGATGATGTCCTTATAGTTATCATATATCCTGTTAAGCGCCTCTTTTTTAGTAAAATAAAAGAGTAAAGAACCCAGCTTGGCCAGTCTTCCTTCATAACTGAAATTTTACCAACTTAGTTGTCCTTCTTTGTAGTCACTCTAATTCAATAATATCCTGTTTGAGCCCTGGATACCATGTACAGTGTATTCTAGATAGGGCCTTACTTAATTGAGAAGAATGAACCTCTCCTCCCATTAATCTATGCCCCTTTTAATACAGCTCAAAAACTTGTTTGCCCTTGCAGCTGCTGACTGCCATCACCTGCTATAGCTAAGTTTATTATCCACAAGTACCCCCAGTTCTTCTCCATTATGGATCTCCAAAATGCAGTTCCATTAAGAGTATAAGTGGCTTGTATATTTTTACATTACAGGTGCATACATTTTTCAATGTCTGTGTGCTGAAGGTACTGGCACGTTCTGAAGTTACTGGCACGTAGAGACGCACTGTTTTCGCATATTTCTTTAGGGCTGAAGGTGTCAATAGTCGTACTGACGTGCCAGTACAGTTAACTAAAGGAGTATGGAGTCACTATGTTCCAGTACGTGTCTATTGCTAACACCTTCAGCACACAGACAGCAGTATAGACCAAGTGGCAGATCATTTCACTAATGTGCCCAAATATTACTGCTACGATTACTCGATTCCTATAATTTAATGTTAATGGTTCAAAGAATGTCGGGCTGAATGGTCGGCCCCCACACATTTTCACCTCACCAAATCTGGCCCTCGTTGAAAAAAGTTTGGGCACCCCTGATTTAAAGGGATTATGTCATGATTTTTATGGTGTAGTTTTTATTTCTAAATTACACAGTTTACACTGCAAATAATTTACTCTACCAAATAAAATTATATTCCTGAACCAATAAGTGTATATTTTTAGTTGTAATATTGGTGTGTAGGCAGCCATCTCAGGTCATTTTGCTTGGTCATGTGCTTTCAGAAAGAGCCAGCACTTTAGGATGGAACTGCTTTCTGGCAGGCTGTTGTTTCTCCTACTCAATGTAACTGAATGTGTTGCAGCGAGACCTGGATTTTTACTATTGAGTGCTGTTCTTATATCTACCAGGGAGCTGCTATCTGGTTAACTTCTTATTGTTGGGTGACAGCACTCCAACTTGCAGTACAGCAGGAAAGAGTGACTGACGTTTATCAGAGCACAATTCACATGACTGGGGGCAGCTGGGAAACTGACATTATGTGTAGCCCCATGTCAGATTTCAAAATTAAATATAAAAAAATATGTTTGCTCTTTTGAGAAACGGATTTCAGTGCAGAATTTTGCTGGAGCAGAACTATTAACTGGTGTGTTTTGAAAAAAAAAACATGTTTTCCCATGACAGATTCAATATACAAAAGATTTTTATGGTCCGTAAACACTGTAACCATGTGTTAAGTGTCCCCCGATAGATGTCTCCACTCTTCAAACGTCCATTTAATGGCCAGCACTTTCCTGTTATTGATGCCATAATTAATCTCTATAGGAGAAAACTTCCTTGAAAAGAAAGCTCATGGATGAATTTTACCAGTAACATGGTGTGACAAAAATGCTCTTGCACCAATCTCAGAGGCATCCAATTCTACCAAGAAAGGAAGGAGATAATCTTAGAATATAAAAGGATATAATCAGTGCTGCTTTTTTCGAACTGCTCAAAGGCCTATACAGCCTCTCCATGCCAAATAATAGGATCTGCCCCTTTCTTGGTAAGGGCAGTGATCGGAGCCACCAAGGTTGAAAAGTTTTTTTATAAATTGCCTATAATAATTGGCGAACCATAAGAATCTTTGAATGTCTTGCAAAGAAAGGAGTTGCACCCAATCTAAAATGGCCTACACCTTGACTGGCTCCATTTATTAGTCTTTTTGTGAAATTATATACTCCAGAAAGTAAATAGAGGGTACTTCGAAAATGCATTTTTCAATCCTACAGCTGATTCTGCCTTAACCTATATAACACCTCCTGAACACAATGATAAATTAAATGAGAGGAATAAATCAGAATATCATTGAGGTACACCACTTATAGTGACCCGTCTTCCATTCATCTCCTTCCATGATTCGAATTAGATTATATGCATCTCTCAGATGGAGTTCAGAAAAACTGTGGTACCCATAAATCCAAAATCAAAGGAAGACGATAACTTCTTTTTTACCGTGATCTTAAACAGACCATCTCTTTTCTCTACAAAAAAGAAGCGAGCACCCGCAGGAGAAATGGAAGGCCTTATGAACCCTCTTTCCAGGTTTTCCTCAATACATTATTACAGGAACTACTATCGATAGCCAATAGTTTGACTGATGGAACAAGGGGTTATGTGGGTATGCCATGTCTTTGTACAAAATTAATATCTAAGAAGTTCCCTGCTGCCCCTGAATCTAAGAAGGCAGAACTTTTTACACAACCCTTATCCTAATCTAAGAGGATCAGAAAGAATACTTTGGAAGAAAATTGTTTGGGAGTAGAAACAGCATGACCTAAATAGAACTCCCCAGACCTGGGGTTTTGCCGTTTCCTGGCTTCTTGGGACAGGTGTCACGGAAATGCAAACAAGTAGTACCCAATTGCATGGTTTCCCCTGTAGGCCCAGGGACTGAGATTTCGGGTTCTGATGTCTTTCCTGACATCTCTCCCTATGCCTCACGAGATGCATTAAGGAATATAAGGGAGGCCGGAGCAGGAAAATTAACAAGGCTATCTTTGACAGCATCAGAAAGCCCCACCCTGAACTGACTGCATAAGGCAGTAATATTTCAGCCCGACTCTAGTGCCCAGCAGCGGATTTCAGTACAATGCTCCTTGAGCCGCTGTTTGCCCTGCCTAAGGTTACGGGTTCAGCAGAAGCAGAAAGGTCAGTGTCATCATGGAAAGTAGCCATGGCCTTGAAGAAGGCAGAGAGCGAGAGAGACAGGCAGGGTCAGAAGAGGATAGGCAAAATAGGTGAGGATCCCCCTGGAGAAGGGTGATAACAAAATGTTTGGACTCCTCAGTGGGAAAGGAATGGGGTAAGAACCCAAATGTAGTTTACAAGCCTCTTGAAAGGCATAACAATGCTATGGTCCCCACAGAACTTGTCAGGAAATGGTACCTTGGGTTCCACCGCAGTGTTATCTGGGGGTTTTGCTAATGGTCTGCTTCCCGGGGCAGGAGCTGGAGTGGGAGCAACCAGTTGTTGCTGGATAACTTTCAACCTCGCAGACAACCTCTGGAGACATTGGCCAAGTTGGTCTTGCTTAGCCTCATGTTCCCCAAGACGTAGGAGGAGGCTTGCCAGGATTGCTTCTGTGGTTCCTTCGGCATCCATGTCTTGCCAAATTTAATGTCATGCTTTGGTACCACAAAACACAGAACAAATGCCACAGTTTGGATCACAGCTCACACTCACGTCTATAATAGCCTCCTAACATTTACTAAAATTTTTTCAACTTGGTTCCTTTTATCTGCCCATATTACTCCTCTAGACCTCTTTTTATTTGCTATGTCCTCTCCCACCTATACATTCTAGCTTTTTTAATACCTTTTTTATTAATTCTAATTTACCATGTCTATCTCCTTTTCCACTTTCAATTCATTTGTATACCTTGCATTTTGTTGGCCCCCTCCATACTTCTGTACTTTCACTGTAAACTATTCATGGCAGTAGGCACGGACTGAGACTTTTTCCCTTCAAAGTGTAAATCCCGGCCCTGCCACTAGGATATTGACCAGGCTAAAGGAAGTTTAAAGGGATACTGTCATGGGAAAACATGTTTTTTTCAAAACGCATCAGTTAATAGTGCTGCTCCAGCAGAATTCTGCACTGAAATTTGTTTCTCAAAAGAGCAAACAGATTTTTAATTAATTTAATTTTAAAATCTGACATGAGGCTATACATATTGTCCTTTTCAAATGTGCTTCCAGCCATGTGACTTGTGCTCTGATAAACTTCAGTCACTCTTTAATTCTGTACTGCAAGTTGGAGTGATATTCCCCCTCCCTCCCTCCCTTCCTCCCAACCCAGCAGCATAACAACAGAACAATGGGTAAGGTAACCAGATAGCAGCTCACTAAAACAATATAACAATATAACAACTCCCTAGTAGCTCGAAGAACAGCACTCAATAGTAAAATCCAGGTCCCACTGGATTTTTAACCCTGCCCAATCGGCATCTGGCTGACTTTCAGCCAGATATCAATCAGGGAAGTCCGTCAGAGGGCCACACACACACGGGCTGATAAGATGACGACTGTCGGCTGCTTTTATCGGCCCGTATATGGCCATATTAAGAGACTGTATACTGAAGGTCTAACAGACGACTTATTACTTCCAAGGCTGGAAGTGCTGTATACATTTTGTTTCTGTGTACACCGATGTGGGTGTTAAAGTGGGACTGCTAATACTATGTTGAAGCAAGTGTTCTCAAGCTGTTTTGTTTATAATAAAAGCCAACTAAGCTGTTTTGGCCTTTTACACATGTTTATGTGCTAAAACATTGCAGTGCTCATGATCCCTGCTAACCTGAAAGGCCAGAGCAGATACTTGTTTCTGAGAGAACACGCATCACACCAGGAAATTTTATTCCAAATGGATTTACTCTCCTATGGTAGGCTTATATGTTTATAACAATTTGTAAGTGCAATACTTTTTTTATAAATTTTATTAAAAATGCTTCTATTATATAGATTGTTGTGATATGCAACAGATCTGTAAATACCCATCTACACCACAGTAACCCACTCTTGCCTGCAGTATGATAGCATTGCTATAGAGATATATGTTTTCTTGATGTGCAATTTAATATAGCTATAACATAGCTATTCACTGGTGTCAAATAAAATTTGTATTCATGGCTATACTTCTTCATTTATACCTCAACAAGTTGCTGTGTGCACATTGAGTGTGGGAGCTGCTAAGTGAGTAAATTAAGACTTTAGTAGCATTAAATACCTTAAGGCATTTAAAGCTTAAAAGACATTTTTGAGGAATTGCATGTGGGAGACTGTATCCAGTGTATGTATGAGTTCCAATGGGTTGACCGATATCACTCAGTGTGTGACCTGTCTCATGTATGTGGTGTTGGAGCAACAGTTCCATTTAGCATTTACGTGTGAGAGATGCAGGTGTTTTGTTTTGTTTAAATATGGACTGTAGACTCTAAGGGGGAAATTTCAGCACTGAGGTCAGTGGCAAACATGGGGAGGAAATGAGGCTCACAGAGCGACCACTATTGGGGGCCAGTGTAGAGGGGGTGGAGATGGGGCAGTGGAGGCTAATGAGGGAGATAGGTTTGTGACAGTCAAGAGGGGAAGTAGGGGATGAAAGGGTAGGGGGGTTGGTCCAGTGCAAGTCCAAAGCAACAGATTCGCCATTTTGGCTGAAGATTCTGAGAAGGACAGCTATGAACTGGCATGTCTAGAGCAGGTTGACTCTCAGAGCACCTTTGGAGGCAATATGGGTGGTGGGGGAGTGTGAGCAAGGAAAGGAAGGTTTCAGTTATGGGGGAGTTAGTTATTAGAAAGATGGATAGTGTAATCTGTCAAAAGGACCCTATATGCCGAATAATCTGATGCTTGCCTGGTGCTCGGGTTCGGCATGTGGTGGAACAAGTGGATAGATTATTATGGGGGCCTCGGAAGACCTGGCAGTCGTGGTACACGTAAGTACCAATCACAAAGTTTGGGAGGTGAAGTCCTCAAGAATGATTACAAAAACTAGATGAAAATTTGATGGTGATAACTTCCAAGGTGATTTTCTCAGAGATATTACCTGTGCCTTGAGCAACATTAATAGGGCAGCGGGCAATGAGCATAGTAAGGGAAAATGGGAGAAGATATTTGGTTGTGGGTGGAAAGGAGGGCCAGTAAGGGATTCTGTAGAAAACAGGTTAGATGAGGTAATGGGCATAGTAAGGTAAAATGGGGGAGGAGATTTGGTTGGGGGTACTGCTAAGGTCAGGGAGGACCGTATGTTTCAAATGCAAGGCATCCAGCTGGTAAAATGGGTGAGCTGAGCTAGAGTTGCTGGCACTGGAGGGGAAATATGATGTGGTTGGTTTTGCCATAATATTGCTGAATGAGTTGCATGACTGGGCAATTAATATCAGCAGCTATACATTGTTTAGGAGTGACAGAGGAGAAAGGAGGAGAAAATGTCTGTTTGTTAAGCAGGATTTAAAAGCTCATATAAGGGAGCAGCTGGTGTTAGTAAATGAGGGATCTAAAGCCTTATGGGTGGAGCTCTTCACTGATTGTAAAATTTCCAGCAGATTAATTGTAGAGGTATGATATAGATCCCCTAATGTAAGTGAAGAGGAGGATGCTAAGCTCCTGTTGCAAATAGAAAAGACTGCTAGTTTGGGGAAAGTAATGATAATGGGGGATTTTAATTACCCAGATATTAACTGGAGCAACAATACTGCCAGGACAGTTAATTAGTCAGTGGCTGACTCAGAATATTGTTCATAAAGCTTTAATAAAAGTGATTGTAAAACAAGGTGCCAGTGCCAGGTTGAAAACACCCTTGGTTACTAAGAGAACATTGTTTGGTTTTAGACCGGCCTCTATTTCTGACTTCCTCACTTTCATCTGTATGGTATATATGGACTGGAGGAAAGCTGATATAATTCCTGTATTTAAAAAGGGATTACGATCTCAGCCTGCCAGTTATAGGCCAGTAAATCTGATGTCCGTGGTGGGCAAATTATTTGAAGGCTTGTTAAGGGATCACCTTTAAAATTTTGTCCTAGTGAATGGCATTAGGAACAGTAATCAGCATGGCTTTATGAAGGATAGGTCATGTCAGACAAATTTGATTGCTTTTTATGATGAGGTAAGATGCTGGACAGCAAGGGGGGGGGCAGGGAGGTTGTAGTAGATGTGATCTATTTGGATTTCGCCCCACAAATGACTGCTTTCCAAACTGCTTAGTGAGGCTGTTTGCACATGGGTAGGAAACTGGCTACAGGGTCGGGTACAGAGGGTGATTGTTAATAGTATATTCGCTACTTTTAGTAAAGTTCTTAGTGGGGTCTCTTAGGGATCTGTATTGGGTCCACTTTAATTAAATGTGTTCTTGACTTAGGGGAGGGTATTTGAAGTAATGTATCAATGTTTGCAGATGACACAAAACTATGCAGCCCAATTAATTTCATCAAGGATGTAGCGTCAGGAGCAGGCAGGATCAGCAGCATGATTTTGACAAATTGGCAATCTGGGCAGCTAAGTGGCAGATGAGATTCAATGGGATTGTTCTTCCACTGTACAGAGCACTGGTAAGGCCCCATCTACAGTAGGATATGCCGTACAGTTTTGGTCTCCAGCACTCAAACGGAACATTAGTGAATTAGAGGGTCCGGTGAAGGACAACTAAGCTGGTAAATGTATGGAATATCTCAGCTATGAGGAAAGACTGGCCAAGTTGGTGTTGTTAACTCTGGAAAAGAGGCACTCGAGGGGGTGATACTATAACTATGTATAAATATTTAAAGGGGTTGTTCACCTTCAAACAACTAGTTGGTTTCAGATAGATCTCCAGAAATAACTTTGTGTAAAGTGTAATTTCTCTCCTTCTGAAGCAGCTCTGGGAGGAGGGGTCACCGAACCTGTAAACTGTTCTAAGTGGATACATTTAATTGATACATTTCTTATCTTTGTCCCTGCTGAGCAGAATCTCTGGGTTTCATTACAGGCAGCTGTTAGAATTGATACAATTGTTGCTAATACTCCAAAGATGCTGCTGAGAAATGTATTGACTCAATGTTGCAAAATTGTAACAGTTTAGAGTCTGCACCTGAATTACTGAGCTGCCAGACTGGAACACCACAGACAGGAACGTTCAACTTTAAACTTAGATTTTGGAAAAAACTTAAAAAATAAATAATGGAAAGTAATTGAAAAAAGTCTTTATTTCTGGGGAACAGTCTAAAAACAACTGAATTGAAAAAAGTGTTTGGAAGGTGAACAACTCCTTTAAGGGAATCATATAATAATCTCTGCTATTCTTTTTTTACCGGTAGGTACTTCCACCTGACACATGGGCACCCATTCTGTTTAGGAGAAAGGCGGTTCCGGCTAAATGTTCTGGGTTTTTTTTTACAGTGAGAGCTGTGAAGATGTAGAATTCTCTCCCTGAGAGCTGATACATTAGATAACTTTAAGAAATGGTTGAACCGCTTTTTAGCAAATGAGGGAATACAGGGTTATGGAAGATAGCTCATACTACAAGTTGATCCAGGGCAGGGTCGCCATTAGAAATTATGGGGCCCCAGTACAACAAAATTTCCCGGGCCCCGTCCAAGGCCCGCCCCAGGTCCCTCCCACATCACAGTTAAAAAACACACAGACATCAGCACTAAAATAGTAACCCCCACACACACAAGTTAAAAAAAGCTATTGATGTTCAGGGCCCCCTTATAAGTTTAAAAAAAAACATTGGCGCCCCTTACAAGTTAAAAAAATTGCGGCCCCAAAGAATATTTTTTAAAACAACATTGGCGCCAGGGCCCCCCTTACAAGTTAAAACAAAATTGTGGCCCCAAAATAATTTTTTTGGAAAAACATTGGTGCCAGGGCCCCCATACAAGTTAAAAAAAATTGGGGCCCCAAAGAATATTTTTTTTAAAAAAAATAGGCGCCAGGGCCCCCCTTACAAATTAAAAAAATTTGGGGCCCCAAAAAATATTTTTTACAAAAACATTGGTGGCAGGGGCCTATAGAATACTAAAATAATACATTGGTGGCCAGGGGATTAAAAAAATGGCTTCAGGACTTCAACTTCGCCTCCTTTCGTGACTTTGGGTTTTTTAGCCGCTTCAGGACTTCAATTTCGCCTATTTTCGTGACATCGGGTTTTTTTGCCGCTTCAGGACTTCAATCTCGGCTGTTTTCGAGACATCGGTCTTTTCGCAGCTTCGGACTTCGGCTTCAGCTGTTTTGTGGCTTCGGGTCCTTCGGCTGTTTGGCTTTTCAGCACTTCCGCATTTCGGCTGTTCGGGACTTCGAAAATGGATGCAGGCTTCGTCGCTCGCAAGGGGGGCCCGGCTCTTTCAAAACTGCAGCACTGCCGGGCCCCCCTTCATACCCGGGCCCGGGGCACTTATCCCCCCTGGAGCCCCCCTCTGTGAAAACTTGGAGAGGCTTCAAACTGGGGTTTTTTTGTGCCTTCTTCTGGATCAACTAGCTGTTAGGCAGATTTTATACAGACTTGATTGGCATGTGTCTTGTAAATGTTGTTTGGATTAAAAAAAACTTGTATTCTTTTACACTGGTGACATATTACACTACATTTTTTTAGTGTTAAAAACTCAGCAGAAGGAATTGTTCCAGCAATGTCCAGCATACTTTAGATTTGAAGGTTAAAATTCTCACTAAAATTAGGTTTCCTCCAGTAAATTATATATTTTTGGAAATTATACAGTCTGAGTTGAAAACCACTATAGATATGTGTGTGTTTCTATCCTGGAACTGCAACTTTGCTAAAGTTAGTGTTCTGAAAAATCATGTCAAAACTTTATACAGCATATAACATGGCATAAGAAAAACACTTCAACATCCGGGTCCCAGTGTACATTGGATTACTAAAGCATGTGGCATTTAGACACCATAAAATCAAAATAGCCACTTGGTCTTCTCAACATTTTGATGCACACAATGCATAGGAATACCAAAGTATATGTCTTGTAGAGACCCCAAAATGAAAATACTGAACAATTTATAGGCAAAAATAAAAAAAAAAACATGCCCCAGTTGTCACTTTTGTCTTAGGCCTAATATTTTATTGAGACAGCCCTGGTCATTTACAGTGCCGGATTCGCTGGGCGGGCGCCTCTAGGCCTAGCGCCTGCCCGCACTACCACACGCTGGCGCAAAAGCGCCAGCGTGTGAGCGCCGGAGCACTGGGGAGCACAGGCTCCCCACACAGCGGATGGGCGGCATGCCGCCCCCAAAAATGTGCCGCCCTAGGCCCGGGCCTATGTGGCCTCGCCACAAATCCGGGCCTGGTCATTTATGTACATAGTAACTACAGCAGCTGATCCAAGAGGGACCATATGTGTTTGGCAGCCCCTGGGGTGGGATTCTCTGGTTGTCTTGAGGAACATCAGTTCTGCACTGAAAGGTTTGTTTATCACAAGCTTTATTTATAAACTAATGATGAAAAATATCAGATTAATGTAGTTTCTGTTTATTTTGCATCAATTATTCTTTATTACTTTTGCTTTATTTAATCCTGTTAAAGGCCATAGGCACCGTCTTTGTTTAGGATTTGTGTCTCCTTCCTCTCCCTCACTTCCTTCTCCAGTTTTGGCACCAAAACCCACTACAGTAATTATTTGTGAAATAAAGAGCTTTAACCAGATGTATATTTTGCCATAGTTCTGCCTCTAAATGGTCAGTTCCAATTAGTCTGCCCCTTATACAGTCCTGCACCAATCACTTATTGCTTTAGGTTGTATATGTGACTGACAGAAAGTCATTGCACATGCCCCCCATAGTAACATTTACACTGCAATACTTAACCCTTGTTATTAACACAGTAAGGGGCAGATTTATCAATCATCGAATTTTGAAGTAATGGCAGTTTTTTGAACTCCCATAATTTCAAAATTCGAATTAAAAATGACCAATTGAAAACAAGCAAGGTTTTTTTTGAGGGAATAGGTCCATTTTCGATCAAATTCGAATAGTACGAATCGAAGTAACAGCGCATTAGATCAAATTCGATTTGACGTTTTTCCAACAAAAAACTTTGATTTGAAGTCCACCAGTTGACTCCAAATATGTTCTAGGAGGTCTCCCATAGGCTAAAACAGCAATTTGGCAGGTTTTAGATGACAAATGGTCGAAGTCAAATTTTTAAAGAAACAGTACATTATAAATTTCAATATTCTAATTTTCTAATTTTTTTCAAATTCAAATCGAATTTGGACCATTTCCTAGTCGAAGTACACAAAAAATAGCTCGAAATTCAAATGTTTTCAATTTGAATTTTCACTTTGACTTCGATCACTTTTGACAAATCTGCCCCTAGATATTGTAGCTCAAAGTAAAACTGACTCCTATGCTTATATCCTTTCAGTACTTGAAGAAAAGGTTACTTAAGCACATTTCCCTGATTTTACATTTTACCGGATTTTTTTTAAAAAATTCTTTATTTATGTTTTTTCAATACAAAAGGGTAAAAAAAAGGGTACAGAAAAAAGAAAAGGAAGGGAAGAGGAGGGGAAATTCACAGGGAACCGAAAATTTATCCAAAAAAAAAAAATTACCTTTCTTGGCACTTAGGAAATCGTCCAATAAATTTGGAACCCAACTGTATTTAAATTTACATAGTTGTGCGGAACAACAAGGAGAAACAAATATACAAGGAATAAAAGGCTTTCATTGGGTTGGAAAAAAAGGTTTACCTATTGCCCATAACTTTAATAAAATCTATCCATGGGGACCAAATTTTCTAATATTCTGAGTTGTTATTTTCCAGGATAAAGGTTAATTCTTCAAGGCGTCTAATTTCTTCCACTTTAACTAACCATTCAAGAAAGGTAGGAATTTGCGCAGATTTCCATTTTGCTGGTATCAATAATTTTGCTGCTTGCAGGAGGTGTAGAGTTAATGCATTTGTGATCGTTGAACATTTTAACGGATTTTACATAATTTTTCCCTGGTCCCCTGGAAAACGTAAAATGGGGGTTTTACTGTATTTAAATTTTTTCTCTCGTTATCCCCTTATCCAAGTTTCTGGTTGTGTTCAGATCCTGCTTAAGCCCTGTTTCCATTGTGTGTCTCTGGTTCCTGATCTCTGATTGTTTGCCACCTGCTCTAGACAAATTGCCTGTATATTGACCTCATTCCTTGCTTGCTCCTTGCCTGTATTGTATATTGGAAGTCAGGTCTCTGAAGTTAGTGGGATCCCAGCTAGAACTACCCCAAAAGGGCATTGGTGAAATCCGGGACTAGCTGGGCTTTCCCACTGTACGGAAGAGTTCGATTTGTGCCTATAGCCTCTCTTCTCAGTTCCTGTCTCACTAATATGTTACAGTAGTAAATGTATTAGGGGTAGAAAAAATCCTTTTTCAACAAAACCTCTGAACAGGGTTTGTGCTGAGCATAATTTTAACTAGAGGCAAAAATGTCTATAGTGGTTGCTAATGTTTGCACTAAAAATAACTAATAACTACTTTTACTCTAGTACAATCTGTTTCTGCCAAGTGTTTACAGAGCAGAAGCTACTAAAACTCGACTACCACTGTCCACTGCACAGTTAAGCCCTCTGTATAATGAGATGTTCCCTATCTCATGCCTAAAAGCCATTATGTTTCCAGTGCCGTCAAAGCAATTGCAATGCAGCTGGGTGGTATACTGCCCCTAAAAGTCTGCCTCCTTAGGTCCAGGCCTTTGTGGCCTTTCCACAAAACTTATAAATAGGAATATATTACCCTCTTAATATGCCTTGCACTTAATTTGAATAAAGTTACATAGGAGTTTATTTATTAAAGCCATCCAGAGCAAGGTGCAGAGCACTACACTCTGTGAGCAACTAAACCCTGTAATTAAGAAAGAATTAAACCCTATAGAGAAGGACCAATCACGTACCCTATATTGGCCACCCTCCCTGCTTCCTCCCCTCATAGTCCATTACTTGAAAAAAGTGTTCATGGCTGTAGAGCTGAAAAATCCATGCTCAGTAGACCAGCAGAGCTTACGGGTATCTGGCATTTACACCAACTGTGCATGCGCTGGAAAGCTCCATTAAAGGAATTGTTCAGTGTAAAAATAAAAACTGGGTAAATAGATAGGCTGTGCAAAATAAAACATGTTTCTAATATAGTAAGTGAGGCAAAAATGTAATGTATAAAGGCTGGAGTGATTTGATGTATAACATATCAGTCAGATCACTACTTCCTACTTTTCAGCTGTCTTGGTTTACACTGACTGGTTACCCTGGTTGCCAGGCAGTAACCAATCAGAGACTTGAGGGGGGGGCCACATGGGTCATATCTGTTGCTTTTGAATCTGAGCTGAATGCTGAGGATCAATTAAAAACTCACTGAACAGAAATGTACTATGTGGTCCCCCTTCAAGTCGCTGACTATCTCAGAGTTAAAGAACTGAAAAGCAGGAAGTTGGATTCTGGCTGTTTTATTAGACATTTGTTCACTCCAGCCTTTATATATTATATTTTTGCCTAACTAACTATTTTAGAAACATTTCTTATTTTGCACAGCCTGTCTATTTACACAGTTTTTATTTTCACACTGAACTGTTCCTTTAATTTCCAAAGGAAAAGATAAGGATCAGAAGATATCAAAGATGGTGCCCATGAGCTCAGCTGCTCTATTCTTATTCATGGATAAGTCAGCATTACATACAGGGACACTTTTTTTCAAGTAATGAACAATAAGCATTGAGGGGGGCCAATGGAGGGTAGGGGTGGGGGCTTTCTCTTAAGGGAGGGGTTTAGCTTTCCTTAAAATGCCCTCTGTAGGAGTATAACAACTAAAAGATTTCTACTGGAGACTTAATATTATATATAGCATTTAATCTCTACTTTGGGAGTCTAAGGGGGTATATTTATATAAAGAGTGAAGTTAAAGATCACCACAGTCCGCTAGAGTCAAATCCTGACACTCTCCATTCATTTCTATGGCATTTTGAAAGATGTATTTATCAAAAAGTGAAAGTTCAACCTTGATAAATACACCTTTCAAAATTCCATAAAAATGAATTGAGAGTGGTGGAAGGAGAGTGGAGGACTGTGGCGACCTCTAACCTCACTCTTTGATAAATATACCCCTTTGATAGATATACCCCTTAGACTCTCTAAAGCTTCTTTATTCTAATAATGTGTCACAGTGTCGATTTAGGTCAATGTCACACAGAGTTGTGTCACTGCCAGCAGAATTTAAACTGGGTAGGTCGTTCACTGCTCATAATATTATTGAATGAAAAGTTTCTATATACACATGTGACTGCTTAGTGTATGCCTAAGAATGAGCCTTTCAATCAATAATATGACCAAGGACTGCCACTGTTTTAAGACCAGGAAGGAAGCTGAGCATACAGCAAGATGTAGTATTTTTTATTGTAACTCCCAGGGTGCCTCAACAGCATTGACTTTATTTGGCTGAAAGATACATGCCAATACAGAATAGTATTCAGGTCAACAGATGTTAGAAAAATAGCTGTTTGAGGTAGCAAGTGTAATGTACCACATACACCAGTGCTTGAAACATTAAAATAACTTTCTGATGTCTTCATGTGACACAGTCTTAAATGTCCGATATGAAAATAACATTGTTATAATGCTTTAGTTTAATGGCATGACTATTTCTCACCAATACAAAAAAATATATAACCACATAAGGCAATTCTTCATATTATAAAAATAATGACATACCTCCCAGAAGCTGTCTGTTGTATCCTCCAGAGAAACAGTCTCATCGTAAGACCCTGACATATTGTTCGTTATCCTTCATACACTTCTGGGTGATCTGTAGTTTAAAAGGTAGCAACAATAAGTGCCTTATTGCTCATTGCTGCAATATGCCTGTAACGTATTATCAATTTAAACTGACTTTTAAGAATCACATCTTCCTGGCAGTGAGATACAGGTTTATAGTTTTCCTGCACTGTTTTACTTATGTAATCCAAATTATAAAGTACAGGACAAAAGTCAGAGGTTAGACTCTGAACCCTGAGTGTGTAGATGGGAAGACACACCTATTACATTCAGCACAGCACACATAACTTGAACACTGCCACTATGTACAAGGTGTGTTGTGCAAAACCATAAACAGCAAGTGTATTAGTTTCCATTAATTCACCACTACAGCAGTAAAAAGACTAATTGATGTAAACAAACACTCTCTGCTACATTGAAATAGCAAACATTTCCTTTGAGCATGCAGATTAAGGCACAAATTTACACATTTTCAAGCTGTGTTCTTTTAGGGCTCTGGAACAAGAGCATTTTTTGCTGCATTCCCCTGGGCTGCGTGTGTAAGAGCCCTTAGAGCAGCAAGGACAAAACGTATTACATTTTATATATGGAATTACAAAAAAGTATAACAGTGCATGTTTTAAAAAAATAAATCACAAAACAGACATACATAAAATATATAGTTATATAGTTATATATAGCAATCAAGGTAGAAAACTGTGTAGCAATGCAGGAGCTGCTTCAAGCAGATCCTGCCTCAGAAACGACGCTGCATACATCTAATAAATTAATTTAGATATGGCATTCATGTTTGGACTTATTTAGCTGATACTGAATTACACCTTTAGCACACTGCAACAGAGAACCTTATATGGTACTAGGGGAATTTCCAGTCTATCTAATTGAAGACACTATTGTAGTTGACAGCTTTGGAGAACTTCTCTGCAGAGCAAATGTTTTGCGATGCAAAGTGTTTTAAAAAGTATTTGATTATTTTAATGATGTAACATCAAGTTACTCAGGCTTCATTTGGTACATCAGCTAGTTATTTATAACTAGTTATAGTTATTTCTAATGTATTTCTAGATAACATCTCCTAGTAAAGCATTTTATTTGAGGAGCAATGCTTTGCATTCATTTGTATGCAAGGCATAGGGAATTCTGCGAAGGAATTCAATCAGCATGCTGCCTTGGTTGTGCTTTAAAGGAAAACTAAACCCTTAAAATGAATATGGCTAAATATGTCATATTTTATGTACTACACTAATTGCACTGGTTTCTGTGCTGCCATGTAGTAATTATCTGTATTAATTACTTATCAGCCTTATATTGTGACATTTATATTCTATGTGTACTGTATATTGGGAGTCAGTCCCTAAGCTCAGTAACTGACAGGAGCACAGAGCACGTGCAGTAAATCAGTAGAAAAAAAGATGGGGAGCTACTGGAGCATCTTTGGAGGCACAGATCTTCACTGCTAAAGGGGTGTGATTGCTTTGGGCTTGTACAGAAGCAGAAAACATAATGTATAGCATTTCTAGTCTACTTCTTTATTTAAACTTTAGTTCACCTTTAAAGCCTAGTGGGTGATGCTCAATCTATAAGGTATTCCATGTAAAGGGAAATTATAAGAGCTTTCCTGGGCTTCCTTCCTAGAATTCATTCTAGATAACATCTTTAAATATTTAACTTACTATCAGTTTAAGGTTTAAGACTATCAGTGTAGCACAAAATGCAATGGAAGCCTTCTTAAAGCATAACATATTCATTTCCTCATGTTGTACACATAGCAATGCATTAAAACCAATAATGAAATTTCAAATATGCATTCAGCATTGCTGGTTTGATAGCAGAAAGCATTATAATTTAGAGAAATACTGTAAATCTACAAAGGCAATATGTTACAATCTTATCATGTCTTCTTAGGTTAGGACTAGACTAAGTGAGGTGAATAGGGCTGCGATCATATATCATGCAGCCCTACCCTATTTAGTTAGCAGAGCACTGGTTATTAGCTCACCTCCCACATGAGTACCCAGAAGGGCCTGAGCAGTGTGTAAACAAAACTTTAACAGTGTGTAAACAAACTTTAACACTGTGGAACAAGGCCGGACTGGAAAAAACCCGGTGGGCCCCAGGCTCTAGTGGGTCCTGCTGGCCCAGATCCACCACCTGGATTTCTTCCCGGGGCTTCTGCCTCAGGGCCTTCCTCAAGACCTTGAGGGCTACTGCCTCAGGGCCTCCCGACTGGCAACCATGTTGCTGCAAGTGCGCACTCACGTGCGCACGTCAGCACAGCTTTTTGCCGCGACTAAACAGTGCATGCTCTGATGATGGGGGGAGGGTTGCAGGACAGGAGGCAGTGAGGCAGCAGCCTTCAGAGTCTAGAGGGAGTGCCCTGAGGCAGAAGCCCCAGTGGGCCACGCCCCCCCCAGTCCAACACTGCTGTGGAAAGGGGGTTATTTATAATGCTGTGTATACATTTTCCAAAAAAATTGTGTAAAAAGCTGTCTAAAATAAGTGGAAAACTTATGAAAGTGTATCTAGTATAGGTAAATCTACCCACACCAGTCAGTTGAACTGAAGAAGTTGCTCAGATGAGAAGTGAAACGTCTTCATTGATTACTCAGCAATGCGAACTATAACACTATACATATATATTCTTGAAAAAACTCATCTAGATTCAATTTCTAACCATAGAAATATAACTCTGAATTGAAAAACCTAATTTATTTAAACATTTCATTAACTAAAATATCAGTACAATAGTAGTAATATGCATGTATTTAAGAACAATTCAATTGCTGAGGGCCCCAAGGGAACCACTACCCTTTCCCTGTTGCTTAGGGTCATAGTCTATTTGGATTTTGCAAAAGCATTTGATACCGTGCCCCACAAACGACTGTTTTCCAAACTAAGGTCTGTTGGGCTTTATTAAGTTGTTTGAATATGGATAGCCTTTTGTTTCCTTGACACTGAGCACTTAATCTGTATTGTAATTATATTTTTTATATTTATGTGTTTGTATTTCTAATAATGCACTTATTGTTACTTTTTATTCCAATGACCCCTTGTTTGTTACTACTAATTTATTGTTTTGCTGTACAGTGCTTTGCCCTCGAGGAGCACTTTACAAATAAAAATATACATACATACATAATGCTTTACCAGTAAGACTTTTCAGCTGACAAGGGGTTTTTTACAGTGAGAGCTGTGAAGATGTGAAGATGTGGAATTCTCTCCCTGAACCAGTTGTACTGGCTGATACATTAGATAGCTTTAAGAAGGGGTTGGATGGCTTTTTAGCAAATGAGGGAATAAAGGGTTATGGAAGATATAGTATAGTACAAGTTGACCCAGGGACTAGTCCGATTTTGGAGTCAGGAAGGAATTTTTTCCCCCTCTGAGGCAAATTGGAGAGGCTTCGGATGGGGTTTTTTTTGTCTTCCTCTGCATCAACTGGCAGTTAGGCAGGTTAAAAAAGGTTAAACTGAAGTTAAACTTGATGGACATGTTTATATTTTCAACCTAACTTACTATGTTACTATTTAAAAAAATAGCCCATTTTTACGCCATAAATTATTATGCAGTTTTTTACACCACATAATAAATATGCCCCATAATGTACTAAGAAAAAGTTAGTAATTTTAGTATAACATGAATGTAAAATTAGCAAAATCATTAAAAAAACACTTATGCAAGTCATTCTGCAGTTAGCAACAAATTAAATTATTGAGTCACAATTGCACAGGTAGCAAGTCTTAGCTGAGTTGATATGTAAATAATATCCAGACATATTTCTTAGACTGTTTAGCATGAGATATTACAGGAACCAAAACAGGTAAACCACTGTAATCCTACTACTGGAGTGGTCTTTACTATTGCTTTGTGTTCTACAAAATACAATACCACACAATGATCTCAATAAAAATGACAGCAATGCTGCTAAAATGTCAATAAAGGACAAGGAAAACTTTTTTTTACAAGTTAAACATAAGAATCCTACCCTTTATCTTAGCTTAATCTCTAAACTCCCCCCCCCCCCGTAGTGTGTCTCCTTCAGGAGCTGTAAGTCTCTGAACTTTTAACTGCCTCGCTGTAGTAGCCGCAGACATTTTTTAAAAGTGCATCTTCAAAATGGTGAATCCACTCCTACTTTGCATATGCCACTA
Organism: Xenopus laevis; assembly: GCF_017654675.1. Taxonomy (NCBI): domain Eukaryota; kingdom Metazoa; phylum Chordata; class Amphibia; order Anura; family Pipidae; genus Xenopus; species Xenopus laevis. Next base: position 58,909,407 of record NC_054374.1, read on the forward strand.
TATTCCTGCCTGCTGACCGGCAACATAATTTCAGCTATAACGTAGGCAAGTGCTTTATGCACATGCTCTGGTTTCCTGCTCATCTAGACTGTGCAGAATTGCGGTCTGGGTAAGGACCAGGGCACCATGGGTGAATGTTTTGCAAGAAGTCAGCGGTATTTGTGGATACACAGTGCTACAGCTACAGCCTATATGAAATTTAAGGTACTTAAGGTGCTCTACCAGTTGTTTTTTAAATAGGCTTTTAATTTAGAAAATAATCGATTGCCCTTTCCTTATCCTTTAATCTGAGAAAGTTTTAACAAAAAAGAGAAAGGGGTATAAAAAAGTACACAACACAAATATTGTTCCATAACATGTTTTTACTTTTCCATTGGTATACTTTGTTCTTTATTGTGTAGCTCACAAATTTAAAAAAAATTTGAATGTTTGCTTATTTATGGAAAGAAATCTGAATGTAAAAAACTCGATTGAATACAATCGTGAAAAAAACTTACTTGAGATTATAGGCTTAAAAGACTTGAATATGAAAAATGGCTTGAATTTTGCCTAGGACAACTCCCATTCACTTCTACATAAACTTACCAGCTTTTTTGCTTAATAGATACCAGATTTTCTTGAAGTTTTTGAAAATGTATTTTGAATTTGTCAATTTTTATGCAAAAAAAAATTTGAATCGTGGCAAAAATTCAAACCTTGATAAATTTTAGTATGATGGCACGGAAAAATATATTGCTTTCTGAAGTTCAATTTTATTGTTATTGTTACTTTTTATTAAATCGTCCTATTCATATTTCAGTGTCTCATTCAAATCACTGCTTTGTTGAAAGGGTAAACAAAACTGGAGATCTGCTGAACAAAAACTATATAAATGAAAAACAGCAATAAAAAATTAAGACCAATTGCAAATTGTCTCAGAATAGCAATATCTACATTATACTAAAACTTAGCTAGAAGGTGAACCACCTTTTTATAATGTATTACTACAATTTAGGTTAGCAAACCTAAAAGCTCCTTTGTAAACACTGCAATGCTATTTAACTGCAACTACCATCATACCTTTGTATCATCATCTATGCATAGCTGGGGAAACAAGTATGAAGATAGGGAAGGCTAACTAAAATTACACCCACACAGAAATCTACATCCAAAGAGGCCCGGATTTGTGGAAAGGCCACCAAGGCCCGGGCCTAGGGCAGCATTGTTTTAGGGGGCGGCATGCTGCCCAACCACACCCACATTGGTTCAGAAACACTTGGGATGCAGAAAAGATACATTCGTTTTTTAAATTTCCAGTGCGAAAATCCCCATTGTTCCGATCGCAATGATGAAAAATAGCGCAAATAAAGGGGAGGGGACAGGGGAGATGAACGCCAGCTGGCCTAGGGGTGCCCACTATGTAAATCCGGCCCTGCATCCAAACAGTACTTACTAATACAATACAAAAGCACTAATTTTTCTATCTTTCAATTTTTCTTGTCCATTCAATACCAAGTTTGCCCAAGTCATATAACCAAAAGAGGACAACACATGGCTTATATTACACAAGCAAGCTATAGCTCAACTGTAATGCATACACAGATATATACCTAGTAACCAACCATCTGGCTATAGTTCAACTACACAGTAAGTTAGGATGGAAAAAGACACACATCCATCAAGTTCAACCTTTCAGCTCCATTTTAACCTGCCTAACTGCTAGTTGATCCAGAGGAAGGCAAAAAAAAAACCCCATCTAAAGCCTCTGCAATTTGCCTCAGAGGGGGGAAAAATTCCTTCCTGACTCCAAAATAGCAATCGGACTAGTCCCTGGATCAACTTGTACTATGAGCTTTCATAACCTTCTATTCCCTCACTTGCTAAAAAGCCATCCAACACATTTTTAAAGCTATCTAATCTATCATCTTGTACTACTGATTCAGGGAGAGAATTCCACATTCCACATTTAGGGGAACCTCTTTTCTTCTAATCTGAATGGGTGACCTTGTGTCAGCTGGAAAGACCTACTGGTAAATAAAGCATTAGAGAGATTATTATATGGTCCCCTTATATATTTAAACTCCAGCATGAAGAACCCCAATTTGGCCAGTCTTTCCTCATAGCTAAGATTTTCCATACCTTTTACCAGCTTAGTTGCCCTTCTAATTCAATAATGTCCTGTTTGAGCGTTGGAGACCAAACTGTATGGCATATTCTAGATGGGGCCTTACCCGTGCTCTATAAAGTGGAAGAATGACCCTCCTCCCATGAATCTATGCCCCTTTTAATACAGCTCAAAACCTTATCTGCCCTTGATGCTGCTGACTGGCATTGCTTGCTACAGCCAAGTTTATCATCTACAAGGACTTTAGAAAGCAGTCATAATGCCATTCACTAGTCTAGGACAAAATTTTGAATGTGATCCCTTAACAAGCAATTCTGCTGGAGCAGCACTATTAACTGATTCATTTTGAAAAAAAAATTTTTCCCATGACAGTATCCCTTTAAGTCTACTAGAAAATCATTAAATAAACAAATCATTAAATAAATAGGCTGGTTTTGCTTCCAATGATGATTAATTATACTTTAGTTTGGATCAAGTACAAGGTACTGTTTTATTATAAGAAAGAATAAGGAAATACTTTTTTAAAATTTGGATTATTTGGATAAAATGGAGTCTATGGGAGAGGGCCATTCCACAATTCAGCACTTTCTGGATAAAGGATTTTGGATAATACATCCCATTCCTGTACAAATGTTAGTACACAAGACAGGATTGAAAAAAATATATGAAAGAAGTTCAAGTTTACTATTCAGAGCTAAAAAGAAAGAGAAGCTACAGTATCTTTATGTATAGTGAAAAATTCATAAAACTACAAGAAAATTTGCAATACGGCAGAAAATTTGTGAAATACACTAAAGTCTTTGGGCAACTTCTTGTCACAGTGACTGCAACATTTTTGTCTACTGTGTGACATTTTTGTCTTTCGTGTACATTTTTCATTCAGTCCCATTATATTCTAGCTGGCAGTGGTGTAACTACTCGCCAGCGAGCCCTGATACATAATGGGCACCCGGGCCAGGGCCGGAACTAGGGGTAGGCAGAAGAGGCACGTGCCAAGGGTGCAATGAAGTGAGGGTGCCAAGCACGTACCTCTTCTTTCAGTCTGCCCCTGGTCAGGACCCTTTCCCATCGGCACTCGCCAGCTTGCTTCAGTGCACGCTGTCTTCCCCCTCCACAAATTTAAATATTGAGCGTACATGCGCACTCCGGGAATCACGCACATGTGCACTCCTTGACGCACACGCATTCATACTCCATGATGCGCAAGCGCACTCCCTGACGCGCATGTGCACTGGGGGCTGTGTCGGCAAGGAGGGCAAATCAGAAAGCTGGGTTGCCTTGGGCCTGACCGGGGCCCCCCTGTCGGGCCCTTCCCCCTATGAATTGCGCACCAGAGTGCTGCTGGCGTGCATGCTGTAAAATCTCCCCCTGCCCAGCTGCCCACTATAACCGTTATTGCTGCTCCAGCAGGCCCCAAGAGATTGCGGTCCCGGGTGCAATCGGCCCCCGCACCCAGGGGATTCATTAATTTAAAAGGTGGATAGGGTAATCTGTTGTAAGGACCCTTCATGCCCGAACAGTCTGCTGCTTGCCTGGTGATAGGGTTCGGCATGTGGTGGAACGAGTGGATAAATTATTGTGAGGGGTTGGGGAAGACCCGGCCGTCGTGTTACACATATGTGCATGCATTTACATTTTATTCATATACATATACATTCATATACATATATATGTACACATTCCAGGTTTTAACTGTCAACTTGGCAATTAAACAGTGACTTTTAAACAGGCACATTTTTTTCCATTGCCCACACATCCCTCCAATTCTCATGTTTACCAACTGATACCAATCAAGGACAGTGAGCACCTTCATGAATGACATCATAATTGAGGGTGGGTCAGACTTCTGATAGGTTGGAGCACAATGTGGAATGTGTCACTATCCCTGTTATATAATTAACACTTATGTGACTCATTGTTCAAAGAATAAGTGTAAGCAGCTATTCCTTATGTAGGTGTATTACTAATGACTCGTGTTGTGTTGCTAAGTAATTATGTTTTGAACATAGGCTCTTGGGTATTAACCTTTCTTTTTTTTACACATGATATAAAAAGTACAGATACTGCCCTGTATTTTTTCCTTTATTCAAGGAAGATAATTATTTAATATAGTAGTAAGTAACTACTGTAAGTTCTAAAATGTGGCTATGATGAAAAAAATAGATACTGTAACAACTGTAACACAACAGACCATTGTGATGCATAGTTAATTACCTTATCTATCTATCTGCTTGGTACTTAGCTATTACTTTGTCTGCCTGTTTATCTAGCTCTATTTATGTTTTATGGAACTATATAATATTTACAATATGCGTTGTATTATTAAAAAAAGCTACTAATATAAAATCGCCATCCATCCTTACACATATTTTAGCAAATTTTGGATTGTCATTTTTAGAGAGAAATTAAAACCTCAGTTGATGAATAAGCAATTCTTATCCAGTAGCAGAACATCTCGTGGCATGTGAATTATAATGTATGCATCACACAGCCATCAAGATTTTTGCAGTAAATAAATGAATGAATTACTTGATTTTTAATTTGCATATTTTTGTGCATATCATACATACAGGTCTTTAATAAATGTTGCCCTAACCATGTATGCTTACTGTAGATGATGGTACGTTTAATATCAAAATTGTAGCATTGAGTATGGGTTTTATAATAAAGGCTTGGAGGGCTTGAAGGAAGGACACTGAGAGACACTGAGAGAGGTCAAGGTCTCTATAGAGGAAAGTCATTTAGACAGTAAGGGGCAAATTTATCAAAATGTGAGATTAGCGTTCACCACAGAAAAACACACCCACTTTCTATTCATTCCTATGGGATTTTTAAAAGTGTATTTATCAATATGTGAAAGTTCAGAATTTAGTTTGTAAATATGTTTCTAAAAATCCCATAGGAATGAATAGAAACTTGGTTAAAATTTGCCCCTAAGAGGCCTAATTATTAAATGTTATTTTAGTGGTTTTAGATGTTTTAGAAACTACAACTAAACTCACTCCCTCTAAAACCATGAATGTCATTAAATTTATTAAAACATCAGAATTTAAAAAGTACAAATGAAGAAAAACCCTGAACTATGTGCTAAAATATACAAACACCTTGAACACCTCTAAAAATAAGTTTTTCGGACAATTACTAGTGAAAAAAAACCTAAAACCTCTAACCCCCATATGTAATAAAAGGCACTAAGTTTGCCCAGGAGCAGTAACCCATACCAACCAGTAAATCCTATCTGCTGATTGTGTTAGAGTCTGGCAGCTCAGTAATTCAGATGCAGACTCTAAACTGTTAAAATTTTGCAACATGTAGTTGATACATTTCTCAGCAGCATCTCTGGAGTATTAGCAACTATTCTGATAAGCAGGGACAAAGATAAGAAATGTATCAACTAAATGTATCCATTTAGAACAGGTTACAGAGTCGGTGACCCCCCCCCCCCCCCCGAGCTGCTTCAGAAGGTGAAAAATGACACTTTACACTTCAATATTAGAAAAACGGTCACACGTAGAAAATAGAAAGTCATTGGAAAAACTCGTTATTTCTGGTAATCTATCTGAAAACAACTAGTTGTTTGAAGGTGAACCACCCCTTTATAATGATTCAAAAGGATCAGCGCAGCTTCTATAGACTTCTATAAGACCTTGACAACATTTACCTGACACATTTTTGTATTAAGGTGGCCATACACGGGCCGATAAAAGCTGCCGACAGACTGTGTCGGCAGCTTATTGGCCCGTGTATGGGGGCCCCCGACGGGCTTCCCCGATCGAGATCTGGCCGAAAGTCGGCCAGATCTCGATCGGATGGGACAGAAAATCCCGTCGGATCGCGGCCGCGTCTGTTCGTTGATGCGGTCCCGCGATCCGACCACCCGTTTACCGAATGCTAGGATCCGATCGTTGGGCCCTAGGGCCCACGATCGGATCTGCCCGATATTGCCCACCTCAAGGTGGGCACATCGCCAAACGAGCGGATCTATCCATGTATGGCCACCGAGGTTTTCGTGCTATCTCAAAATTTTAGAGCTTTTAAGAAATATAGAAAAAAATATTTTTTTGAGAATTAATTGTTAGTAAATTGGCTCCTTACTGGTTTACTCCATAATAATGTGTGTGCAACCAGTGTGTAACAACTCCGGTTAAGAAGAATTTCAGCCAGCGTGAGTTAAGACAAAGTTTAACTATGGGGTAAGGCACTTAGTTAAAGCAAAAGTAACACTAAAAATTATTAACTTAAAATGCCATTCTATGCCCCTCTAAAATTAACTCTCTACCCTGCACAATGGTTATTATTTGAAGTCCTTTATGTCAAAATAACATAATAAAAGTAATTTTCCTGTTGTATTAAAAAGGCGATAAGGACTGTGCCAGATACTAGTGTTGTGAGCAGCAAGGGAAGCACCCAGGACAGCCATAAATCTTTAATCCACAAAGTCAGTACACTTATTCCTTCCCTGCTTGCAGCACTTGCAACAATAAATTACAAGTAAGTAATAATAGCAGTGGCTACTCTCTCCTGGCAAGCATGTTAAAGAAGAAAAAGAGAGCTTACTTGGGGCTGGAAAATGGACAGCAGAGCTGCAGGAAGTGACTTCCGGTTTCAGAAGCTGATGTGTGCGCACATAGTATCAGGCACAGTTTATGTCACCCTATCACCTTAACACCATAAATCCTTAATCCACAAAGTCAGTACACTCATTCCTTCCCTGCTTGCAGCACTTGCATCAATAAATTACAGCTGAGGAAGTAACAATATCAGTGGGCAGTCTCTCCTGGCAAGCATGTAAAAGAAGAAAAAGAGAGCTTACATGGGGCTGGAACATGGACAGCAGAACTGCAGAAAGTGACTTCCGGTTTGAGGAACTGATGTGTGTGTGCACATAGTATCTGGCACGGTTTATGTCACCCTATCACCTTACTTATACAGCAGGAAGAGGGCCTTTACTATGGTATTTCATATAAAGCACTTCAAATAATACACATTGAGCATGGTAGATGTATTTTTAGAGAGGCTGTCTAACTAGTGGCCTGTGGCCCCCCACATGAAAATCTGCCTGCTGTCACTGCTTGCCTTGTGTAACTGGCCCCTGCATTGTTTACACCTCAAATTCACACAGTCTGCTCCTGCATTGTTCACACCTGTAACACCTCTTTTGTTCACACCCCTAAAGCCCTGTTCACACCTCACACCCCAACTGAAAATGCCCACATTGTTCACCTGTTCATATATGAGACAAACTGCTGGAGGGGCACCAGCATTGTGTACTGTATGTAGCACAGTATAAACTGTTCATCTTAGAATCCTGATAGGTTTCTCAGTCTCCTGCTCTATTCTGCCTTATGCTCCCTGTGTGTGCCATACTCTGCCTGTCATATGCTCCCTATGTGTGCCATACTCTGCCTTCCCTATCCTCTTTGTGTGTGCAATACTCTGCCTGCCCTATGCTCCCTGTGTGTGCCATTCTCTGCCTGCCCTATGCTGCCTGTGTGTGCCATTCTCTGCCTGCACTGTGCTCCCTATGTGTGCCATTCTCTGCCTGCCCTATGCTCCTTATGTGTGCCAACAGTGCCATACTGTGCCTCGCCTATGCTACCTTTGTGTGCCATACTCTGGCCTACTCTGTACTCTGTGGGACCTGAGCCTGGTAGGTTTGGTCTGGGAATGTAAATTTAGTAAATGAAAATTGTTGGTAGGGGCCCCCATTTGTTTTTTTTTGTGTGTTACCACCATTAACGTGGACATGGTCTTAAAAGTTCTTGTGATAACATGGGTGTGGTTTAAAAGGGGGAGTGATCAACACTGGTCTCCATTATCGGCCCTCCACCATGTAGACCAGAAAAATTCCAGGTACCACAAAGGTTGGACAGCACTGTTCTAAAGGTTGATAATAAGCAAGTAGAAAGCTGAACATCTGGTTACGTTTCAAATAGTGCTGGGTGAACAATTATCTCCAGTCATAAAGTAGCAGTGGAGGGGTGTAAGGAAAATGAGTGATTCACAGAGCAGAGAGAATAGAGCAACACCTTAAAGATGGCGTTTAGAGCTTTTAGCAATTCAAGGAATGTGACACTGTTTAATGCTTGAAATTCACCATATATAGTATGCTAAGTGCGGTTTTTACCATATATAGTATTCTAGCTGCTAAAATGTATATATTTCATATATCCTGTGTGGGGGAAACATATATAAAGCTTCATTTGGGGGGAGGCTCTTTGACTTCTGCCTGGACTTCAGAGTGCCTGGTTATGTTGGAATTGCTGCTGAGCCATTGCTTTTTCTATTATTCTGAAACTGATTTAATGTATCAAGGCTAGTACCATATCTGACAAGTTGTTGCCCATACGTGTCAATGCTTTTGAATTGATTTCCTATCATACTTCTCTGTCAATCATGGGGTGGAATGTAAGGAAAATGAGTGATTCACAGAGCAGAGAGAATAGAGCAAAACCTTAAAGATGGTGTTTAGAGCTTTTACTAATTCAAGGAATGTGACACTGTTTAATGCTTATGCTAAGTGCAGTTTTTACCATATATAGTATGCTAGCTGCTAAAATGTATATATTTCATATATCCTGTGTGGGGGAAAAATATATAAAGCTTCACTTGGGGGAGGCTCTTTGACTTCTGCCTGGACTTCAGAGTGCCTGGTTATGTTGGAATTGCTGCTGAGCCATTTTATGGAGGGGTCCCTCAGCTAAGTATCAATTATGTTTGTTTTACTTGTGTGTGTCAGTTGAATTACTCTACAGACTGAACAAGAGCCCAATCTCAATACAAGGGGTCAAGTTCAGGGGATGCAATTGCACCAGGGCCCACTTCTCTACGGGCCCGCCAGAGACTGCGACGCAGGGCAGAGGTAAGTTAACCGGCATCTAGAGGGGTGGGAGGGGGGCCCGGGTGCACATCCTGCGCCCGTGCCCAGAAGACATTAGTAACATTAATGGTCAAGTTTCTTCCTGTTGCCAATAAAAAAGTAGCTCTGTTCCTCTACAAAGGAAAGCTGCAAACCATACATTTTGCTGCAGCCATGACAGAATATTAGAAAATAAAATTTGTATTACCGACCAGTTGTTTTTCCTTGAACAATTCTTCTTTGTCAAGTAGTCAACAGGTTAGGACAATGCCATATATTTGTGAGCAGACACGTGCTTCTTTTACCTGTCATGTGCTTGCTGTGACAGAGTCATGCCGATTAACTATAATTTTCTGAAATATCTGTAAACTTTGCTTTCTTTTTTTTCTACCTCTGCTGGCCAGCACAAAAAATCTTCTCTCAATCTCTTTTTATTACTAATGATTAATAACACCATCAGTGTTTTTTGATCAGATTTTGTGGGTCAGATTTTATTTAATCATGTCAGCCAACACCATGCAACACCATGCAACAATACACAACGGCATGAGATTTTGGAGACTGCTATGAAAACTAATCCCCCTATAGTTATAATGTAAAATTGGATGAGTCATGTGTTTACATCCGAAATGTATTTCAATGAGAAAAAAAGTCTTTCCGACACCATCAGTTTTTATCTTGCCAGATGAAGACACAGCATGAAAATGTTGATCTAGAACTCTAACTCCCACCTATAGCATACCTCCCAACATTTGGAAAATAGAAAGAGGGACAAAAACATTTGTCAAAAATGTTTTGGACCACTTGCATTTTATGGCCACAGCCCCTAAATACCACATCCTTTTTACAAAATTTGGCAGGTTATGGAAAGTTTGAACACATTTCTGGGAGTTTTAGGGTTCAGGTTTTATGTGTTACTACAGTTTTGTTAATTAAGCTGAATTGCCTTTTAAGCTGCAAGTCAGAGTTTCCCCAAGAGACCTGCTTATCTTAAATAGTTACAACAGTTTTTTTTTTTGCTTATCTTAAATTGTTACAAATGTATCTAAGTGCATCTGCCATTCTAGGCTCTGTGCCAAAAGCTTAAGTTTTAGAAACTTTGTATCTTTTTCTGGCTTTTCAGTGCAGGAGATCAAAGAGAAAGTCGGGACATTTCAGTAACAATACGGGACTGCCTGTTGAGCTGTCAAAATCGTGTCCCACGAAAAAACGGATAGTTGGGAAGTATTCTATAGCTCAGGCCCGGACTGGCCATCTGTGAATTTGAGCAAAAGTCCGTTAAGCTGCACGGGCCTCTCTGCACAGCCTACTGTCCTGATACTGTCGATTTAAAGAGGCTGCTGTTGCTGACAAACATCACTAGATGTCGCTTATTTCTCTAGTGACTGCAGCTCCTCTGCAGTTCTTCAAAGCACTTCTAGAACCTGTAACGGCCAAATTTTAAGTTTCTACTGAACACCAATGATCTTTTTTTTCTTTGAAAGCCCTGACCACCAATTATTTTTTTTAAATGTTAATGGGGAACCCTGGCCACAAATGTTTTTTTTTTTTTAATTTGGGTGTTCGGCCACCAATTTTTTTTTTTTTTTTACTGAGGTTGCAAAATATGAAGTATGTTTTGAGAGTTATATTTCAGCAAAATCTGGAAAGCTTTTAATTACCCATCACTGCTATAAGATAGTGATATATAATACATTGAATTGGCACTATTTCTCATATGTTCTATTGGCATAATGCACAGAATTGTTACTGTATTTTCATAATATTTTATATACAGTTATGAGAAATGTTTTATTCCCAAGTTTAAGTGTGACTGTGCCTTAAAGGGGAACCATCATCCAAAAAAAGTATTCAAAATCCTATTTTATCACATTAGTCAAGCAAAATGAACTTTAATTACAATATATAAATTATTTGAATCTTGTTTCCTTCAGTCTGGAATTTCATAATTATAGCAAGCAGGCTGGTGCCATTTTGTGCACATTGTTATTAAGGCAAGCCTTGCATCATCTCAGAATATTTTTTGTGCTTAAAAATGGGGGACCTGATGTCCATCCCCATGCCCTGGCTACACAATTAAATGGTGAAGAGAACAGAGCAATGTGTGGAGGATAGTGACATCTAGGAAGTGCTGAATGGAAAGTGAAAGTAATTTTCTGCCCTGCCTCAATGCCTAAGGCATAGAGGAGAGGCAGACAATATTTGATTGACAGCTGAGATTTTTAAATGAGCCTACAACAGCTATGAATGGTTTCATCAAAAATAGAAATTGGATTTCAAGTTTAATTTGAAAATTACTTTTATTATACAACTTTTTTTGTCTGGGTGACAGGTCCACTTTATGGCCCAGTATCTTCTATCAATGCCATTGGGTAGTATACTAGAAAATGGCACTGTATTTATTCTGCCATATGGTCTGAGAGCAAGGTCGCATTACACATGGCATTGGCATTACATTCATTCTGCCATGCCTTAAGTGGTAATAGATACAGCACTGTCACTGCATTTACTGCAGTATTCTGGGCCAATACACATTAAAATAACAATATGTTTATACCACTTGGTAGTATTTGCATGCAATTTTACTATGAAACCAACAGAAAAGAACATGCATTTAGGGTCCTATTTATCAAGTCTATTGGTTTTAGAGGTTATTGAAACCATGCCTAAACTTTCTCTACAACCACAAATGTCATGAAATTTATTAAAAGATCTGAATTTAAAAAGTACGAATGAAAAAAAAAGTTGAATGATGCACTAAAAAATACAATCTAAAACATACAGCTAGATGCATCTAAATTCATCTAAAACCTTTAAAAATTCAAATTGTTCAGATAATTACTAGTGAAAAATTCCTAGTGAAAAAAATCAATAAAGCACTACATTTTTGTATTGGAGGTTTTCTTAATTTTTACGATTCGAAGGATTTTAATCCATCGATCAAACGATTTTCCTTCGATCAGAAATTGGCTACAAAGCCTATGGGGACCTTCCCCATAGGCTAACATTGATGCTCGGTAGGTTTTAGGTGGCGAAGTAGGAGATCGAAGTTTTTTTTTAAAGAGACAGTACTTTGACTATCGAATAGTCGAATAGTCGAATGATTTTTAGTTCGAATTGTTCAATTCGAAGTCGAAGTCGTAGTCGAAGGTCGAAGTAGCCAATTCGATGGTCGAAGTAGCCAAAAAAATACTTCGAAATTCGAAGTATTTTTTATTCTATTCCTTCACTCGAGCTAAGTAAATGTGCCCCAAAATGTTTATTGATGCTCAGAAAGCAGGGGTTGTTCACCTTCATAGTTCAAGGAATGTTCCCACAAGCTTGAAATTTCTTTTTCAACTCAAATTTTTACATAAATCAACTAAAATCACATGTGATCTCACATTTACACTTCTGCAGTAAGTGAGGAGTAACTTTTTCTTCAGCAGTGCCGAGTCACATCGATGAGGGAAGATGTCATACCCACTAGATGCTCCTACTTGTTTCTGATTATCTAGCAGCTATTTGTCATTTCCTGGTGTGATCAGGTCTGTGTGTGACAAAAGGAACTGCAGTATACAGTACTGTTTACTTTTGAGGTATCAGTTGATGAAATGGCTGAAGAGGAAAGATGCAGCTCCTATTGTCAGGGAGCCGGGAGCTCCCTCCAGGGAGGTAGTCTGGATCAAGGAGGAAGCCCTCTAGTGGGAGCAAGGTCGCGGTATCCGAAGGGTTAAGCAGAATCAGTAGTAGTGGTCACAGGCAGGAGTTAACGAGGGCAGGCAGATCAGATGCAAAAGTCCAAAGTCCAGGCAAAGTTCAATAACACAGGCAGGTAATAGGAATCATGGACAGGGAGCAGGAATCAAAGCTGGAAGCAGGAATCAGTGCAGGGAGCAGGAATCAGTGCAGGGAGCAGGAATCAAAGCTGGAAGCAGGAATCAGTGCAGGGAGCAGGAATCAAGGCTGGAGCAGGAATCAAGGCTGGAAAACAGGCAGTACAGGAACCCAGGATCAGTAGTGATTTGAATCCTATTCTTGGGCGCCGTCACAATGTTTTGGGCACCCTTTTATGACGAGATACCGGCACCAGTGATGACATCATCATGCAGTGACGCTGCAGCCATGTGTTCAGCATGGGCGCCGCCATCTTGAATCTTCACTGTGACCGCCGGGAATGTAAACACCGTCGGGTACTTCTGGCAGTCCTGACAGTACCCCCTCCCCCACGGGGGGCCTCTGGACCCCCAGGACAAGGCTTTTGGGGAAACTTAGCGTGGAAATCCCTCACAAGACGAGGAGCATGAACGTCAGAGTGTCCTTCCCAGGAGCATTCTTCAGGGCCAAATCCCTTCCACTTGATGAGGTATTGAAGAGAACCCCTGGAGATTCTAGAGTCAAGGATCTTTTCCACTTCATATTCTTGTTGACCATCCACAGAGATAGTAGGAGGGGGAGACTGGTCAACAGAAAAGCGGTTGGAGGTAGCGGGTTTCACCAAGGAGACATGAAACACGTTGGGTATTCACATCTCTGAAGTCTGACAGCCACAGGATTGATCACCTCTGAGATGGAGAATGGACCCACAAACTTCTGACCCAACTTAGGAGATAGCACCTTCAAACTAATGTTCCTGGAAGACAACCAGACTTTATCACCAACCTTGTAGGGAGGAGAGGGTCTACATCTTCGATCTGCAAACGTCTTGTGAACCAGAGCGCTCTTCTCCAAGTTCGACTTGGTTGCAGCCCAAATAGCAGACATGTGGGCTGCATGGACATCTGCAGCCGGGACGTCAGACAACACAAAGTCCTGTGGGAAGGCTTGAGGATGTTGACCATACACCAACATGAATGGAGATCTTCCAGTGGAAGTGTGGCAGGCATTGTTATGAGCGAATTCTGCCCACGGGAGGAGATCAGACCAATCATCTTGACAAAGGGAAACGTGGTTCCTCAGGAACTGTTCTAAAGCTTGGTTCACTCGTTCAGCTGCTCCATTTTATCTGGGGATGATAAGCGGAGGAGAACTAGAGAGCAATACCCAGATCTTTGCACAGGGAACGCCAAAACTTTGCCATGAACTGGGAAACTCTGTCAGAGACAATCTCCGCCGGGAAGCCATGCAGGCGGAAAATTAATTGAATAAACAACTGTGACAACTCCACTGCAGATGGAAGCTTCCGTAAAGGGATGAAGAGGGCTATCTTGCTAAAACGATCTTTGACGACCCAGATCACGGTGTTCCCACTGGAGGGAGGAAGTTTTACTATGAAGTCCATTGCCAAATGCGTCCAAGGATGAGAGGGGACAGGCAATGGCTGTAGTAACCTGCTAGGGTGAGAATGGCTAGACTTGGAAGTGGCACAAACGGTACAAGCAGCAACATCTTTACGAATAGTCGGCCACCAGACTAGACGCCGTAAAAGTTCTAGAGTCTTAGCAGGACCAGGATGTCCCGCTTGCTTGGAGCTATGAGTCTGTTGCAGGATAGGCAGACAAAGTTCAGGAGGTACGAATGCCATTCCGATGGGAGTATCAGGAGGGGCAGAAGTTTGACCAGCCAGAATTTGATCAGCAAATTGAGGGTACAAAGAAGCGATGATCTGGACAGGAGGAATAATAGGCTCTTGTCTTTCAGGAGTATGATCCACCGGAGTGAAACTTCGAGACAGAGCATCGGCTTTCCGATTCCTGGAGCCAGGGAGAAAAGTCAAGAAAAAGTTAAATCGAGAGAAGAAGAGATCCCACCTTGCTTGTCTGGGATTCAGCCTCTTGAGAGATGGAATGAACTCAAGATTCTTATGATCTGTGTAGATCGTGACTGGGATCAAGGAACCTTCAATGAGGTGACGCCACTCTTCTAAGCCAAGCTTAACAGCCAGGAGTTCTCTATTTCCTACATCATAATTTTGTTCGGCAGGAGAGAACTTCTTAGAGAAATACACACATGGGTGCAGCTTTCCATCAGAGGGATGTCTTTGGGACAGGATAGCTCCAGCTCCAACTTCAGAAGCATCCACCTCGATGAAGAAAGGTAACTCCGGATCAGGATGGTGGAGAACCGAAGCAGAAATGAAGGCATCCTTCAAGGATTGAAAAGCTACTATAGCAGACGGGGGCCATGAGCTGGGTTTACCCCCTTTTCGGATGAGGGCCAGGATAGGAGCAATACGAGAAGAGAATCCCTTAATGAATTGCCGGTAGTAATTGGCAAAACCAATGAATCTCTGGATTACCTTGGTGCTCAGCGGTAGAGGCCACTCTTGGATTGCAGACACTTTCACAGGATCCATCTCGAAACCCTCTGGGGAGATGATATAGACCAGAAAAAGAATCTTGGACACTTCAAACACGCATTTCTCCAGCTTGGCAAAGAGGGAGTTCTTCCTTCACCTGGACGCGATGGCATGCAAGGTCCTTGGAGAAAATCAGGATGTCATCAAGGTACACGACCACAAACTTTCCCAAGAGATCCCTGAAAATGTCGTTCACAAATTCTTGGAAGACAGCGGGGGCATTGCAGAAACCAAAGGGCATCACAAGGTATTCATAGTGCCCATCACGAGTGTTGAATGCAGTCTTCCTTTCATCACCTTCACGGATGCGGATGAGGTTGTACGCCCCACGGAGATCCAACTTAGTGAAGATTCTAGCCCCCTTCAGTTGGTCAAAAAGTTCTGCAATCAGAGGCAAGGGATACCGGTTCTTAACGGTGATTTTATTAAGCCCCGGTAGTCAATACAAGGACGTAGGCCTCCATCCTTCTTCTCCACGAAGAAGAATCCAGCCCCTGCAAGAGAAGTAGAAGGGCGAATAAACCCCCACTGGAGATTTTCTTGGATATACTCCTTCATGGCAACGGTCTCTGCCAGGGAGAGAGGATAAGTGCGACCTCTAGGAGGCATGGTTCAAGGCAGGAGATCAACTGGACAATCATAGTGACGATGAGGAGAGAGAAATTCTGCAGACTTTTTACAGAAGACATTCCTTGTAGAAGGAGGGAAGCGTCTTCAAATCTGACGTAGAAATATTCACACTCTGGATGGGTTCAGCAGGAAGGCAGTGCAGTTGGCAGTATGGACTTCAATGGGAAACCTGCCACGAGGACCAATCAATGATAGGGTTATGCAGGTGTAACCAGGGAAGCCCCAAGACGACTGGAACAGAAGGACAGGAAATAATCAGGAACAATAACTTTTCTTTGTGTAAAGTCCCAACCTGCACAGGCAATTCCCCAGTCGTCATAGAGATAAACTCGGATTCAAGGGGTCGGTCACCAATGGCGGTTACTCGAAGTGGAGGAGTCAATGGGAACAGAGTAACATTCATATACTTAGAGAGCATCCATGAAATTTCCGGCAGATCCAGAGTCAATAAAAGCTGAGCCAACAATGGTCTTAGTGGACAGACGGATCTGTAAAGGAAGGAGAAACCTGTGAGTGTTCTCTTGAGAATTCGGAGTAGTGCCCCCTACATGAGTTACCCTAGATATACCTCGGGGAACAAAACTCGTGGGCTTCACAGGACAAGAGTTCGCAAAATGAGATTGTCCACCACAGTACAGACATAGGCCAGCTGTCCGTCTACGAAGCCTTTCTTGCTCGGAGAGACGAGCTCTTCCAACTTGAGAAGCTGGAGTATGCAAAAGAGGTCTTTGGAAGTGTGGTGCCAACAAGGGTTGAAATCTTTTACTGTGCTCCTTCTCTACTTGATGCTCTCTGAGACGAGTGTCCACTTTAATAGATAGAGCAATCAGATCTTCCAGCAGGTCAGGGAACTCCCTGGAGACAAGATCATCTTTAATTCGAATAGACAGACCTTGATAGAATACAGCCTTATAGGCATCGTCATTCCAGGAAGTCTCAGCCATCAAAGTTCTAAAGTCAATAGCATAGTCACTGACACTGCAGTTTCCCTGCCGGAGTTGCAGAAAAAGTCACTGGAGAATTCTTCTCGCAAAGAGATGTTGCCCACTCAAGCGGTTTGCCCACCAAACGAGACATCACATACCCCACCTTGGAATGTCCATTGGGGAAGTGCGAGGGTTGAAACTCGAACTGGATCTGGCACTGTTTAGCGAAACCTCTGCAGGCTTGTGGGTCCCCACTGAAGCGAGGCGGAGGCGGAATGTGAGGCTCACCAGACGAGGAACTTGCGGTAGACGAGACAGCTGCCAAGGGAGGATTTCCAGCAGCTTGGGAAGCAGGGGGCACAGGAGGCATATGAGAGAGAAGGGTATCGAGTGCCTGCCCTATGCGGTACTGCTGGGCTTCATAATCCTCCATGCGGGATGCCAGTCCGCGGATCGCTCGTTCGACATCAGGCATAGCTTCCTCAGTAGGATCCATGGACCAAGAATAAAGTCAAGGACCCGGGAGCTCCCTCCAAGGAGGTACTCTGCATCAAGGAGGAAGCCCTCTAGTGGGAGCAAGGTCGCGGTATCCGAAGGGTTAAGCAGAATCAGTAGTAGCGGTCACAGGCAGGAGTTAACGAGGGCAGGCAGATCAGATGCAAAAGTCCAAAGTCCAGGCAAAGTTCAATAACACAGGCAGGTAATAGGAATAACGGACAGGGAGCAGGAATCAAAGCTGGAAGCAGGAATCAGGGCAGGGAGCAGGAATCGAGGCTGGAGCAGGAATCAAGGCTGGAAAACAGGCAGTACAGGAACCCAAGATCAGTAGTGATTTGAATCCTATTCTTGGGCGCCATCACAATGTTTTGGGCGCCCTTTTATGACGAGATACCGGCACCAGTGATGACATCATCATGCAGCGACGCTGCAGCCATGTGTTCAGCATGGGCGCCGCCATCTTGGATCTTCACTGTGACCGCCGGGAATGTAAACAGCGCCGTCGGGTACTTCTGGCAGTCCTGACACCTATATCCTGTAGAAGTGAAGAATGCGTATATGCAGTACAAGCTGATTCTTTTAGTGCACACAGAGCATTAAGTGCACACAAAGGGGCAAATTTACTTACCTTCGAAATTGCGCCAGTTTTGCCTTTGCCGCACTTTGCCGCACTTCGCCGCACTTCGCTGCATTTCGCTGCACTTCGGCAGGCGTAGATTCGCCAGGGTTGTGCAAATTCACGAAGATCCGAAGTTGCGCACAAGTTAGCGATGGTTTGCGAAGTTGTGCTAGCAATGTTATGGTCATCGGTTCGAAGTTACACTAGCGATCGGAAATTTGCATATGGTGTGCAGTTAAAGTACAATGCAGCAGAAAACACATTACACCAGGCCAGGGAACCTTAATAAGTGTATTCTAATGCCCTACACATTCAAAAATTCGCTCTATCACCCTATAAAAAGTAAAAGATGCCAGCATTTTTTGGGACTTTTTTTTAACTTTTTTTGAACCATTCCTATCTACTCTATTGCACTTCAAGTTAGTGAATTGGCGTAGTTACCTCCCTTCACAATAGCACAACTTTGCCTGGCGTAAGGGTGCGAAGTAGCGATAGAGTAGGTCCACTTCGCTAGCGAATTTAGGACAGCACCCGTTAGTAAATCGATGAAGTGGCAAAATTACATCACACTGGTGAATTTTCGCTAGTGTTGGCTCCACTCAAGGTCGGACTGGGCCAGCAGGACACCAGGAAAAAACCTGGTGGGCCCCCAGTTCTTGTAAGCCCATACCTGCTCCCTGCACTTCTTCTTCCTGCCGCAACCTCCCTTCTTTGGGCACGCACGTGTAGTCCGACCCTGTCTCCACTTCCTACATTTTTCTGCATTAAGAAAGACGCAAATCTACTTCCTTTTGCACCTTCATGTATCTTCACTGAAAAGTACAGCTTCCACGTGAGTGCAGGTACACAAAAGTGAGGGTCAGACCAAAAAAGCCTGCTTTCAAACCTATTGGGATGAGCTATGCTCTACTCTGCTCTGTGTACCTGCACGGAGATATGGAAGGAAGGGAATCTGCTTCTCTCCACCTGCAGAGGAGCCAACGCTTTGGGGCAGATTTATCAAGGGTTGAATTTCGAAGTAAAAAATACTTTGAAATTCGACCATCAAATTAAAATACTTTGAACGATTTCAGCAATCGATAGAAGGCCCCATAGGCTAACATAGCCCTTCGGCAGGTTTAATTTGGCAAAGTATTAAAGTTGAAGTTTTTCTAAAGAGACAGTACTTCGATTATTGAATGGTCGAATATTCAAACAATTTTTACTTCGAGTCGAAGTAAATTCGAAGTCGTAGTATCCTATTCGATGGTCAAAGTAATTTTTACTTCGAAAATTCCCTCGAATTCACTTCCACCCTTGATAAATCTGCCCCAAATTTGTGTGCCCTAACTCTGTATTAAATATGTTTGCCAAGTTTTCTGCAGGATGTGATGTGTGAAGGCTATTGACTTGTGTAAGGTAATAGGTTAGTGTGTAAGTGTAACATCCTGCCTGGAGTTGAAACAGTGACCTGGTGTTGTCAGTGCAGTCTGCATTGTCTCTACTCTATGTGAGCTGACGGCTAAGGTCCTGGTTCAAAGCTATTGTTATCTCTGTATTTACAAGTAGGCCTGTTCTTAATCTACTCATCTGAGTTACCGTATATACTCGAGTATAAGCCGAGTTTTTCAGCATCCAAAATGTGCTGAAAAAGTCTACCTCGGCTTATACTCGAGTCAGCGAGCAGTAGCTGAGATTGCAGTCACTTTTAATCATTCCTATACCATCAGTTCGCTTGGGGAGAGACTGCAATATCACACAGCGCCCTCTGTTGGTTATATGAAAGAATAACAGTGCGCCCTCTGTTGGTTATATGAAAGAATAACAGTGACTACAATATCACACAGCACCCTCTGTTGGTTATATGAAAGAATAACAGTGCGCCCTCTGTTGGTTATATGAAAGAATAACAGTGACTACAATATCACACAGCACCATCTGTTGGTTATATGAAAGAATAACAGTGGCTGCAATATCACACAGCACCCTCTGTTGGTTATATGAAAGAATAACAGTGCACCCTCTGTTGGTTATATGAAAGAATAACAGTGACTGCAATATCACACAGCGCCATCTGTTGGTTATATGAAGGATTAACAGTGATGGCAATATCACACAGCACCCTCTGCACATGGTAGTTGGACAGTGGGACAATGCACACAGTAATCCATTTGTCAATTCTCTGTCACCATCAACTTTGCAAAGAAGTCCGGTTGATCGCTGGGGGGGGTCGCTTTGGCGGAATGTGCGCTGCTGGGAGACAGGGCTGTAGTTGTGTCTAGGCTTATACTCGAGTCAATAAGTTTTCCCAGTTTTCGTAGGTAAAATTAGGTACCTCGGCTTATACTCAGGTCGGCTTATACTCAAGTATATACGGTAGTCATTATTCTGGTTATATAACCACCTGCTCTGCACTGACTCACTGCCCATTATAGGCCAAGCTTGCTTGTTTATAGGTGCTCTGACCCTTGTAATTGCTTGTCCTTTGACTTCTGCTCCCTGCTCCTGTTCCCTGTGTTCTCTGTTATCTGGTTCTGACCTGGCCTGTCTGATTGCATCCAGCTACTTCCCCAGACTATATGTTTGGTGCCCTTGCCTGCCCATGTGGGAGTACTGGATTCTCATGTGGTAAGTACTGGTGGCACCAGAGTAGCTAAGGGCCAGGCCCAAAGTCAAAGGTGGTTGTTGTGGGCAGGAGATCATGCCTAGGCAGCAATCCAGTCACTCCTCTGGGGTTTGGGTTTGCCATTCATGATAATAAAATTTGCAGAACAGGTGATTTTTAAGATAGCATTTTACACCCCACATGATAGGGGACTGTCTGGTTGGTGTTAATTCATTTTACAGGTAGGGAACTTCTCTGGTAGTCTTGACCATGTGAGGAGGATACTACAGAGAGGTAAATTTGGAAAGTATCTGGAAATAAAGATTGCAAGGGATTTGTAGGTAATAGAGTGGTGCTGAAATCTGAAGAAAATATAGGTAGCCATTATAGGTATTTGCAGCATAGATTTATATAGGTTTAATGGCAAGGTAGATGAGCCTCACTGTGACATTTTGCATCAATTGTAGGGAAGATAAATGCAAAATGCAAACAAAATTAAGTACAATGAAACCACCTACTTCTGTTTATTTGATAATAATTGTATTGATAATTATGCCAGGATCTGTAGGCCTAGAGTGGCAAGATTTTAGGGGTGTATGCCACTCAGTGCGCCAGGTTCCACGTGCCCTGTGAAAGCCTATGCATGGGGGGGGTGACTGACCAAGGGGCACCTAAATTATTAATTTGGGCCTGTTGACAATATATAATTATATATCTATTCTATGTTAGAATTGCAGACAGACAATTAAGGTATTCAGGTATATACAATTTAATCTATCTACATCAAGCAATGTAGTATAGTATGGGACCCGTTATGTCCGAAAAACCATTATCTCACATAGGGGTATATTTATCAAAAAGTGAAGTTAGAGATCACCATAGTCCGCTAGCATGAAACACAGCCTCTCTCCATTCGTTTCTATTGGATTTTTAAAGGCGTATTTATCAAAAGGTGAACTTTCACCCTTTGATAAATACGCAGTTAAAAATCCCATAGAAATGGCTATTTCACTCTAGCGGACTGTGGTGATCTCTAACCTCATTCTTTGTTAAACATACTCCACAGAGTACATTTTAATAAAGTAAAGGAATTTTAAAAAAATATTTCCATTTTCTCCATAATAATAAAACAGTACTTTGTACTTGATCAAAACTAAGATATAGTTAATCCTTATTGGACGCAAAACAATCTTTTGGTGTTTAATCAATATATAAATGTTTTTTTAGTGGACTTAAGGCATGGAGATCCAAATTAAAGAAAGGTCCTGTGTCTGCAAAAACCCAGGTCCTGAGCATTCTATAACTTTACAGAATGTCCTTCTACATTCGTTAGCATTTTAGTTAACCTAGAAAAGTTGCATATTGGGGTTTTTTTTGTATTATTTTTAAGAATCGAGCTTTCCTGAATTTTGTATAGTCCCACTTTTGTAACAAGATATAGAACTCTAAAAATTATAATATTGATTAAAACATATTTTTTTATTTATTATATCGACAGCAATACAACTGAGGAAAGGAAAAAGGAAAGCCCATGCTTCAGATATCACCAATTGAGATAGATTGCATATGTTTCTGCTCACTCAAATCCTTGGAGTTCCATCATATAAGCACAGGCAATGGAGGGTTAATGCAGTCTTCCATTTAGGAGGCAGGATGGCAAAGAAAAAAAATGCAGGCTCTCATCTGAGA
Source organism: Xenopus laevis (assembly GCF_017654675.1). NCBI lineage: Eukaryota > Metazoa > Chordata > Amphibia > Anura > Pipidae > Xenopus > Xenopus laevis. The sequence continues at coordinate 58,931,593 of NC_054374.1, forward strand.
ACTCCCTCCCCTCTTCCTGATATTAACCCCTCCTCCAGCAGGTCTAGCACAGTGTAAATGAGGACAGTTAAGGTGGCCAGACCAAGCAGCATATTGGCCAGTGTATAGTGCCTTCTGTCGGGCTTCCCTAGATGATATCTGACCAAAAAATGGCAAATGGTAATCGGACAGGTTAAAAATCTTGTTGGATCAAGGACCTGATAGAACCCGACTCCTTGTGTGCGATACACATCCCAAACCAGCCCCCGCCCACCCACTCCCAGCACTGGAGTCTCCCACCTGTCTGCATCCCCTCCCCGGCCCGCAGGTAGTAGAGCACCTGGGGAGGGGGTATTCTTTTCTGCTGTAGAGAAAGCAAACTCTGTGGTCTGGGCTTCCCCCTGTAACTGTGGGGTCTGCTTCCTCTACAGTTATGCCACTGACCCGAGAAGTAAAGAAACATATGACATACAGGAATGAATCAATGTGTATATCCAGAAACATTCCATCTGAAGTAGGCTTATTTCCCTATTACCACCTTCCTTCAACTGCAGCACCTGATCTATAACCATTGTGTTTAAATCACAAACTTGATGCTAATGGGTGTTCATCCTCCTTTAAATCCCCTTTTAAGAAAGAGTTTAGTTATAGTTTTTATATGGGAGATATGTTCCCCAAATCGAACGTTAAACTTTCTGTTGTAGAGCAGGGTCACATTATCATATACACACAAAAGGTTGTGTAACAATCTAACCTATCACGAATGTAATATTTCCTACATGTACAGTATATGGGTTACAAAAATATGAACTTACCAACTTTGCTTTACAATTGACACAACTGTGACAATGAAAACAACCAGGGCCGAATTTACATAGCGCACGCCCCTAGGCCCACTGCCGTTCGTCGCCCCCGTCCCTTCACCTTTATTCGTGCAAATTTTAATCATCGGGACCGGAGCAATGGGGATTGACACATGGGAAATTTAAAAAATGATTGTATCTCCAGCGTATGCCCAGTGTTTTTGAACCAGTGTGAGTGTGGTTGGGCAGCATGCCGTCGCCTAAAATTCTGCCACCCTAGGCCCGGGCCTAGGTGGCCTTCCCACAAATCCAGGCCTGAAACAACCCATATTAGGTACATGCTTCACACTTCTCAATAGAACCAGCATATACTAACATTTGCCAAAATTACCTTGCATTTTTATACATACACAACCTTAACCTCCTCCCCCAGGGTTTAATCAAAAGCCAAAATGTTCCAGTTATCCACTTTTGATTTTTTTTCAAAACATAAGACACTGGGCCTAATGTTTGCAGAAATGGAGTGACATTACCCTTCTTTGTGATTACAAACTGCTTTGTTCTGCTCCTGGCTATACACAGTGCTTCATCCATCACATTACAGTTATATCCACTCTGTAAAAACAACATGTAACTATGTCAATCTGTCTCTCCATTTCTTCTTGTCTGGAAAAAATCCCTCATATATTGACAGACAGGTAATCCTTGCAAGGACAATAGCTGAACCTGTGCAGGACAGTATTCATGTCTGTACTCTTTCAGTAAATTGTAAAAAAAATCTAAAAAACATTTACCATATTAAATATTAACTTAGCAACAGTACTGAGAAAACCTCCTAGGAGCTCTTCATGGGAGTCCTGCAACACCATAAAAAAATCAGCAATATAGCGCCACCAACAGGCAGTGCTAGATTTAAGCATTTCTATTGGAAAGATGTACAGTATGTATAACTTTATTTGTAAAGAGATGTTAAGATGTACTATGCATAAAGGTATCATACTGGCTATATTGCAGAGAAAGAAGTGACAGGTTTTGGCGGTAGTATTAATATGGTTGGAGAAGAAGAGAGACTGGTCAAAGATGACCCCCAAGCAACGTGCTGAGTTAACAGGGTTAATGGTCACGCCATTAATAGTAATGGTGAAAGGAAGAGATGGGCTAGGTTTGGTTGAAAGACCATGAGCTCAATCTTGCCCAAGTTGAGCTTGAGGTGGCGTTGGTTCATCCAGGAGGAGACAGCTACTAGGCAGTCTGCAATCTGGGTCTTAACATCAGCAGTTAGTAAAGGGGTGTCTAAATATATCCAGATGTCATCGGCATATAGGTGATATTTAAGGCCAAATAAAGATATAAGGTCTTCTAAAGAGAGAATGTAGAAGGAGAACAGCAGGTGACCAAGTACAGAACCCTGAGGCAACCCCACACTAAGATGAATGGAGAGAGAGGATTTGTTAGCCTAAGTAACAGAGAAGGAGCGGTCCTAAAGGTAGGAAGAAAACCAGGTTGAGAATAATGTCCTGTGGCCTTAGCAGTCTGGAGATCATTTGCAACTCTACAAAAGGTAGTCTCAGTGCAGTGTGGAGGTCAAAAGTCAGACTGCATAGGATCAAGCAGATTATTGGTGCAGAGAAAGTTAGTAATAAGGGAAAAGACAACACATTACAGAGGCTAGCAGTAAGAGAGAGATGGGGCAGTAGTTAGAAAAAAGATGGGTCCAGTGTAGCCTTTTTCAGAATGGACTTGACACAGTTCTGTTTGAATAACAAGGGGAAAGTACCAGAAGTTAGTGAGGAATTGTCTTTATGTGTAAGTACTGGAGTAAAGTGAGCAAGTGTTGATGAAGAGGACAGGAGAAGTTTTGGAAAGAGGAGATTTAGGAAGAGAGAGAATATTGATATCTGAAAGGTGGGGTAGCAAAATTGCTAAATTGCAAATCTGTTTGTGCTTCTTTGTTTACAGCAAGTTTGCCAGAAGCTGTTTGACTTTGCAGTTACATTTCCTTCATGGTGGGTCGGGTATGACTAGTGCACCTGAACAGACTGTATAAATATAACTCCAGTGGAGCTTGCTCTAGTAGATAGCTGCTCTTTAAGTGAGTGCTCTGTAAATGGGGTTACAAACACAGGAGTTAAAGTGGGGACTCTGTAAGTGGAGTTACAAACACAGGAGTTTCAAACTAAAGGAGGTTCAAATAAGGTAAAAAGTTTGATATATATTATTTTTTTTTTTGGTTCCTATTATTGATCTGTAACTGGGACAATGAGCACTAGCAAGATTGAAGGTCTGACCGAGTTCACAGCCAGCCATAATTATTCAGATTTGGAACAAGAGTTTCAAACTGCTTATCTCTGTGAGCAAATTGCCACTTTAGAGGCTCGTGTTAGAGCACTAGAACAACAAATTGCAACACTGAGGTCTATTGACCATTTTGAGAGGAGTCTCTTGTTCACTGAGCAGAACCTAGCAGAGTCACAGGTAGTTTGGGGGGAACAGAACAGCAGCAGAATGATGAGGCAGTTAGATGAATGATATATAATCTAGTGTGGGTAAAAGGAAGGGAGACTGCTCCGGGGTTTATACATCCAACATATTTGCCAGATTGTGTGAAGAAGATGGGAGTGTGAACTCTGGATTGGCAGTTCTAGATGTGATTGATCACTCTAAGAGCCAAATTCAATTATCAGGAAAATAAATAGGGTAATTTGTTGTCCAGTTAAGAGATCCCTCTGTTACAAGAAAAACAGAATAATAGTAACTTAAAATTTTCTCCATTAAATAATGTAAATATCAGAGGGAAATTGATATCACTGAGACCTGGTGGGATGAAACATGTGACCGGGCTGTCAATTTAAATGGCTACACCCTTTTTAGGAGGGACAGAGGGATCAAAAAGGGTGGAACAATTTGTCTTTATGTAAAACCTTTATTAAAGCCATGCTCTAAAGCAGGGCTGCCCCCCTTGTGTGGCCCCCCACATAAAAGTCTTCCTGCACTTGTTCATTAGATCTGACAGGTGACAATAACCGGAGGGAGACAGGCATCCTCCGACCGTCTTAACCAAGTACTGGCAAAATCCTACTGACGCATGCGCAGTACATTGAAGACGCTACTGTGGGCAGATGCGGATCATGACTTCCGGTTCTTCGCCGCGACCGGAAGTGACAGCATTAGGATGCGCAACTGCTGAGATGTTACCGGAGAGGTATTTAAACCGGTCACAGACACCGGCCCAGCACCTATGCCCCTGAAGAAGCCGTTTTCACGGCGAAACGCGTCGGGCAGCATAGGTGGAAGGTGGGGGATAAGCTCCCATCCATTCCCTACGTAGGTAGGCAGAATTGTCTCCTGGGGGAAGGAAAAACGAAGGGGAGGGTAGAATTTTTGCTACTAGGCTGCTCTAAATATTTATCGTTCGCCTTACTGACTGGCGTTCAGTCACCCCACCGGTTACCACCTGATGCAGCTTTTAATTGTTGTTTTTTAAGGCAAATATCCTGCACTGCCTATACTATTTGGAGGTAGTGGGTCCTCACGTTTTTGTAGTGGTGTTGTATCACTGAGGGCACGGCCCTGTATATATTTTTTGGTGTTGTGGTTTTTAATGATATTTATTAAAGGTTACATTTTAATTTTCTATTATTTTTGTAATTATCTCACTATACCACCCGAACTGGTTTGCTTGGCGACTTGAGGCTTAGAGCCCCGAATTTATAGGCTCTAATTATCTCAAGCTTGTTTTTATATTTGTTGAGTTTAAAAGGAAGGGAGACTGCTCCGGGGTTTATACATCCAACATATTTGCCAGATTGTGTGAAGAAGATGGGAGTGTGAACTCTGGATTGGCAGTTCTAGATGTGATTGATCACTCTAAGAGCCAAATTCAATTATCAGGAAAATAAATAGGGTAATTTGTTGTCCAGTTAAGAGATCCCTCTGTTACAAGAAAAACAGAATAATAGTAACTTAAAATTTTCTCCATTAAATAATGTAAATATCAGAGGGAAATTGATATCACTGAGACCTGGTGGGATGAAACATGTGACCGGGCTGTCAATTTAAATGGCTACACCCTTTTTAGGAGGGACAGAGGGATCAAAAAGGGTGGAACAATTTGTCTTTATGTAAAACCTTTATTAAAGCCATGCTCTAAAGCAGGGCTGCCCCCCTTGTGTGGCCCCCCACATAAAAGTCTTCCTGCTGTGTCTGTTTACCATGTTTAAGATTTAAAAGGTATCACTACAGAGATAAACTGGCCCCTGCATTGTTTCAACCTCAAATTCAGACTCTAATCCCTTGTATTGTTCACACATGTAATCCCCCCTGTATTGTTCACACTTGTAACACCTCTATTGTTTACACCCCCTAAAGCCCTGTACTGCTCACACATGAGACCCAGATGGAAATTGCCCCCATTGTTCACTTGTTCACACTCATACAAACTGCTGGAGGGGCACCAGCACTGTGTCACTGAATGTAGTACATCTTAGAATGGTCCTGATAGGTATCCCTGTCTCTTGCTCTATTCTGCCTTCCCTATGCTCCATGTGTGTGCCATACTCTGCCTGCCCTATGCTCCCTGTGTGTGTGCCATACTCTGCCTTCCCATGCTCCATGTGTGTGCCATACTTTGCTTGCTCTATGCTCCCTGTGTGTGCCATATCTTGTCTGTCATACTCTGCATGTGTGTGCTATACTCTGCCTGCCCCTGTGATCCCTGTGTGTGCCATACTCTGCCCCATGCTCCCTGTGTGTGTCATACTCTGCCTGCTCTATGCTCTCTGTGTGTGCCATATCTTGCCTGTCCTACTCTGCCTGTGTGTGCCATACTCTGCCTTCACCATGTTACCTGGGTTTGCCATTTGCTGCCTGCCCTATGCTCCCTGTGTGCCATACTCTGCTTTCCCAATGCTCCCTGTGTGTGCCATACTCTGCCTGCCCTTTGCTCCCTGTGTGTGACATTCTCTGCCTGCCCTATGCTCCCTGTGTTTGCTATTCTCTGCATGTGTGCCATGCTCTTCCTGCGGAACATAAGCCTGGTATTTGTTCAGGGAGTTTGTTAGCATTTTAAAATTATTGTTAGGGCCCCCTAAGGTGTTTAATCATGTGCTGGGGTTGCTGTGTTATCCACAGGGGAGGATGAGGCATATAAATTTAAGGTTATGTCTTAATATGACTTAACTTTTTTCACATATGAGTGATATCCCTGCAATGAGCACCAAACATTTGGCTTTTTGGTGTGCTACCACCATTAATATGGACATGGTTTTCTGGTAACATGGGTGTGGTTTACAGTGGGTGTGGTTTAAAAAAACAGGGAGTGGTCAACACTGGCTTCCATTATCAGCCCTCCACCGTGTAGGCCAGAAAAATTCTGGCCCTTGGTACCACAGAAGTTGGACAGCACTGCTCTAAAGAAATAACCAAGGATGTGGGGTTGAGATTTCGACTGAGCAAAGAGTTACAAAGAAAATTATCATTGGTGTATGCTACAATCCACCGTATAAGTGACGAGTTTGAGGTCAAACTACTATTATATTGGAGGCTGCTTCACAGTTTGGTCAAGTTATTATTATGGGTGACTTCAATTATCCAGACATTGACTGGGGTAATGGGGTTGCCAAGTCAGAAAAAGCTAATGGGTTTGTAATGCTTACTGACAACTTTTTATTTCAGCTAGTTCAAGAACCTACTAGGAATGACTCTCTTTTGGGCCTGGTAATAATTAATAATGATGAACTCATCTCTAGCATTTAGGGAATAGTGATCATAACATGGTCTCCTTTGACATTATGTTGCAGAAACAAGGGAGTAACTAAAACACTAAACTTTAGACATGCAAACCTTTCCAGTATATGGGCATCTCTGCAACATGTTAACTAAGAAAGGCTTTTCACAGGGTTAAACACAGAAGAAAAAAATGCTGCTTAATGGAAGTCATTGCAAAGCAAAACCTTGGTGGTTTGACATAAGTGTTGGTGTTGAGGTTGGTAAGAAAAGACATGCTTTTAAGGCTTTGAAGTTATGCGGTGGGACCCTTGTTGTCACAGGGCGTCAGCTGGTTGATGAGAACAGAAATAAAGCAGAGATTCTGAACTGTTATTTTTTATCTGTCTACACAAATGAGGAACCAAATAATGAAGTTTTCCATCTAAATAGCCCCAATAGCCTTAATATACTATTAATACCTCAAATGATGTATGGTTCACGCAAGGGGAAATTCAAAAGAGACTAGAATATGTAAAAATAAACACAGGATCAGGCAAATTACCTGAGATGGCTGTCTGCATGCCAATATTACAACTAAAAAAATATACTTGTTGGTTCAGGAATAAAATTTTTATGATAGAGTGAATTATTTGCAGTGTAAAAATGTAATTAAGAAATAAAAACTACACCATAAAAACCATAACTGTATCCCTTTAATGACCTGGAGGTGGGCATTTTTGTGGATACTAAATGTGCAGCAGACTGGAAAATGAGATTCAATGTTGATAAATGCAAGGTTATGCAATTTGGCTGAAATAATATAAATACAAGTTATACACTAAATGGCAGTGTGTTGGGGGTTTCCTTAATTGAGAAGGATCCAGGGGTTTTTGTAGATAACAAGTTGTCTAATTCCAGGCAGTGTCATTCTGTGGCTACTAAAGCAAATAAGTTACTGTCTTGCGGGATGGGATGGAAACATAATTTTACCTCTTTATAGGTCCCTGGTAAAGCCTCACATGGAGTTATGCAGCTCCAGTCCTTAAGAAAGATATCAATGAGCTGGAGATGGTACAGAGATGAGCAACTAAACTGGTTAAGGGGATGGAAGATTTAAATTATGAGGGTAGATTGCCATGGTTGGGGTTGTCTTTTTCTTGAGAAAAGACGCTTGCGAGGGGACATGGTTACTCCTTATAAGCACATTAGAAGGCATTCTAGATCGCCAGTGGGAGATCAATTTTTCCATAAAATGGATCACCGGACCAGAGGTCACCCCTTTAGACTAGAGGCAATGAAATTTTATTTGCAACGTAGGTTCTTCACAGTGAGAACAGTGAGGTTGTGGAATGCACTTCTGGAAGTGCTTGCACAAGCATAATATCCAAGGCTATAGTAATACTTACATCTACAATTAAAAAAGATATTGGTATATATAGTTCCAGTGGGTGTGTATTGTGTTGAGTTTCATTTGGATGGGTTGAACTTGATGGACTTTGGACTTTTTTCAACCCAACTTAACTATGCTTTCTTATTGGAATCTGAATTGCAGAATCTAAGGTAGGAACTTGTTGCATTGAGGGGGCTGCAAACATGTGGGCGGACAGGAGGCTCATGGAGCAATCACTGACAGGGTTCAGTGTAGTGGGAGGTGGAGAAGAGACAGTGAAGGCTAATGAGGCAGACAGGTCTGTTACAGTCATAAGGGGGAGTAGGAGATGTAACTGTAGGATGCTGGTCCACAGCTTGACCAAAGCAACAGATTCATCATTTTGGGTGAAGATACTGGGGAGAACAGTTCTGAACTGGCATGTATAGAGCAGGTTACAGATAAGGCAAATGTGTTAAATCAGTTCTTTTCTTCAGTGTATACAATAGAGGAGTCTGGGTTCACAGGCTCACTTAATAACTGCACGAATGGTTCAGCTCAATCTAGTCAGTGGCTGACTCAGGATATGATTCAAAAAGCTTTAATACAAATTAATGTAAACAAGGCTCCAGGGCCTGATGGCATACACCCCCGGGTTCTAAGAGAGCTTAGTTCAGTTTTAGACCAGCCCTTATTTCTGATTTTCTCAGATTCACTGTCATCTGGTATGGTTCCTATGGATTGGAGAAAAGCTGATGTTATTCCAATATTTAAAAAGGGATTACGATCTCAGCCTGGCAATTATAGGCCAGTAAGCTTGACATCTGTGGTGGGCAAATTATTTGAAGGCTTGTTAAGGGATCACATTCAAAATGTTGTCCTAATGAATGGCATTATGAGCAACAATCAGCATGGCTTTATGAAGGATAGGTCATGTCAGACGAATTTGATTGCATTTTATGATGTGGTAAGTAAGATTCTGGATAGTGGGGGGGCAGTAGATGTGAAATATTTGGATTTTGCCAAAGCGTTTGATACTGTGCCCCACAAACGACTGCTTTCTAAACTAAGGTCTGTTGGGCTTAATGAAGTCGTTTGCACGTGGATAGGAAACTGGCTACAGGATCGGGTACAGAGGGTGGTTGTTAATGGGACATTCTCTACTTGGAGTAAGGTTCTTAGTGGGGTCCCCCAGGGCTCAGTATTGAGTCCACTTTTATTTAACTTGTTCATTAATGACTTAGGGGAGGGTGTTGTAAGTAATGTATCAGTGTTTGCAGATGACACAAAATTATCCAGCCCAATTAATTCCATCCAGGATGTGGCATCCTTGCAACATGATCTTGACAAACTGGCAATCTGGGCAGCTAAGTGGCAAATGAGATTCAATGTTGATAAATGTAAAGTCATGCACCTGGGATGTAAGAATATCCAAGCCACTTATACCCTTAATGGGACTGCACTAGGCAAATCCATTAAGGAAAAGGACCTTGGAGTCCTTGTAGATGATAAACTTGGCTGTAGCAAGCAATGCCAGTCAGCAGCATCAAGGGCAAATAAGGTCTTGAGCTGTATTAAAAGGGGCATAGAGTCAAGGGAGGAGGGGGTCATTCTTCCACTGTATAGAGCACTTGTAAGGCCCCATCTAGAATATGCCGTACAGTTTTGGTCTCCATCACTCAAACAGGACATTATTGTATTAGAGAGGGTACAGAGAAGGGCAACTAAGCTGGTAAAAGGTATTGAAAATCTTAGCTATGAGGAAAGACTGGCCAAATTGGAGATGTTCACGCTGGAGAAGAGGCGCTTAAGGGGTGATATGATGACTATGTATAAATATATAAGGGGATCATATAATAATCTCTCTAATGCTTTATTTACCAGTAGGTCTTTCCAGCTGACACAAGGTCACCCATTCCGATTAGAAGAAAAGAGGTTCCGCCTAAATATTCGGAAGGGGTTTTTTACAGTGAGAGCTGTGAAGATGTGGAATTCTCTCCCTGAATCAGTTGTACAGACTCATACATTAGATAGCTTTAAGAAGGGGTTGGATGGCTTTTTAGCAAGTAAGGGAATACAGGGTTATGGGAAATAGCTCATAGTCCAAGTTGATCCAGGGACTAGTCCAATTGCCATTTTGGAGTCAGGAAGGAATTTTTTCCCCTCTAAGGCAAATTGGAGAGGCTTCAGATGGGTTTTTTTTGCCTTCCTCTGGATCAACTGGCAGATAGGTAGTTAATTAAAAAAAAAAAAAAAATGGTTGAACTCGAGGGACATGTGTCTTTTTTCAACCTTACTTACTATGTTACTATGTTACTATGTAGGTTGACTCTCAGAGCAGCCTGGGGAGCAGCATCTGTAATATAAGTTGGAGGAGAAGGTAGGAAAGGCAGGTTATAGTTATAGGGGGTTCAGTTATTAGGAAGGGACCCTACATGCCGAACTGTCTGTTGCTTGCTGGTGCTAGAGTTCAACATATTATAGAACGCGTAAAGAGATTATAAGGGGGGCTGGGGCCCACAGATACACAGTTACCAATAACAAGGTTATAGTACAGGGATGTTCACAAGAATGATTTTTATAAACTATGTGAATAGTTGAGGTGAGCATTGATTAATGTTAACATGGCAGTGGAAGCTTATCAAGATTAATGCATGGCTGAGAGATTGTGTAGGGAGGAGAGGTTTGGGTTTCTGGAAAACTGGGCTGAATTTTCAGTTGACTGCAGGCTCTTTGCCAGAGGCTGACTGCACCTGTACAGGATGGCTAGAGGGTTGGAGGATATTTTAATCTAGGTGCGGGGAGGGTGTAGTGGGTACACTAAGATTCTGACTGGAGAAAGAGTACCGTCAGAACAGTTAATGGGAACAAGTTTCTAAACTTGCTGCATAACAATTTTATGTCCCAGGTTGTTGAGAAGTCAACAGAAATTACTGTACTAGATCTAGTGATCTCTAACAACCCAGAACATGTAGCAAATGTGCAAGTAATTTAATCCCTGGGTAATAGTGACCATAATATTATCTAATTTAATGTTTGGTACATTGGGGCAACAAAGACCCTGAATTTTAGAAAAGCAAATTTAAGCGGAAAAACTTTTTAACAGTGCCCCTCTAGCAGAATTCTGCACTGAAAAACACTTTTAAAAGGGCAAACATATTTTTTTTTTAGTATTTAATTTTAAATAAACCTAATACCTAATTCCCAGGTGTCATCAGTCATGTGACCTGTCCTCTGATAAACTTCAGTCACTTTTTACTGCTACACGGAAAGTTGGAGTGATATCACCCCCATCTCTTCACCAGCAGCTAACCAGATAGCAGTGTCCTGGCACCTCTGCTAAATGATTAGGCTGCCTGAACAATACCTCCATGGGCTAATAGCACTGTTGCTACTGTCCTGAATTTTAGTGAGTAGGTGGACAGGCAAAACTGCCTATACTGGCACAATAATTTAGGGTGGCTTTAGCCATTTCTCTGCCAGCTATGGAAAACCTGTCCCATGTTCCATTAGCTTGTACAGTAAAGGAGATATAGATATTTATACATATTATGAACTTGTAAATAATAAATTATATGAATAATACTTTCAGATCATAAATACATTATACAATGAAGAGGAGAATATGTAGTGGCACCCAAAATACATTAAATACAATGTATTTTGGGTAAAGCAGTTGGAACTTTATACAAAAAATAGAGGCAGTGGCAGTAGGAGCTTTAGGCCAAAATACATAAAATACAATAAGAGGCAATGGTTTTCATTTAAAATGGTAATAAATCATCACTGTTCTCAATATATTACCTTAAGAAGTAAATGCAGAAGTATTAAGTACCAACCTATGTGACTTAATTCAGAAATAAAGAAGCTAATAGGGGAAAAAAGAAAGCATTTAAAAACAGAAGCTGTGTTAGATGAATATAAACACTATAACAAATATTGTAAAGCAGCAATCCTGAAGGCAAACATAGAAAATGAGGAGCACATATTGCGGCAGAAGTTAAGACTAATACCAAAAAGCTTAAGTATATTAATAGTAAAAAGATGCGGCTCTGTAAAATAATGGCAATAATGTAGTTAAAATGGATACAGGGAAAATGTGCTAAATCAGTTCTTTTGTTCAGTGTACACAATAGAGGCATCTGAGTTTCAAGACACTGTCAGCTCAGCTCAATCTAGTCAGTGGTTGATGCAGGAGATTTACTCAAAATTGATGTGAACAAGGAACAAGGGCCAGGTGGAATACACCCTTGTGTAGCGAGAGAGCTTAATTTTATCTGTTTTTCTCAGACTCGCTCTCATCTGGTATAGTATCTATGTATCGGAGGAAAGCCAATGTAATGCCTATATTTAAAAAGGGATTACGATCTTAGCCTGGCAATTATAAACTGGTAAGTTTGACATCCATGGTGGGAAAGTTATTTGAAGGCTTGTTAAGGGATCACATTTAAAATTATGTTCTGGTGATGTTTTTCATGGCATTATGAAGGCTAGGTCATGTCAGACAAATTAATGAATATAGGTCTTTGTACAAGTTGATCCAGCGACTAGTCCAATTGGCATCTTGGAGTCAGGAAATTTTTTTTCCCCCTCTAGAGAAGCTTCATAGTGGTTACGTAACTTGACACGTGCAACTTACCATTCTGAACTGGTAAGTAGGGAGTAGGTCACTAGATGGCTATATGTGATGCATTAATAACTTATGCACTGCACCTGCCCACACTATGGGCTGGTAAAACTTGTTGGTGGAATTGCAGGTTTAAAAATGTTGGTTTGCTATGGTCATAAAAAAATCCTTGCAATAATAAACAACTTTGAGTGCTCTCAGGATGATATTTTCTTTTTGTAAAAGGTTGGCACTTTTCAGCCTGTTGAGAAGCCTTCACTAAAATAAAAAAAGGGATAGATTGTTCCTGATTGATATACCACACAACAACCAAGCTCTGTTCCACATGAGTCAACGGGTCAGTTTCCACTAATTTAACACTTTAAAAGAAAAAGGATTAATGTAATACCTGTTTTCATTCTGCCAGCAGTCAAATGGTTAATTGACATCTAAAAGGCAAACATTTCCTTTCAGTATACAGATGAGGATGAAACTTTTTACAGTATTACAAAAATGTGAACCGAATAAAAAGACATACATAAAATATACAATTACAGACAGTTTAGAAAAGAGAATTTGTGGTGGAGTAGTAGTAGTGGAGAGAGAATAGTATAGACTTTCTAGTTCTGGGGCAAAGGGAAGAACATACTGATGCACCCCAGATCAGACAATCAGTCCCCAAATTATAACCTAGTCCCAATGTTTGGCTATTTGTCTTATATTTACATCTACGTAACTGGACATACCTCCCCCCATACAAATGCAAAAGAAAGTCACATTTAAAAGCTAAATCTTGAGTTTTTTTTATGTACCATATACATATGGGCTAGCTATGGCAATAATATAATAACCATAACTCTTGATGTGATTATTGTAGAGAAATGATATATTTGATGGTCATATTTTTTCCATATATAACAAGCATCATTGGTTTGTGATCTGCTCCTACCCACCTATTTCTGTTTGATAAACTTAATAAATAATAAGGTAGTCATGTCTGGACTCAATTGATAGCAGATACTGTATTATACCTGTAAGTAGTTTAGTATACTGTTGGTATAACTCTGGAATGATGAATATATTTAAGCTTATGATTTAATTTAAACACAGTGCCCCCCTGTTCTCCTGTAATTGATCAAATGGTATGACTTTGATGTGGTATAAATCAGCAAAGTATTTTGGTAGTGGCCCAAAGATGAAACATGCATGCAAATTTTCATGGGTGCCCCAGGGATGATTCTGCCCTTACATACTCAATGCCAAACCCCCCCCCCCCCATTATCCTGCCCCACCCATGTTGCTCTTTGCCCTCTGTACTAGAAGAGTTAAGATCTCACTTGAAAAACTGAATTTCGCTCAGGTGTACCTATTTGCTGCCCCTTATAACCTGCAGGGTGCTGCTGTCTGAGGCAAGTTTCTCACCTACCCAGACATAAAGTACAAAAAAAACCCCAGATACAATCTGTTATTTTCTGCACTTGGCACCCTGCCTTCCTCTCTAAATACCCAATATGCATAGGGATCCAATGTATATACTAAAATTAGCATATTCAAATGTTCATGGCTGTCACTACAGCTACTACAAAAATCAAAACACTGCCTGCATTTTATATGTGGTTAAAAAAACATATGTTAACCAAGAAACCATATATTTAAAAGTACACATTCTTATAAATAAAGTCATTACATTTCATATAGGATTCTTGTTATACCTTAAACTGAAAGCTCTGCTGGGACATGTACTGATGTGAATGCTGTATAATCATTGCAAAAAAGGGCTGTGGAAAATGTTGGCAATATTTAATAAAGCATATTAGTAAATATGTTGTATGTAGTAGCTTCAAAGTAAAGTACATAATTTTATAGGCAAAAACAAGTAATTGTGAAAAATGTTGAATGCAATAGAATAACTAAAATCTAGATCAGTTTTGTTTTGGCTGTGTATTTAGTAAACAAACCGTGAACCATGTCCATGTACAGAGTCTAAAGGGATATTTTTATGGTGATACAGATGTACAGGGAGATTGAGGAACAAGGGAAAGGGAAAGGCTCATAGAAAACAGGATGACTGAACAACAATACAGTAGTGGGGTAGGTGGAAAAATGGCACCTGCAGCTGTAGAACATAGAGAGATGAAGAAAAGATTAACATAGAACAGAATGGCTCAAGGAGAGGGAGGTAAGAGGGTAAGGCAAAGGAAAATAGTGGAGAGACATACTATTAAGCTAACAATGGGGAAGGTGATAAATAATAACTAGGAAAATAAAGAAAAAAATAAAAAGGAGAGAAACAAATTGAAATTTGAAGAAAGTTTAAGAAAAAAATTAATAAATGGAGATGGAGGTGTTTAAATGTAAGATTCAAAGATAATATAAATGTGCTTTATAAACATAAAACTGGGTTGGGGTGGGTCCAGATGACATGTTTTCCTAGAATACCTGAATACCTAGTCTGGCACTGGGCCCAGAAATGGCAGGGCATGGAGTCCCTTGGGCTGGGTCTCATTTAGTTGCAAAAAACGAAATTGGCAGCACTCCCAGTCGTGATATAAAACCGCCTTTATTCTTTTTCATACATGGCAACAACAGCAACGTTTCGGACCTGCAATGGTCCTTTTTCAAGCTGACAAGAATAAAAATGACTATTTCCACAGCTTCCTTATATACCAACAAGGATAGTGCCCTCTAGTGGTCATAACATATCATTTGAAATACATGTATCAGGGTTACATCAGAGTTATATTAAACTTTTTCAGATATGTATAAATATATAACACTGGAGCACACTTAGCTTTGTGTTATATATTTATACATATCTGAAAAAGTTTAATATAACTCTGATGTAACCCTGATACATGTATTTCAAATGATATGTTATGACCACTAGAGGGCACTATCCTTGTTGGTATATAAGGAAGCTGTGGAAATAGTCATTTTTATTCTTGTCAGCTTGAAAAAGGACCATTGCAGGTCCGAAACGTTGCTGTTGTTGCCATGTATGAAAAAGAATAAAGGCGGTTTTATATCACGACTGGGAGTGCTGCCAATTTCGTTTTTTGGTTCCATGGAAGCATGTGGAGGTGAACACATGATGTGGCGTGCACCCTGCCATTAAAAGAATAACAAGCACTGAGGAGCTGGGCTAACAAAGAAATTGTATGCTTCTCATTTAGTTGCCACAAATTAAAATAGATTGGTTCTGCTCACAATGTGTTACAAAAAATGTCAGTTTGTCAGAAATACTTTTTTAAATGGACAGGAGGTTCAGTTCTAAAGGTGTTGTATCCTGTCCAGTTGGGGACAACAATCATGCACAAAAAAAAGTCCCCATTTTGCCTTAATCTGACTCTTGCTATCATGACCTCCTTGTGTAGAACACTTCTTCCTACATCCCAATAAGTCTCCTTTATTCTTCACGGTTCTTGGTGAATTGCTGAGATTGCTGTCAGATGACATTTTTCTGTAAAGCCTACAACTCTCTCCTCTACAAATGAATCACATTTCTGTAGCCTGTAAATTCATTGCCACCTCAACAAAAGGATCCACCTCCTTTACATAATGATGATATTTGAAATATATTTACATTGCTAAAGAATAATTTCGTCTTCTACAATCAATGATTAGCATATGCAGACATTAACTTTTACTGAATACAGCTGTAGCCTTATTCTGAATTTTTGAATATTTTTGAAGAAAAATAATGGTCAAGACTGTGCCTCTGAAGACAGCATAACAAATGAATATGTGCTAGATGTATTCTGACAAACAAAAATGCACCATAAAATTATTTGCGTTGATCTGAAGTTGTCATTAGTTTGGCCAAACCCTGTTATATTGCACAAGCCAATATCTTTACAGATTAATTGTAATGTGAAGAGTACAGTATATTATGATGATTTCATTGTTGTTATATTAATTTGAAATTAATGTGTAATGTACTGTATTCCATGGCACAGTGGAGAAATGAAAAGTTTCAGTTTTAATATTAAATTATATATGCGTATATGTATATATATATATATATATATATATATATATATATATATATGTATATATATATATATATATATATATATATATATATATATATATATATATATATATATATACACACACACACAAACTACTGTATAGGTGCACTCAGAAAACAATGGAAATGCCTAGGTGCTGGTACTCTAAGAGCCGAAACGTTGAATAAACCCATTTTTTTTCTTCACAAAAGACCTATGAGGGTGGATTTCTTGTCTCTCTCTCTCTCTCTCTCTCTCTCTCTCTATAGGACCAAATTCCAATATACTGTGTAGTGCTTTGCACAGTTACATCATTCTCACTGAACCTTGCCCAGGGGAGCTTATAGTCTAATTTCTCCACATAATTACACAAATGCATATACCCAACTATGACCAATTACATGAATGGCTGGTATGGTTTTGGAGTTTAGAAGGATGCAACCTCTACAAACACAAGAAAAACATACCAACTCTACTTGTAACAATTTGTAGTGGCTTGCAGGCAGGTGGCCATCTGCTTGCTGTTACTAACTAGTTTTGTGCAGGTCAGAATTTTTTAGTACATGCAGCATAACTTTTTTTATGGGACAGTCCTAATTTTGACAACTCAGCCTCCAGTACCTGATTCTTATTATATATTATTAATATAGAGTTTCTCTTTGTAGAAAAATATACAACATTTCTGAAATTTAAATTAGATAAGAGATTAGAATACTCGGCACCTGCACTTAGATATGGGTGGGTACAGGTCAGAATTAGGTTAGGTGATTTGGATTTGAAATAAACAAAACAAACAAACAAATAATCTCTGATGTCAGCTAAGGAGGTGGGGTGGGTTTGAGTGCAAAATTTAAAAAAAGGTTGAAATGTGTTCAAACGTTCCAAAACCTGCTGAATTTTGTTAAATCGATGTGGCATTTAGGGGATGTGGCCAAATGGGCAAGGCCAAGGGGCAAATTCACTAAAGTGCTAAGTGGCTAACGCTAGCGCAAATTCGCCAGTGTGACGTAATTTTGTTACTTCGCCTATTTACTAACGGGTGCTGGCGTAAATTCTCTATCGAAATGGACTCTACTTCACACCCTTACGCGAGGCGAAGTTGCGCTATGGTGAATGGGACGTAACTACACAAATTCACTAACTTGCGCATTTTACTGAACGTTACCTCTTGCGCCAGACTTGCCTTCGCCACCTCAGACTACTGTCTGACTGTCTTACTGTGTATGTCTGGGTAAGATCAGTACAGAAAACAAATGAAGCAAGGATATATCTGAATTTGTGGAGAATTGGGAATTAAATGCATAACAGAGATATAGAAACACAGCACTGTGGAAGCACATTAAGGCTGAAAGGAACACGGTAGCTATTGTTTGTTCTATTTATTTCAAATCCAAATCACCTAACCTAATTCTGACCCTTCTGAACCTGGGCCTGACTTTGTCCAAGGTGGTAATTGGAAATATGCACCCCACTTAAAGGAGAACTAAAGCTTAACTAAAGAAATAGGGTACAAATGTTGCACATTATGTTTTGGGTTTCTGTACTAGCCCAAGACAACCACAGGCTTTTAGCAGGGATCTGTGTCTCTAAAAATGCCCCCTTAGCTCCCCATATTCTATTCTGCTGATTCACTTCACATGCTCTGTGCTGCTGCCACTTACTGAACTTAGGGACCCACTCACAATATTCAATACGCATAGAACAGAAATGTCCCAATATAAGGCTTAGTAATTAATACTTATAATTACTACATGGCAGCACAGAAACCAGTGCAACTAGCATCATAATTTAATAATCAGCCTTGTAGCATCAACTTATATTACAGACAAACCTCATTTTCTGTTTGATAATGTGCAACAACCCCTAAGATTAGCTTCTCAACAGCTGCTCAGAGCCCACTGAGCATGTGAGTGTCGCAGACACTTTCCAAGATGGTGACCCCCTGTGACAAATTTGAAGTACTGGATCATTGATGCTATTAAGAAACTGAACTTTTAGGATGAAGCAATAAGTTCAGTATATAAAATATGGAATTTTTAACCATATTAATTTTTAGGGTTTAGTTCTACTTTAAGTGGAAAGAAGGTTCACTTGCACTCAAGGCAGGTGCAAGCAGGGACAAGCCCTTGCAAAATTTATTGCAGATGTGCAATTTTGCACCCCACCTCCTTAGCTGACTGCAGAGATGATGTCACAAGGGGGCAGTCTCCAACTGTTTCACCACCCACCAACAAGGAAGGAGAACACAAATAAAAGGTTATGTGTGCTGCAGCTGGGATGTTTAACCAGCACCCAATCTAAACCCAGACAATGTGCAGACAATTTTTCAGCCAGAACCCATTGATTTCGGGCAGGCCCGACCAGAGTTACCCCCACACCTTTGGTTGGGGATAATATTTTTTTTTTTTAATTGTCTTACTGAAAAATATTTTTTAAGGAAATTATAGAAATACAGGATTTTTTTTAAATAATTTGCAAATGCACATGTAGACAAGGCATAAGATTAAAAAAATCAGCAAGGTTCTTGGACCCTTGTTCACCAGTGTTGTGGTGCCACACTTGTCCACTAGAGTGTTAGATGTCAGATGCAACATCATGGTATGTGTTAGCAAGACCTTAGAGTTAACAGGTTCATGCAGATAAATGAGGCTGTGATGTCTAAGCTGCAAAAACAATGATGTATCTATGCATCTGAGATGAGTATTCATTGGAATTGCCACAGTAGCAGTGCAGTACAACTGTGTATATTTGTGTGAGGTCAGTACAGAAAAAAATATGCAAAATAAGATACATTAAAGACACATTAAAGCTGAAAGGAATTACAAGGAATTACAAGAAATGAGACAAATAACATGACGGCTATTTGTTTTCTTTTATTAATTTCAAATCCAAATCACCTAACCCCATTCCTTTGCTACCTTATACAACATGTTCTAAACCTCTTTCATTAAACCTACTGTCAAATTCTAATGGTGGACATATACCAGCTGCCTTTTTGAAACCTTTATAGTAAACAGTTAAAGCAAACACAAATGTGATTAAACACAAATATATAAAGCTGTAAAGAAAGATGAAAGAGTAAGGTTAACATGGAAACTGCAAAATGTAAAAGGTAGAGGTCATAAATGTGTGTGTGTTTACAAGGTTTTAAGGAAGGGTAACATAGGAGCATCAGAGAAAACAGGTCAGTGTTTGTACGTCGAGCAGTGTTAACACAAGGATAGCAGAAGGGCTGCTTACCTGATTATACTGACAGAAGTGTTCACATGCAAAGCACAGCGATAATCCGAAATCTCCTACACAGTATTTCCTCTCTGTGTTTTACTGCCTTCTGCTTCTGTTTTTCTTTATTTTTCCTTGTATCTCTCTATTCAAACCCTATTATTATTTTATAGCACCCTTTTCTCTTTCCCTCCTTCTTTTTCACAGCAGTGAATGAAATAGTCCTGTCACCTCTGCAGGCAAAATGATCTCCCCACCTCCTCACCACTATTCCTTGCTCCTCCCTCCATCATCCTCTCCCCCTCCCAATGGTCACCAAGGCAACTGTGCATCTCAGAGCACCCATCTGTAACTAGAGGAGCTTATTCTGTTACATGCAACATGAAAAAAGTAACATTGTAAAAGGGGTGGAACTAGAAAGGGTGCATGCGATGGAATACCTAGGGAACTCAAAAGAGTCCTGGGCACAAAAAATATATTTTTCCTGATTAGAAGTTTTAAGATACTGCAATATAAAGTGGCCACTCTAGAGGATTTGGAGTTAAAAAATGTGGTGGTAGTAATATCAAGGGAGAAGCTCACATTAACAGCGATGTAAATATCGATGATACAACTGCATCTGGGGGATCCAATTGAAACATTTACAGTGGGGCCCTTATTATTTATCACTGAGTGTAAAATAATAGAATGCCTCTGCAAGTGACTAATGTTTAGAGCATAATCTATATTAAAAGGAAGACTTACAGGCTTGCTGCAGGCTAGCATGTGCCACTATATCTATGGTTTCTGTTTATAATGTTAACAAAATAATATATAACCCTTTACAAACAGTTTTTTGTAATACATGGTTTTCCAATCAAAGATATAGGGACAGTGCTCACGGAAGGGGAATCTAGGAAATTAGGTCAATTTAATTTAAATAAATGTCTCTCTAAAAACTGGATCTCATAAATTAAAGTGTTTTTCTAATAAACAGGATGTCAGACTTTTTATTTGCAGTTAAAAAAGGCTAGCAGATGTGGCAACTGAAGCCTCTAAGATTTGCCTCAGAGGGGAAAAGATTCCTTACATGGGTTTAAATACACATACAGGAGGTACAGACTTTCACTGAACACATCAACACAGTGGAACACAACATCAAGTTTACACGATGCAAGATAACACACTGGATTTTTTGGACTGTTTGGTAAGAGTCAGAGAGGATGGAAAGCTGGAAAAAGAGGTCTACAGGAAACCTACCCACACAGACCAGTACCTGCTGTTTGACTCCCACAATCCACTAGATCACAAACTGGGGGTCATCAAAACTCTACATCACAGAGCAGACAAGATCCTCACCAGCAAAGAGGCTAAGTTGAAAGAGATGGAACATGTCAGAGGGGCCCTGAAGACAGGTGGGTATCCAGATTGGGCGTTTGTGAAAAAGAAGCAATAACACCAAGACTACTGGTGACGGTGGAAAACAGGACAGGAGAAGGAACTGGGGTTCAGAGAAACTTAGGATTTTTAATAAACACCAAATCCCTATCTGCAGATGTAAATAACAAGATCAAAACCAGAAAACAATGCTTAGGCAGGAACTGTAACAATAAAGCAAGCTTGGACTTTTAAATTGTGAATTCGCAGGATAGCATTATGAATTAGATCACATGGCAAGACGTCATGCCTATTTTCAAAAAAGCTGGGGCACTGTGTAAAATGTAAATAAAGAGAATGGGAACATTTTCAAAACATTAACCCTTTCACTGCCAGGCGATTTGGCTTATTTGGTACTTTTATTGCCAGACTATTTATGAACATTTTGTACTCTTTCACTTTAAGGGCCTTTCCTGGGGAGGTTTTTTAGTTTACTCAGGTGTAAAAAAAGATAAGTGTCTAATAAAATGAAATAAAATCATGTCTCACATAGTACAATCACATATATCAGAAACATAATTTATTTTATATATGAGAACACAGCAGATTTGGAAAGTTATGTCTCCTGAATGTGCCAATACCAAATATATATAGTTTTATGGAGATTTCTCACTTGCATAGTTCAAAATCTCCAAGCAGTACACTACCAAATTTCAAAAGCACGGGGCCACAAAACGGCATACTTCTGATTTTAAGGCCAAACATTCCACTAACAATAGATTTACAGTAGAAAACTTTGCATTATTAGAAAGAGCAGATTCCGGCAAATCAAAAATAGGTAAATATAGCTATGTACTCCAAACTACCAAGCTGCAATTCTTTCCTAAAGTTATAATTTTTTATAGAAATTGGATTAGAAATTGGTGAATTTTTTGAAAAATTACCTCAAAGCTTCAGCATCTACAGCATCATATCTCCCACACATCATTAGGTACCAATGTAAAACACCCTAAATATGCTTGCCAGGAGTCCTCTGAACAGTTTGGTGTCCAATATGTATTGGTTTAACTAAGTATGTGGCATACAGGGGCCCCAAAATATAGACACCCCATTAAAGCTATCAGTTCTGTAATTCCAGATACTGCAAAATCAACACAGTTACATATATTTTGGTGGGGGGCAAAGGTAGGAAAAAGTACGTTCACCCCAGAAAACCATTTTGGTGACATTTCTAAAAATCACCTCAAAACTTCAACCCTGCAGCATCTTATTTCCCACGTACTATAAGGTATCATGTATGTATGTATGTATGTATATTTTTATTTGTATAGCGCTCCTTGAGGGCAAAGCACTGTACAGCAAAATAATTAATTAGAAGTAACAAACAAGGGGTCATTGAAATAAAAAGTAACAATAAGTGCATTATTAAAAATACAATTCACGTAAATATAAAATATAATTACAATATAGATTAAGTGCTCAGTGTCAAGGAGACAAAAGGCTGGAGGACCCTACCCCTTACAGTCTAAATGGGAGGGTAATATACAGACACAATTCGGATGGGTATTAAAGTGCTGTATGTTACAATTTGTTACACTGTCAGATAAGTGATCATGATAAATCACCCCAAATATGAAAGCCTAGGGACCTAAGCATGAGACAAATAGGGGCCCCAAAATAAAGACCCCCCCCCATAAGGATCTGTCATTTTAGGTACTGCAATATCAACACATTTACATGATTTGGGGGGGGGGGGGTAAAGGTAGAAAAAAGTGCGTTCATCCCAGAAAACCATATCTTTTCGTAGTACACATTCCCCCATATCCAAATTGGGTATGTATGTCTTTCTACTCCAAAGCACCAAGCCGCAAACCTTTCCTAAATCTGGGGATTTTGGTGACATTTCCAAAAATCACCTCAAAATTTCCATCCTGCAGCATCTTATTTCCCACATACTATTAGGTATCAAGATAAATCACCCCAAATATGAAAGCATGGGTTCCTCTAAACAGTTTTATGTCCAATATGTATAGGTTTACCTAAGCACGTGGCTATAGGGGCCCCAAAATGAAGACCCCCATATGGTCTGTCATTTTAGGTTCTACAAAATCAACACATTTACATAATTTTGGGGGGGGGGGCAAAGGTAGAAAAAAGTATGTTCACACCAGAAAATATATTCGGAAAGTACACATTCCCCCAAATCCAAATTGGCTATGCATGTCTTTCTACTCCAAAGTACCAAGCTGCAAACCTTTGCTAAATCTGGTGATTTTTGATGTTTCCAAAAATCACCTCAAAATGTTCACTCTGCAGCATTTTATGTCCCACATACTATTAGGTACTAAGATAAAACACCCCAAATATGAAAGCCTGGGGTCCGCTGAACAGTTTGATGCCAAATGTACATAGGTTTATCAAAGTACATGGCATGTAAAGACCCCAAAATATACCTTGTGCATACTTACTGTATTTGATGATTTACATTTACACTAATTTATAAATATTGCCAGTTTTATATGGGATAAAAGCTACAAAAAGTTATGGTGACCCCTAAAAACTATATATTTTTGAAAAGTACACATTCTGATGAATGCACAATAGGCAATTATGTCTTTGTACTCCAAACTACAATACTGCAAAGCTACACTAAATTCAGCAGTTTTTATGACATTTCTGAAAAACACCTTAAAATATTGCAATTACTAAGCAGGGGTGGGAATGGTAAAGTTGGGGTAAATGAAGGGTAAAGGTTTCACAAGTTGTGTGTATTTTTATGTTTGCAATAATGTTCATGGCTATCGTTTGAGTATACAATATCTACTCCTGAACCTCATTGTTAAAGGTATTACTTGAGTAAAATGGCTACTATTACAATCTGTTCGTGGAATGTTAGTGGACTGAACTCCAAATTCAAAAGGGCACAACTTTTTCAGCATATAAAAGCCTTTTCACCTGCGGTAATACTCCTACAAGAAACACATTTAGTTGGTCAGAACATTTTTGCCCTTAAAAAAGCATGGGTGGGAGGGGCGTGGCCAACGCTGAAAGGGAATGGTCGCATAGAGCTGAGCTCCGCTCTGCCATCGGCCCACTGACTGCTTCTTACTGCGTGACTATGGGGAAATTGCAAGGGAATAAGGCACATAAGGACGGTGGTAAGACCCCGAAAAACTCCGGGCACCATAAAGACATTCCGGCAATTTTTTACAAGAAAAGCCGTGAGGCGGCTCAAGCCAAGATGGCGCCCGCAATGGCTGAAGAACCCGATGACGCAGTGTCACAGGCGCCTGATTCCTCGGACGGGGACAGTGATGCGGACAGCTCAATAGATGTCCAAACTTACCTGAAAAGGTTGCCTTCCAAAAGAGATATTAAAGAGATGCTCCACACGATGACTGACGAGATCCGCACCGAGCTTCATGGTATCCGCCAGGAACTGGAGAGCGTGGGAGTCAGGACTGACTCGCTAGAAAGGAGCCAAACGAAACTGGTGAGCAATCACAAACTACACCGAGCAGTCCTATTCAAACAGGCAAAAGAAATTGAGGATTTGCATAGACAAGTGGAAGATTTACAAAATCGGAGTCGGAGGAACAATATTAGGGTAAGAGGTGTGCCTGAATCTGTACAGAAAGAAGCTATATTACCCACTCTCCTCCAGATTTTTAATGGCATTCTAGAGCGTGAGGCCCACATAGCAATCCCTATTGATAGAGCGCACAGAGTGTACAAACCGAGGAACGCTCCACCTGAGGCGCCTAGAGACATACTGTGCTGTATAAATGACTTTCTGATTAAAGAAGAAATAATGCTGAAGGCGCGGAAGATCAAGAATCTCACTTTTGAGGATTCTTCCATTATACTATTACAGGACTTGTCCCTGACGACGCTTATTAAGAGAAAGCAACTTAAGCCTCTAACAGACCAACTAAAGGCGAAGGGGATACAGTTCAGATGGGGCTACCCTTTTAGCCTGACTGCCAACAATGACGGAAATCAAGTGACTCTGCGCATTCCGGCTGACTTAAAAGATTTCCTGCGGATTTTTCAACTGGA
This sequence comes from Xenopus laevis, assembly GCF_017654675.1. Classification (NCBI taxonomy): domain Eukaryota; kingdom Metazoa; phylum Chordata; class Amphibia; order Anura; family Pipidae; genus Xenopus; species Xenopus laevis. The sequence goes on from NC_054374.1 coordinate 58,956,703, forward strand.
TGATGTCGTCCTGGTCGGTTGGAACGATAAAGATAAAGGCCCCAAGGAGTCGTTCATGGAGATTGACGATGCCTGGCACGAAGTACCTTTGTCTCAAAGAACCCCGAAATCGTCGAGAAGCCGCTACACCAAAGAGACTTTACCCAATAAGAGGACACCGATTAAGGACTGGTCGGAGTCGTGAGTATACATTGCCTGGACTGTGATTCTTTACATTCACATGGACTATGTGTGATTGCGCACTTATTTCCCCCATTAAAGTTTATTAAAGTTTCTTATTGCACAGTCAGTGGGCCAATATGCAATGACTATTCTCCCTTAACACTTGCTAACCACCCCCCACAGTGGTATACCGCACCTGCGGGCGGTTCAGACCCATTAGCATTTGACTTAGTAGTAGCACATACTGGTTTGCTTACATTTCAATGTATGTTGTGTTATGCATGTTTTGGTTCTACCCTTTCCCCCCTTTCCCCAAGAAGCAGGTCATACAGAGCGTATTTTCAGTCGCCTTAACCAAAATTTATCATTATGGGACGTAATATTGCTTTGACACTATGGTCACAAAATGTCAACGGGCTGAATAATCCCAAGAAAAGAGCGCAGATATTTAACAATTGCAGAAAACATGATGCGAAAATTCTTTACTTGCAGGAAACCCACATTAAATCTGCCCATGTATCGGTACTGAGAAACAAATGGTATGACAAGGTGTTTTCTAGTACCCATCCGGAAACTAAGGTGAAGGGAACTTCGATCCTCATTCATAAAGATGTGCCGTTTACCCTTCTAGATTCAAAGATAGATGCAGAGGGCCATTTTGTTATGCTGAAAGCAAATATATACAATGTTACGATGACACTGTGCTCGGTGTATATCCCAACCAACAATCAACACGGCTTTATTAGGAAGGTGACCCAAATCCTAGCCGACTTTGCGGAGGGTATTCTCCTAGTAGGGGGCGATTTTAATGTGGCACTCAACCCGCTTATGGACTGCTCTTCCCGAAAATCAGCCATTACCTATAAAACGTTAAAGTCTATTAAGGGTCACCTCAACAAACTCAACCTAATTGACATTTGGCGGACCCATAATCCTAAAGAGAGAGACTATACTTTCTTCTCCAACTCGCATAATAGCTATACGAGGATAGACCACATGTTGATTAATCAAAAATGGTTACATATCGTCAAGAACATACAAATTGAACCGATATTGCTGTCTGATCATGCACCTTATCTAGCCACGGTGGAAATACCACATACTACGAAAGCAGACTTTGCGTGGCGGTTTAATGAACGGATTCTCTTAAATAAGAACACTAGAGACACTATAGGCGACCTGATTAATGACACTATACTGTATAATAATTTGCCAGGAACGAATCCATCTACGTTGTGGGAAACGCTCAAAGTAGTTACTAGAGGCAACCTCATAGCCTTAAGTTCCAGACTGAAAAAAGAACACAACTCTAAAACACAACTATTATTTCAGGAAATCAGAATGTTGGAAGAAAGGCATAAGGAATCTTTGGCAAAGCAAGTACAAACGGAATTGGAACTTAAGAGACTTCAATTGAAACATCTTCTAGATTCTTATACGGAACAGGCATATCTAAAATGCAAACGTGACTATTATGAATTTGGGAATAAATCCTCTAAAATCTTGGCTCAGTTAATTAAAGCACAAAAACATAGAACGTACATAGCCCAAATGAAAGACAAACAGCAGAAATTACATCGTAACTACCCAGATATAGCGAAATGTTTCCAGGAATTTTATCAGGAATTATACAATTTACCGCCAGCAACGTCGATACCCCATAAGCAACAGAAGATAGACAAATATCTACGACAATTACAGCTACCTACGCTGCCTGAGGAGCTGTTCAAGCAGCTAGAAACACCGATTACCATGGAGGAGCTCAATAAAGTGATCATGGCCCTACCCTCTAACAAGAGTCCGGGCCCAGATGGCTACAGTGCAGGATTCTATAAAGAGTTCCACAACCAACTTGCACCTATCCTTCACCATCATTTTAACTTTATATCTGCCCATAACCATTTTCATAAGCAAGCTCAGGAGGCTCAAATCACGGTTCTCCACAAAGCCAATAAAGATCCGGCGACGTGTGGCAGTTACAGGCCGATATCATTGATCAATCTGGACCAAAAGCTGTTTGCCAAAATAATAGCTAATAGGCTTCAGAATATTATCCCGTTGATGATTCATCCTGATCAAACGGGTTTTGTGAAAGGGAGAGAAGGAAAGGACAACTCGGTCAAAGTCATAGACTTGATTTCTTATGCTTCCAAGACGGCTACCCCTACGGTGCTGCTGACAACTGATGCGAGAAAGCATTCGACCGAGTTGACTGGAACTTCCTAGAGGCCACCTTGAGAGCATTTGGCTTCGGCCCCCTGACAATGGCTCGGATAATGGCTCTTTATAACGCACCGTACGCACGTATAAAGGTCAATGGCATTCTCTCCCCTCCTTTTGACATATCCAATGGAACACGACAGGGCTGCCCCTTGTCCCCAATTTTATTTGTTTTGGTGATGGAGACCTTGATAACCGCCATCCGACAAAATGTGAACATCTCTGGTCTTACTGTTGCCAAGCAAGAACATAAAGCGGCTGCATTTGCCGACGACTTGCTGCTGGTGGTCACGAATCCTGAAATATCGCTTCCAAATATAATACGGGAATTTACGGAATTTGGGTTGGTGTCCAATTTTAAGATCAATTATGCTAAATCTGAAGTGCTGAATGTCAATCTTCCTCCCGAAAGGGCAGAACGTATCCGTACATCGTTCCCATTCAAGTGGGCAGACCAAGCTATTAAATATTTAGGAATTAATCTACCCTGCTCAGTTGGGGAGGATATTTGAGCTGAACCACGTTCCACTACTCAAAGACATTTGTTCCATGTTGGATAGATGGCAATCCAAGCCTATTTCGTGGATGGGAAGAGTGAATGTCCTGAAGATGATGGTGATGCCCAAATTACTGTATTTATTCCAAATGGCACCGATTAAGCTGCCTAAATCTTTTTTCAGCAATGTCAGAAAGGCATTTTCAACTTTTATTTGGGCGGAAAAGCACTCGAGACTTAACTATAACATATTGACTAAGCAAAAGATAGATGGTGGTTTAGCCCTCCCTTGCCCGGAACAATATTATTTCGCTACTCACCTGCACAGGATCTGGTTATGGAAGCAGGACAGCACTACTAAACTGTGGAAAGAAATTGAGAAGCATGAGATACAGGGTAGCTTGAACAATATTATGAATGTAAAATATACAGACTTACCTGATCAGACGAGGTCACATCCCACCATTGGGGCTTCATTGGAGGTTTGGAACCAATTAAGGGACGACAGAGGGATATCTCCATTTCCGTCTCCAGATTTAGAACTGCTAAACAATCCAGGTTTTCCGCCCAGCTGCGAAAAGGGATTGTTAGATAGATGGGCCAAGACTGGTGATGAGTCCACTAAATTATACCAATTTGTAGAATGTGGGGTTATCGTGCCCTTGAGCAGGGTTGAAGAACAATGGGGACGTCATCCTAGAAACCACTGGAACTACCTACAACTATCAAGCTATCTCCGTACTGCGGGATTACCACGGAAGATTAGACCCCCAACGGCCTGGGAAAAATTGTTACAGCAGCCCACCTTGAAACATCCTGTGTCCCAATTTTACAAAACACTGATTAAAGGGGAACAGGATGTGAAAACGTTGTTTATGAGACAATGGGAACAGGAACTGAATGTAGACCTCCCTTATACCACCTGGTCCAAGATCATGGCGAGAGCACATAGAGGGGCCAAATCGACGAGAGCACAAGAGTCACATTAATAAGCTTATTTGCAGATGGTATCGCACACCACTTACTTTACACAAAATGTATCATAATGTACCGGCGACTTGCTGGAGATGTGGAAAGGAGGAAGGCTCATTCAGCCATATTTGGTTCTATTGTGCAAGTATGAAACAGTACTGGAAACAAATTTTTGATACCATTGCAGAAGTGCGGTCCCTGAGACTCACGGAGAGCATAGAGATGGCATTGTTCAGCTATGACAAGCGGGAACAAAACGTGGTAAAGGATAAACTCACCATACATCTGCTCCAGGCAGCAAGAATGACAATCCCAAAATACTGGAAGAGTCAACAAGCGCCGGATAAAGCAGATTGGAGGAAAGAAATTGAATATATTAGGATGATGGAGGAGTTACTGGCAATCAAGAATGGGGCTACTAAGACCTACAGACAAACCTGGACGGACTGGATCCGATATGTAGAGGCTAATTAGCTTTTTCAGGGAGAACGAAATGGGGTCTTTAATGCTGGCCTTTAACGGAGATTTGGCTACTTGAAGTGGCTCTAGACCTGCTTCCCCCCCCCCCCAGCCCTCCTCTTTCCCATGTTATGTCCACTCCTCTACTTTCTGCTCCTTCTTCCCTCTTTCTTTGCCTTCCCCCCTATTCGAACCTTTGTTCAATGCTCAGTTGTCAGTTATCAATATGTATAAGCGAGAGACAACTATTGATATGTTCATTGATGTGAATTGCCAGTCGGCGACATGGAAGGAATATGTAATAATGCTCTGAACTGGATGTGGACAATTGTTCTTTGACTCTGGATGCCTTGTGCAAATCTTTGACCCCCTCCCCCCTTTTTCCTTTCTGTACCCCATGTTAAGATGAAAAGTAAAATAAAGACTTACAAAAAAAAAAAAAAGCATGGGTGGCTCATCATTATCATGCTACATTTTCCTCGTATGCTCGTGGGGTGGCAGTTTTAGTCAGGAAGCATGTTATGTTTGAACTGTTGAAAATTCACATAGATATGTATGACAAATAAATTATTATTCACTGTAAGTTGAATTCAGTCCCGCTGATATTGTCCAATGTATACCTATAGCAATTGCAAGAAACACCAACAAACAGTTAGTGGTCGAGGCCGCGGTCAATTTACACATAGCGGAATCTGATTTTGCGGATGACCCCACAGATAGCAATCATGGTCATCTATGCAAGGCGCAAAGGCCTTAGAACTAGCCAATACCTCTCTTGCAAGAAAGAAAATGCTGTACACCTCCCAAAAATAGTTTGACCAAGGGGAGACATGGGGGAAAACTTTGGCCTACCTATCCAGAATCACAGCACCCAACACGTTAATTCCCAGAATAAGGCTCGATACAGGAGACATAACTACATCCCCCAATGAAATTACTGCCTTTAGTAATTTCTATGCCAAACTGTACGAGTCACAAATAAATTGCCCACAAGAAAATATAAGCAGTTACCTAGAAGAACTTAATTGTCCTCAACTGGATCAGCAACAAAAAAATTATTTGGATAATCCCATCACAGCACAGGAAATAGCTAAAGCGCTCCAGTCTTTTCCCAGTAACAAAACTCCAGGCCCAGACGCGCTACCTGCTGAGTGGTACAAGCAAGTGGCATCAGACTTGATCCCAAATTATTTACATATGCTGAATGACAGTGTTGGAAAAGGTAGACTTCCACCCTCCCTATATTCGGCTCTTATAATACTAATTCATAAAACAGGCAAAAACCCGGATTTATTTGACTCTTATCGTCCGATCTCATTGATCAACACTGATGCAAAATTACTGGCCAAAGTGCTCGCCACAAGACTACTGAAAGTCATAACAACAATAATACATCCTGATAAGTCAGGTTTTATGCCAAATAAGTCCACTACCATCAATCTACGTAGGTTATATACAAATTGAACATGACAACACAGGTTGATAGTGTCTTTAGACTCCGCCAAAGCCTTTGACACCGTTGAATGGCCCTATCTATGGGAGACTCTCAAGGTCTTCGGTTTCGGACCTAAATTTATATCTTGGATACAACTGCTATATCCAGAACCCACTGCACAAGTCCGCATCAATTATAACATTTGTAAACCCTTCAAATTACATTGAGGCACTCGCCAGGGTTGCCCGCTTTCCCCCCTGCTATTCGCTGTAGCGATAGAACCCCTTGCAATAGCGATACGTAAGGTAAACACAATCCATGGTCTGTGCTACGAAACTAGTGAAGAGCGTATAGCTTTGTACGCGGACATTATACTCCTGTTTTTTGGCGGACCACGGCCCATCACTCCAAGCAGCTTTGGATATTATTCAAGACTTTGGTAGTTACTCTGGTCTAAAGATCAACTGGAACAAGTCCCTTATAATGCCAATTGACAGTATTCCCTCTCAGCAGCAAACAACAGATACCAACGTTAAATGGGCATCCGAAATAAAATATCTGAGAATCCACATATCCCCAAATATCCTAACAAATCCTCAGCCTGTCCGAGATGCCACCAACTATCAGCAAATTTCATTCATATCCTTTGGGAGTGCCCAAAAATTCTAAAGTTTTGGCGGAAAGTGGTGAGATGCCTCAGTGATGATCTAGACTTACCACAGGTGTTGTCCCCAGAAGCGTGCCTACTGGGTGCTGTAGCCAAACTAGTTCCCTACAACCACACCAGAATAATGTATAGAACCTTATTATTTTATGCAAGAAAAGTTATTATTATGCATTGGATCCAACCCAAACCCCCCACAATTAAACAGTGGATTAACCTGGTAAATTGTACGCTTCCATTAATAAAATTGACCTACGAAGCAAGAGGGCTTCCTGACAAATTTGAAAAGATTTGGGGTCAGTTGGGTGGATGTGTTTCCCATGTGTGTTTCCCATGTCAACAGATGAGTAAGGTTCCCAAGATTTTTGGATTGTGTACTGTCACGGTTCCACTGTTTGTAAACGGTTCAAAAATGATTCGCTATATGACCTTTTGTGTGATTGTTATATTGCACTGATTTGATGTATGGCCAAGTGTTAAATAAAAACTTTAAAAAAAAAATATTGCAATTACATGTCTTACTTTTTATATTTCCTCTCTTTTTCTTCTCTCACTGTCGATATGGTGCATAACAAGTGCAATGTTTCATTTGATGCTATATGTGGATTTAGCAGCTTAGTTAAATGGGTAATAACAAGTCATTATACAAGCAAATGCAATGCAGTATACAACTATTGTCTCATGGAATATTAGAGGCTTAAATTGTAAATTTAAAAGGGCCCTCCTCTTTGATTATATTAAGAAATATTGTCCCAATATACTCATGCTTCAAGAAACCCATCTCACAGGTCAGAAATGACACTGGGTGGCACATGCCTACCATGCACCCTTTTCAACTCATGCCAGAGGGGTCTCTGTAATTATTCGGAAGGGAACTACTGAGCATTCGCATGGATTTTTATGGCCAATATATAGTTATACATTGTAAGCTCAATAATCAACCAATGTCCCTAGCATATATTGCCCACCTTAAAATTGCTAGACCACATCTATAACATCCTTGCAATGCTACCGATCGCTCCCCTGTGTATCTTGGGCGATTTTAATGCCACCCTGGACCCCCAACAAGACAGATTGGGTGAATCTAGCAGCCACAATTATGGGTTGAACAAGTGGATAGAATCATTGGGTCTATTGGAATTATGGAGATGGAAACACCCAAGGCAACAACAATGTTCCTGTCGCTTAGCCAGCTATGGCTCACTATCACAAATAGATATGGCTCTGGCTTCTACAGATTTTGCTCAACTTGTGGCCTCAGAACACCTCCCCAGGGCCTTCTCAGATCACTCCCCATTGCGTGTATCACTGCTCTCTCCGCAAAGGGGCGACCGGGCGCCAGTGGAGGCTAAGCCCACTATGGGTGTGTCACCCACAGATCCGGGATAAAGAACAGGAGGAATATAACAACTACTGGTTGACTAATCAGGGAACTGCTCCCCCTGATGTCTTATGAGCAAAATGCTCTGGAGGTGGAGGAGTCACAGCAAGTCCTTGAGGAGTCAGAAAACAGATACAAATCTGCCCAGACAGAGAGAAATCAGACTATTCTTGCCCAAGCGCAAAGAGACTTTGAATTAGTGCAAACTAAATTGACTAGGAAAAGGCTCCTATACTCTAATCAATGAGTGTTTGACCAGGGCAATAAAGCTGGGAATCTTCTAGCAAGCTTAGCCAAAATTAGAGACACCCAAACTCTTATCCCTCGGATTATGGACATTGGGGGAAACCTTGTCACTAACCCCCGGACTATCTTAGACAACTTTGCCTCCTTCTACGAAACACTGTACAAGTCCAAGGCTGCATACAATACTGAGCAACTGAATTACTACATGAATAATATTGAGTTCCCTCACTTAACAGCGGATGAAACCACCTATCTCGACAGCCCCACTACAGAAGTGGAAGTGACAGAAGCAATTGCATCTCTAACAAAAGGTAAAACACCAGGCACAGCCTGGTATACATTGCATGGCAAAAACCTCACTCGACATCTACATGATACCTATGTTAGTGCCATCGAGACTGGCTCCCCTACTTCATCCGTTCTGATATATAAAGAAGGCAAGGACCCAAAACAATGTGACTCATATAGGCCGATCTCCTTGATTACTACAGACGCAAAAATATTTGCTAAGATTTTAGCAACAAGATTAATGAAAGTAATAACCTCTGTAATCCACCCTAACCAATCTGGATTTATGTCCGGTAAATCCACAGCAACAAATCTTAGAAGGGTCTACACTCACTTGCAAACCTCTCATGATAATGCAGGATCCAGGATTATGGTGACTCTGGACGCAACTAAGGTGTGAGGATTCGGGTCCGCGTTCTATCCGGCGCCGGCGCGTGACGCGGGACGCTGGCGACGGGCGCGGGCACGAAGGCGCCAGCGGCGGTCGCTGGCGCAAGGACGCGGGCGAAAATGCCTAAGACGGACGTGACGTCAGTACGGCGACGCCGGCAAAAAGACGCCAGTTGGCGCCAAACTAACAATATTTAAACCTGGTTCAGATGGAGATGCATTGCCTGGTTATTAGGTTGTTTAACTGAAACCCTAGCGTCTCTATACTCTTGAATTCCTGTTGTTGACCCTTGCCTGTTCCCGGACTACGATTTCTTCTGCCTGTCTCGACTCTTCGGCCTGTCTCATCGTTTACGAATCTCGCTGCCTGCCTTTTGACCTCGGACTTCCTGACTACGACTTTGCCTAATCCTTCTGTACTTCGCTGATCGTCTCATTGGCTACTCTCCACAACCCTGCTCCCTGTTCCACTCCAGGTGGGTAGCGGTTGTGTGAGGCGCTTGTGGGTTCACTATCTACGGCTCCAGCTCCTTCTACTACTGGATTATACTGGTAAGCTTGACAGTATAACCAGGTCCTAGGATGGATCCAGCTGAAGGAGCGTCTCCATTTGCCGTTTTAACCCAACAGCTGTCCTCACTTACACAAGCTGTTTGGGAGCTGCAAAGTGGCTACTCGCAGTTGCAAGAGCATATCAGAGCCCATCCGCCAGCTGTTCTTCCTCCCACGGCTGCTCCTCCTCCAGCTCCAACGGAGGTTCAGGTGATCACCTCGGAAATCTCCGAACCTAAAGTGGCCTTTCCGGAAAAGTTCGCTGGTGATCGTAAGGTGTTCCGGAACTTCAGGAGCAACTGTAAGCTGTTATTTTCACTTAAACCCCACACGTATCCCACTGAGCAAATCCGGGTTGGGGTTATCATTTCATTCCTCACGGGCGAACCACAGACCTGGGCTTTCCGTCTCATGGATCGTCAAAGTCCTGTACTGGCCACTGTTGATTCCTTTTTCGATGCAATGGCAGTTATCTTCGATGATCCACACAGAGCTACCACTGCTGAGGCCGCCCTGCGTGCTCTGAAGCAAGGGGACCGTCCAGCGGAAGATTATACGCTGGAATTCCAGCAATGGGCGGATGATACCGAATGGAACCCAGCAGCTTTAAAGAACCAGTACCGTTTTGGACTTTCGTCTGAGCTAAAAAATGAGTTAGCTCGTACTGGCATCCCTGATAGTCTGGAGGATCTCATCCTCATTTCAATCCAATTAGACCGGAGGCTCAGGGAACGCCGGGAAGAAGAAAAGGCTGAGAAAGCTGGTCTTTTCCCTCAGACTTGGTTGTTACCATCCGCTCCTCCTCCTGTCCGAATGCCCTCCACAAGTTCTCCAGTTGCTTCTTCATCCACCTTCAACGTAGCTCCAGAGCCTATGCAGATTGGTGCTATTAGGTCTGCATTAACACCAGAGGAGCGTATTAGACGTCGCAGACTTAACCTCTGCCTCTATTGCGGACAAGCTGGTCATCTGCTTCGGGGTTGTCCGATCGCCCAACGGGTAAGAGGATTTTTGAAAAGGACTTTTCTGGATGTCATGTTCCTGTGCCTCTCCTGACAGTTTCTTTATCTTTACAGTGGGGAGACAACAGGGTCGAACTCCAAGCAATTTTGGACTCTGGGGCAAGCGGGTGTTTCTTGGACAATAAAGTGGCACTACAATTCCAGATTCCGCTCCAGTCCAAGAAGAATCCTATAGCTCTTCGTGTGGCAGATGGTTCTCTGATTACTTCTGGCCCTGTGGTGCAAGAGACTATCTCTCTTTTCGTTTTGTTAAATAAAGGGCATGCTGAACTCATGAACTTTGACGTGGTTTGTTCTCCTTTATTCCCTGTCATCCTGGGATTACCTTGGTTGCAGAAACACAATCCGTCTATCAATTGGGCAACTGGTGAAGTAACTTTTCTTTCTAACTTTTGTCTGTCCCAATGCATCCTCCCTTCTAATGGTGTGTGTTCTTTATCCCCTGCCTCCGAGATCCAAGACCTTCTTCCTCAGGCATATTGGGAATTTACGGAATTTTCAATAAAAGAGGGGCCGACAGGTTGCCTCCTCATCGTATTTATGATTGTCCTATTAACCTTCTTCCAGGGGCTCAAATTCCTTTTGGACGAGTGTATCCGTTATCTGAGTCTGAACTTTCGGAGCTCCGTTCGTATTTGGATGAGAATCTGGCTAAGGGATTCATTAGGCAGTCTTCTTCTCCGGCAGGAGCTGGGATTTTCTTCGTTGAAAAAAAAGATCATTCCTTAAGGCCGTGTATTGACTACCGGGATCTGAACAAAATTACAGTCAAAAATCGCTATCCACTTCCTCTCATTCCAGAACTTTTCCAACGCTTGGCTGAGGCTAAGATTTTTTCTAAACTGGATCTTCGGGGTGCATATAACCTAGTCAGAATAAGGGAAGGTGATGAATGGAAGACGGCCTTTCGCACTAGTTACGGACATTTTGAATATTTGGTCATGCCTTTTGGTCTATGTAACGCTCCTGCAACATTTCAGCACTTCGTTAATGATGTCTTCAGGGACTTTCTTGATATTTTCGTCATTATATATTTGGATGACATCCTTATTTTTTCTAACTCGTTGGAGGAGCACAGGTTACATTTAAAGAAGGTCCTGACACGCCTGCGCACCCATCAGCTTTATGCTAAGATTGAAAAATGTGTGTTTGAACAAACATCTGTAGATTTTTTGGGTTTCTTCATTTCTCCCCAGGGAATCCAGATGGACTCCAGGAAGATCTCCTGGCCGATTCCATCATCTAAAAAAGCTGTTCAACGCTTCATTGGTTTTGCAAACTTTTACAGGAAATTTATAAAGAACTTTTCTCAAGTCATTCTTCCAATCACTGAGTTGACTCGTAATAATAAAAAGTTTTGTTGGTCACCTCAGGCTCAGGGGGCTTTTGAGAAACTGAAGACACTTTTCACTTCAGGCCCAATTCTTCACCGTCCAGATGTTTCCCTTCCTTTCACTTTAGAAGTTGACGCCTCAGAACTCACAGTGGGTGCTGTGTTGTCACAGAGAACTGGAATTCAAGACGATCTTCATCCTGTTGCTTTTTTTTCCCGTAAGTTGGCCAAAAGCGAGTGTAATTATGATGTAGCTGACCGCGAATTACTTGCTATCAAGCTAGCACTTGAAGAGTGGAGGTATCTTCTTGAAGGGTCTAAACATCCGATTCTCATCTTTACGGATCTGCCAAAAGGTTGAGACCTAGACAAGCAAGGTGGGCTTTATTCTTCATGCGATTTAATTTTCATCTCACATACCAACCTGGGTCAAAGAATGTTAAGGCAGATGCCTTATTTCGAATGTTCTCTCCTGAAGATGAAGTTCCTCTGGCTCCTGAGACGATTTTAAACTCTAATAATTTCCTCCTGTTGCAGTCTACTCTTGTGGATGGAATTAAAAATGCATCTTTAAACGTTTCTGAATCATCACTAGTCCCCTAGGAGGGTTTTCTTCTTCATCAAGGCAAGATTTTTGTTCCAGAACAAATGCGTTTAGAGGTCCTCAAGAATATTCATGATTCCAAGCTGGCGGGTCATCCAGGTGTCAAAAAGACTATTATTTTGGCCAAGAGATTATTTTGGTGGCCTGGGATGGCTAAAGACTGTTTCAAGTTTGTCTCATCGGATCAGGTTTGCACCAGATCCAAGGACTCTCACTCTAGACCTATTGGCCTTCTTCAACCACTGCCAGTGCCTTCTCGTCCATGGGGATCAGTTTCTTTAGACTTTATTTCTGAGTTACCTTTGTCATGTGACTGTTCCACCATTGCTGTTTTTGTTGACCGTTTAACCAAGATTTCTCAATTTAAGGCTTTACCAAGACTTCCTTCTGCCTCTGAGACTGCTGATACCTTCATTAAGGAAGTAGTAAGGCTTCATGGTCTTCCGGATGAGGTGGTGTCTGATCGGGGTCCGCAGTTCACGTCGCAGTTTTGGAAGTCCTTGTGTGGAGCACTCAAGATTTCGGTGTCCCTTTCCTCTGCTTTTCATCCACAGTCCAATGGTCAGACCGAGCGAACCAACCAGACCCTCGAGCAGTATTTAAGATGTTATTCTTCGTACCTCCAAGATGACTGGGTGAACCTTCTTCCTCTTGCGGAGTTCGATTATAATAATGCTCATCATTCCTCCATCAGACAGTCCCCTTTCTTCGCAAACTATGGTCTTCATCCAGTAACTTTTCCCTCTGCCATTGTTTCTGACATTTTAGTTCCTGCAGTTAAGGACCGATTAACTTTTTTGTCCAATAATTTTCAGAAACTCCAAGAGAACAGGAAGAAGGCTCAACAAAACTTTAAAGCATATGCTGACCGGGGACGGAGAGGTGACCCAGAATTCAAGGTGGGTGACTTGGTGTGGCTGTCAACTGTTAACCTCAAGCTTTCTTCTCCCAGTAGGAAGTTGGGTCAACGTTTCTTGGGTCCTTTTCCCATAATTCGTCAAATTAATCCTGTGGCTTTCCATCTTAAACTCTCGGCATCCTGGCATATTCATCCAGTGTTTCATACGGCACTTTTGAAACCGGCCTCAACGTTTCAATTTCCTGGGCGTACGGCTCCTCCTCCGCTTCCTGTCGTGGTTGATGGTCAAGAAGAATTTGAGGTTGAAGAGATCTTGGATTCCAGGTTGAGAGGCAAGCGTCTTCAATACCTGTTAAGGTGGAAAGGTTTTGGACCAGAAGAGAATTCGTGGGAACCAGTGTCTAACATTTACGCTCCGGAGTTGTTGGAGAAGTTCCATGGAACTTACCCTGGTAAGCCTTCTGGTTGTCGCGTCCTGAGGCCGCTCCTTGATGGGGGGCAATGTGAGGATTCGGGTCCGCGTTCTATCCGGCACAGGCGCTGGTGCGTTAATGCGCGCCGGCGCGTGACGCGGGACGCTGGCGACGGGCGCGGGCGCAAGGACGCGGGCGAAAACGCCTAAGACGGACATGACGTCAGTACGGCGACGTCGGCGAAAAGACGCCAGTTGGCGCCAAACTAACAATATTTAAACCTGGTTCAGATGGAGATGCATTGCCTGGTTATTAGGTTGTTTAACTGAAACCCTAGCGTCTCTATACTCTTGAATTCCTGTTGTTGACCCTTGCCTGTTCCAGGACTACGATTTCTTCTGCCTGTCTCGACTCTTCGGCCTGTCTCATCGTTTACGAATCTCGCTGCCTGCCTTTTGACCTCGGACTTCCTGACTACGACTTTGCCTAATCCTTCTGTACTTCGCTAATCGTCTCATTGGCTACTCTCCACAACCCTGCTCCCTGTTCCACTCCAGGTGGGTAGCGGTTGTGTGAGGCGCTTGTGGGTTCACTGTCTACGGCTCCAGCTCCTTCTACGACTGGATTATACTGGTAAGCTTGACATAAGGCGTTCGATTCAGTGGAATGGCCTTATCTTTGGGAAACGCTGAGACGCTTTGGTTTTGGCCAGCAATTCATTAGTACAACTATTGTATCAGAAACCCACAGCCCAGATAAAAATAGGAGGATCGCTTTCCTCGGCCTTCCCTCTGTCACGGGTAACCAGACAGGGATGCACCTTATCCCTACTCCTATTTGCTATAGCAATTGAACCTCTGGCTCTTCGCATAAAACAATCTGCAAATATACAGGGCTTTAAGCTGGGTTCCCTGGAGAATAAGCTTGCACTTTACGCAGACGATCTTCTCCTCTTTCTAGCTGATCACCAAGAATCACTCTCTGCAGCACTCTAAGTGCTTCAAAACTTTGCGGGATACTCAGGACTTACAATTAATAAAGACAAATCAGTAATACTCCCAATAGACCTAGTACTAAATCAGCCAGTGAGCACACAAGAAATCAGATGGGTCACAAAACTCAAGTATCTTGGTAATATAATATCACCCGATCTATCCATGTATATAGAAGACACAAGTCCGGACTGAGAATTAAAATAGGCCCTGGCATTTCAGGTACACAAAGGCCCAATCAGTCCACACAGAGGCCCAAACTTCCCCCACCAGCCCACTAAATATTGACTTTCTATGGGACCTTATAGCAGCCCCTCTGGCATTTGCCAGAACCCACAGATTGCCAGTCCGGGCCTGTGAGGACAATATCACGCCCTTTACTTGTCAATTTAGAACCGCAAAAAACAACTTGGTCCAGTTTTCTTCTTACCCTGTGGGGAAGAGTCAATTTATTCAAGATGATTTACCTGCCAAAATCTTTGTATAAACTCCATAACTCTCCAATATGCATTCCTAAAGTAATTTTTCAAAAAATGAATTCCATCCTCATTCCCTTCTTGTGTGCTAATAAAGCTCCTCGGTTCTCTTGGACCTTATTGTGATACTAAACTCTATAGTTAGTATAGGTATGGGTATATATAATTTGTGTGAAAGTAGGGAGGGGTGTGTGTATGGATGCTGAGTTTTCATTTGGAGGGGTTGAACTTGATGGGCTTTGTCTTTTTTAAACCCGATTTTACTATGTAACTAACTATGTAACAGCCATGACTGCCAAAGGAGGCCTTGCTCCTCCTCATTTATATTTTTACTTCCTGGTGAGTCAGATACATCACATGCATAGCTGGCTACATATTGATGAAACGGATACTGGCATGATTCTCCTTGCCCTTAGACTAGAGGAAGCTCTTAGGAACCTCCCTTACAGGAAACTAAAAGACTATGAGGCTAGCCCGACAACTAACTTGACCCCACATAGAGCATGGGTCTCAGCCTGTAAAATTCTTGGCCGGCATTCCCCAACTATCTCTCCCTACTTGCCTCTCTGGAGAAACTCTCATCTCCCACATTTAAAAAACCTACAAGACTTTCATTACTGGCCTCTAAGGGGGATCAAACTGCTGGGGGATCTACTAGAGGACCAAACTTTTCCTACATATGCACAGCTGCAAATTAAAACTGGGGCTCCTGTAATTCAATTTTATAGATACCTGCAACTGCGTCATGCTTTCCGGGCTCAATTTCTCTCTCTTACAGTGGAATACCATTCACCCACTGTGGAACTGTTCCTTCGACAACCACAAGTCAGTAAGCTTACATCTCGCTTATATCATGCTTTGATAGAATCAGTACCAACACCCTTTGACAGGGCAAAGGATAAGTGGTTGCAGTTTATCCCTACCCTGAGCGATGATCAGTGGGAAGAGGCGACTGATACAGTATATAGAGACTTAATCTCTATAAAGGATAGGATGATTCAATTTAAAATCACTCACCAATTGTATATCACCCCACTGAAATTGCAAAAGATGAGGGGCCACACAGAAGCAAGATGCTCTAGATGCCAGGATTTGAATGCCTCCTTCTTTCACCTAATATGGGAATGTCCAACTATACAATTGTATTGGAGGGAGGTGGTTAAATACACGGTGGATAACTTCGCTTTCCCCAACACATGCAATCCAGAAATTTGTTTGCTTGGTCTAGTGGACGATCTTCTTCCTTTAAATAAGAATAGATCCTTAGCAAGGGCCCTTCTATATTATGCTAAGAAAATAATTGCAATGAACTGGATGGGAAATTCAATGCTCAAAGTGGAGCACTGGGTTAACTTGGTAAATAAAGTTCTCCCCTCAATCAAGCTAACAATAAATGACATAGACTCCTAAGTAGTCATTGTGTGGAACAATGATCTGCCACACAATAGGGCATTGGGTTACTTACCTCTGGGTAGCAAATCCAATTTTTTCTGATATGTGTTAACTGTTTTATATGTCATTAATATCAAAGTGCACCTTTTCACTACTTCTTTAATTATTTTACTTCCTTTTTCTTTATGATATTTTATTTTCTTATGTTTTTTGAAAATGCAAAAATAAAAACTTAAAAAACATTGATGCCAAGGGCCTACTGAACAGTTTGATGCCCAATATGCATACATATACCAAAGCAGTTGGAATGTGCGGACCCCAAATAAAAATAGTGCATATGAATTTTTTTGGCTGCCAATTCGCCTTCTGAGTGAGGTTAGAGGGTGCTGTGGAGGCAGAGGTGGAAAGTTGAGTCCTTCAGGCAAGAACTGGCTGTGCCCACGGTACATGGAAAGGGAAAAGCCAGGAACGAGGTGAATGGGGAGCCACCACAGGAGGCAGTTGCTGGGGAGCCCCTACAGGAGGCAACTGCTGGGGAGCCGGCTTTGGTGCTGTGGGCAGCAGATGCTGTGGGGGAACCAGCTCTGGAGTTGTGGACAGCGGATGCTGCCGAGGAAGCCCCTCTGGAGCTGTGGACAGCAGATGCTGCTCGGGAAGCCCCTCTGGAGCTTTGGACAGCGGATGCTGCAGGGGAAGACCCTCTGGAGCAGTGGGCACCAGAGGCTGCCGGGGAGACCCCTGTGGAGTGGTGAGCAGTGGAGGCTGCTGGGGATACCCCTCTGGAGCGGTGAGGAGCGGAGGCTGCAGAGAAACCAGCTTGAGAACTTGTTTGTAAAAATAGCTTAAGATTTTCACCATAAGCTTTTGGATCTAACTGAGAATTATCTGGGAGTTGGTATGAATCAGAATAAAATTGTTCAAATGTAAAGGCTATTAGATCTTTTCTGCCTGCCTTTTGAACTTTTGCCTGGATATTTACTACCATTATTCTTGATCCCTATTTGTACAGCAAACTTGGACTTTAACCCCTAAGCTTTCTCCTTGGTCCAATCTACTCCCTTTATTGACCTACTTGTACCTAATAAGCATTTCAGCTATACTGGCTAACTTGAATGCTTTCAAACCACATTTTTTGTTACCAATCCCAAAATCTCCCCTGCTCAGGTAGCCATGTAATGCCTTATAGCAGCTTCGGGGGGCCTCGGTAGTTATTCCACTGAATCTCAACACCAACACCTCTATTAAACCATGATACATTAGATAGCTTTAAGAAAGGGTTGGATGTCTTTTTAGCAAGTGAGGGACTATGATGGGGTTATGAAAGATAGCTCCTAATACAAATTAATCCAGGGACCAGTCCGATTGCCATCTTTGAGTCAAACTGGAGAGGCTTCAAATCGGCTTTTTAATTGCATTCCTCTGGATCAACTAGCAGTTAGGGAGATTAAATACAGACTTAAGGTTAAACTTGATGGATGTGTTTTTCAATCTAACTTACTATGATATATACCGTATATACTCGAGTATAAGCCGTCCCGAGTATAAGCCGAGGTACCTAATTTTACCTCCAAAAACTGGGAAAGCTTATTGACTCGAGTATAAGCCGAGGGTGAGAAATGCAGCAGCTTCTGGTAAGTTTCAATCAAAAAATTGAGGGTTTCTGCTCCCATTGGAGGTGCCGGCATCTCGGTTTTTGGATGCCGGCGACCATTCTTGGACGCCAGCGTATATTCTTGGAGACTATTCTGGACGCCTGCGACTATTCTTGGACGCCTGTGACTATTCTTGGATGCTGGCGACTATTCTTAGGCACCGGCGACTATTCTTAGACGCCGGCGACCGTTTTTGTGCTTGACCCGAGTATAAGCCGAGGTAGCGTTTTTCAGCATATTTTGGGGGGCTGAAAAACTCGGCTTATACTCGAGTATATACGGTACTGACATGTATAATTATTAAGAATTGTTTTAAAGCGTTTCACATTTTCCTTCTGTGTTACACAGTTAAAATATTGCAGAGATGCCCTTATATTGCCATACAAATACTAGAGATTAATTCAGTATTATTAGTTATTACTAGCTCCAAAAGAGTATCTTTCCTAATAGGTTCCAAAACTATCTGAAATATAAAGTAGTCAGACCAGTCCCTGGATCAACTTTGTACTAAGAGCCCAGTAACTCTGGTTTTTACTTACTAGAAAGCCATCCAACCCCTATTTGCAGCTTCAGGCTGAGGGTACAACCCCCCACCCTTGAAGCTAATAAATATACTAGTAACTGAATCAGAGATCATTTCAAATCTCAACATCTTGATAATTAAAGCCACCTATAACAACTTGTTTTGTAGCCTTTTCCATTTGCAATGATATCTTGGCTTCATTCTCCTGACTTATACTGGGCAGTCTGTAGCATACACCAATAATTTTCTTTGTAATATTATACAACTTAGTTTCTTTCTGGGCCAGTTGAAAACTCTACCCAAAGGGATTCCACACTCCTTTCAGTGATGCCCCTGGTAAAATCTTTTGTGTAAGTCAATCAGCATTCTAAAGTCTATATTTAATTTTCTAATAGCTGATACACCTTGTTAACCTGCTATACCTGTTTATAATTATGTTTTCATTTGTATTTATTAGGGATGCACCGAATCCAGGATTCGGTTCAAGATTTAGCCTTTTTCAGCAGGATTCGGCCGAATTCGTCAGCCCAGCCGAACCAAATCCGAATTTGCATACGTGACTTTTTGTCACAAAACATGGAAATAAAAAATGTTTTCCCCTTCCCACCCCAAATTTGCATATGCAGATTAGGATTCGGCGAAATCTTTTGCGAAGGATTCGGGGGTTCAGCTAAATCCAAAATAGTGGATTTGGTGCATCCCTAGTATTTATGTATGATATGTATTGCTGTTAGTAGACAACCCCATACAAATTAAGCTGTAGCTTTCAAGTTGTAAAAAAAAAGACCAGAGATAGAAAAAAAAAACGCTCGACTTCGTATATTATTCAAAACTGTACAGCACTCTATCCATCACTTCCGCTATGTAAAGGTATTGGCAGACTACGGCCACTACAAAAAATGGCGAAATGTGCTTCATTCCCTGCATAAGCAAAATAGGTACTACAACCTCATTAAACGTTATAAACAGCAACCCTTCCGTTGTCTATCTTTTGCACATCTTGACACGCCCAAATTTGAGCGTCAACAATTGATCATATATTTGTTCTAGTCTTACGAACATTCCTGGAGCGTAGGGATAATAAAAAATTTTAAGCATGCGCCGAAGTGAGATGTCGCGATACTTCATTGCTTTAAAAGGCTTGTGCACGCAAGAGACGGCCTTTTCCGTTCTTCGCTGACGAGAGTGAGGGAAGATGAGGTGAGGATGTTTAATGTGGTTAGGCAATCGGTGTCCATCCGTAATATCGGCTCCTCGTTCATCATATTGGCATCGAGGGCAGTAGTAGGACTTGTCTACTCTATCTGTTTATGTCGTATTTGGAAGGTTTGCTTAACTGCGTGGCCGCGCGGATTGTAGTGGTGTCTAGGCCCAGATCTTGCTGTTGGTTAACTTCCGATAGTCATGACCAATCTGATGGCTACGCAGAAACAATGAAGAAGTAAAATAGTTATCTCAACATAATCCGAATATGACACGGTTGTTCCCACAATTCGCATTCATGATTGTTACGCAGTATCAACGTTGTCTAGCAGCACAGGGGCATTGTGTGTAATACACGGTTCGCCATGTGCGGTTATTTTCTGAGTGCGTTTAGAAACTGTACTGGGAGGTTTGTGCTGTGTTGAAATCAAAGTACATGGCTGTCGGATCAGGGATTGTTGGGGGGTTAGTAGCTGTCAGTCCAGGGTAGCTGCCATGTTGGAACTTTTCACAAGTCAATGTTTTAACATTTTAGAACATGTAGAACATCTGCCAGCCCTGAATGCTATGGGTTACGTTAAGGCATAGCATTTTTTTCACAAATTACCAGAATTAATCATGTAAGAAGCATCTGCATATTAGACAGGCGTAAAAGACTATACTTGTCATTTTATGCCACTATATTGTCATTCCAACCTAGTGAAAGAATGGCCAATAAGTATTGCTATAGAAAACCACTAAGCTTGTTAAATATGCCTTTTATATGCTGAAATCTGCCAAAAACTCCAATATACTTCATTCATAGGGACTGATATGCAAGCACATAGAAATCTGTTCAAAACTATTGGTTTACTGCCACAAGGGATATAAATTGATTGTATTTAAATGTTTTAAATATGGGACTTTCTGTGGTGATATGAAATTCCTGCAGTCCAGCTTGATGGACCTTGTTTAGGTCCCCATATACACTGTAGATGTGTGATGTAGATTGGTGCAAGTCACTACTGAAATCTAGTTCTAAATTGTGATGATCACTGTGGGTTTCTAACTTGGTGGCTTTGTGGGAAATGTGCATTAATGTATTGTCACTTAAAATTATGCATGCTGGATGTGTTTACTTATTTTCTAAAGGTGTTTATATGATACATTATAACTTTCTAAGCCCTAACATAGCCCTGTGATTTAGTGATGAGCAGTGCTGTCTAACTTCTGTGTGCAGCACACATGTGGCATACAGAAGGCAGATTACAGCAGTAGACTGGGAAACCTATCAATTTATAAGATGGTATAGATTCATACTGTGCTACATACAGTGACACAATGTTGGTGCCTCTCTAGCAGTCTTAAGGTGTAATCTATGTGGGCACTTTTAGGCTGAAACGTGATGGGTTTTAGGGGTGTGAATAATGCATGAACTTACACTCTGAATTTGAGGTTTACATATTGCAGGGTCCAGTTATCACAGTATTGACATATGCAGTTAGGAGTAAAGTGCTACCAAACAAGATTGCTTCAAATCTTTGTTTGTTTAAACTTTCTTACTGGGAGAAGGATCTCTGCATAACAATTAAAATATTTGCAGTGGTGTTGTAACTGGGCATATGGCTCTAACATATTTTAATATTCAATTTTGCAGTAGCAAAGTGTCTCGAGATACCCTTTATGAAGCAGTGAGAGAAGTGCTGCAGGGATCAAAGAAGAAGAAGCGAAAGTAAGAACATATAAATGGACTCTCTAATTTGTGTGCATGCACAGGGATACTAGTAGTTGGTATATTATACAATACATATCCATTTCTAAACTGGGTAAAACAGCAGCGCTTATGTTTTGCCTATACTTAACTATCCTTTAGTGGCATCCTCAGACATTTAAAGAAATTAAATGCTTTTTGTATATTAACTTGTAATACAGAGGCTGTTGACTTTGTGCAAATTCAAAATAGGTTTCTCCCAGTTATCTGGTGTTCTAACTTGGCAAGCCAGGCCTTAGTGTATTGGCTCCAGCCCTTGATCAGAAAATGTGGCAATTTTTCCCCAGAGCAGGTGAAGGGACCCTCTAGGTTAAAGTTTATTTATTGATTCTGTAATTGTAGTTAAATGATGGCTATAAAACTGGTGGCTCTATTTTATGCACTTAAACTGGTCTATCTGTTTGCTTTCAGGTTCCTTGAAACTGTGGAACTTCAGATCAGCCTCAAAAACTATGATCCCCAAAAGGACAAGCGGTTTTCTGGCACAGTCAGGTTGGACATCCCATTTTCACCCAGCCTTTGCCTTTGCATTTTCCCTTTAGAAAAGGCATTTGTTGTGGCAAACCGCATGGGTAGTTCAGATTGCCTTCCACTGAGGTTATCTGGACGGACCTTAACCCTGGGTCTTAAAAAATGAGGGGAGGTGTGGTTTATTGGGCTACCTTAAACCTACCGACCAATGTTTAAAAAGTTCACACCAGCGTCATGTGAGGTTTGTCAATAGATTCTATCTTCCTCACAGAAAAAAAATATTATTTTATTATTAAACTTATTTTCCTACGTTCACAGGCTGAAGTCTACTCCTCGTCCAAAATTCTCATTGTGTGTCTTGGGAGACCAGCAACATTGCGATGAAGCAAAAGCTGTTGATTTACCACATATGGATATTGAGGCACTTAAGAAGCTTAACAAGAACAAGAAACTGGTCAAGAAGCTCGGTGTGTATCTTTACTGTGCTCAGACCTAGCTAAGCAAATTACATGTATAGGAACTGTTGCTGCTACCTACTGAGAGCAATGACACACGATGATTGTCACCAGTGGTAAATGAGCTACATAACTTTTTTTTTTTGCCCTTTTCATCTTTAATGCCTACCCAGCAGAATTTATATGAACTATAGTAATTTTAGAAACTAGTACAGTATGTTTGACATGCATTTGTTTATGATGCACATTTTTTTGGTGTTGCTCCTTTATAGGAACATTTAAGAATATAGTTTTTTTTTTTATTTATTCATAGTTCAATTACTTTATGTATTCTAATTCTAGCTAAAAAGTATGATGCCTTTCTGGCTTCTGAGTCACTCATTAAGCAAATCCCACGTATATTGGGGCCTGGACTGAATAAGGCTGGAAAGTTCCCTTCCTTGCTCACTCATAATGAAAATCTCGTGGCAAAGGTGGATGAGGTGAAGTCCACTATAAAGTTCCAAATGAAAAAAGTGAGTAGCCCAAAATCTGCTTAATCTTTAACGTTTTTTTTTTGTCTACTCTTTTGCACCTACGACTAGACCAAGGGCAAACAAAGTTTCATAAGGAATGTGTTTGAATCTGAAACATAACTTTGCATAGGCAAATCAAAAGAGAATTTAACTTTTGTAAAAAAAAAAAGGTCCTGCCTCCCTCCTCCCCCAGGCTAACTCCCCTCCTGGGAAATGCCCCATACTTTACTTACTCCTCTGTGCAGATTCTGCCAGCGACTGGGAGACCTGCAATTTCTGTAATTCCACGCATGCGCGGTTGTTGCAAACTGCTTCATCTGTGCATGCGCAGAAATACTGATCTCCCAGTCAGCTTACCGAGGACCTGGAAGATGTATGTGTAACTCCGCTAGCAGAATCTGTGCCGAGAGGTACGTATAAAGTATGGGGCATTTCCCCGGAGGGGCAGTTAGCCTGGGGCAGGCAGCACTACCTGGGGTGGGAGTGTCTGTTTTTTGCAAATGGGCTGAATGCACCTTTAACATAAGGAAGGGGGATGTGTGTAGCACATGGAAAATTACTTTAGCTCACATGATTAAGAAAGGCAAGGAGTTTGACATTATGGTCTCACTGCTGATCTAAGTGCTAAAGGTCTGTTGTCCAAATGCAACTTTGCTAAATATAAGCAAATAACCGCTTTTTCTGGATCACCTAAATGGGCCTCGAGTGGCTAGAGGGTAAATTTGCTGATTGCATATGGAAAATTATTGGGTCTTTAATATTTAACCATATACCTTTAAGATCCTAGATTAGGAAATTTCTTTTTTTATTGCTCCTATTGTGCAAATCCAGTAAAGGAGAATTAATTTAATTTCAGCTATATTTGAAAATGGCTTCTGAATAAATTAAGTTCTACCTTGTAAATCTTATTTTACAGGTGCTTTGTCTGGCTGTAGCAGTTGGCCATGTAAAGTTGACTGAGGAGGAGCTTGTTTACAACATCCATCTGTCAATTAACTTCTTGGTTTCATTGTTGAAGAAAAACTGGCAGAATGTGCGTGCTCTCTACATCAAGAGCACAATGGGCAAGCCACAACGCCTGTACTAATTATAATAAAATTCTTGTAAACAAACTGTGCTGTGCGGTTTTTCATAAGTTGTGTAAATCCTTGATCTTGAATCTGCAAATTGGGCATGTTGTAAAGCATGCCACACTTAAAGTCAGTTTGCCATGAACTTGTGCCCAATCTTAAAGAGCACCTGCTTTTTACTGAAGTTTCTTCACTTTAACACATGATGTGCCAGTCATGACTGGCTTTATAAATTGAGGCCCCTTTGGTAGCCTGACTCGGCATGGAGGGTCTCTTAAAATATCTGCTTGGACGAGGCCCTCTTGCGCTTTAAAGGACTCCTAAGTTTTTGCCAACATATCCCTAGTAAGTGTTCTTACTATGGACTAACATTTTATAAAAGCTGCACCAGCTATATTAACTTTGAGGGAAAGGACTCGACTCTGGTTGTCTCCTCGCTTTGACTGCAAGTTGTAAAATTGGGAGCTCCGAACACCACTGCTGCTCCGAGGTTACCACTCTTTGAGGTTTTTTTTATTCAAATTGGAACTATTTTGATCTGCCCCTAAAGTTTTTATACTTACAATCCACATGGAGAGCATAATTGTCCAACACAGAAGTGGTGGTAGGCCTGCAAAACAAAGCCTCTGTGTAGCAAAGAATATAGTAGGCGTATGGCATTAAAACTGACCAAACTCAAAATTATTCTAAAGCCACTACAAAAACCAGGGCATGGTACAAAAGCGCAACAATTTATGATCTAAATGGCCCTTTATAATCCTTGTTTACAAGGAGGGGGTGCCAGTTCCCTAAATGTATTATAATTATCCTTATGGCTCTTATTTGAAGATACAGAGGAGGTTTCAGACATGCCTGGTAATGATGTTGCTTAATGGGTAAGCATTTCATTGCACAAATTCCACCAACACCTAGGGACCCATTTACTAACCATAGAATTATTTTTTTTTTTTTCATGTGAATCACAAATGGTTTTCTTATTTCGAAAAATGTGAAATTTATCTACTGAAAACCACAAGCCTTTTCATGCCAAACTTTGATAAGTAAAAATTGTTGAGGTGCTGTAGAAATCAATGGCGCTGATCCTGTTATACCGTTTAAACCAAATCAGAATGTTAATGGCTTTTAGATTTTTTTTTTCTGTACAAATTGTCAGAAAAGCTAACTTTTAGTGCATTTTGTGGTATTCAGACTTATTTTTTTTTTTGATCATTCAGCACAAGATTAATGTGTATATTCAGAGAAGATACAGAATTTGAATGTCTGGGTCATTCGTTTGAACGTTATTCTAAAAGGGAGTGGAAAGCAGTGCAGGGATTGACAGAATGGTATGGCAGAGGAGTAGTTGCTGAGGTGTATAAGCCTAGTGGCAGTCATTTTGGACCAGAGAGGTGGCAATC